>NC_139028.1:80369692-80931391 GCF_964662115.1 Mustela nivalis | reverse complement strand
ACTGAGCATTTTCTCAAGGCAGGCATTGGCTTAAATGTTTTACATCCTTAAATTCTGTCAACAACCCTATGCATTCATATTATTACTACCTTCATTTTACAGATGAAGAAATGGAAGTATATGTAAGTACCATGGTCCAAGGTTACACATTTATTACACGGGGGAGATGAGGCGGATGATACTGTTGGCCCCTTTGACAGATGAGAAACACAGACTCAGAGAGGTGAAGTCACTTGACACAAGTCACACAGCTACTAAGTTACAGAGCTGTAACTTGAAGGTCTGGGATAAAAACCTTATGATGTCCCCTGCAAGGATTCTTTCAACGCTGGTCCTAAATTGCTAGGGCTCTGATGAAAGATAGAGCCCACTGGTACCAACTCCAGTTAGATCTCAATGCTAAGGTCAAAGTCCTTTTCCTCACGCCTGGCTCTAGTCTTCCCACCTGCCTCGTCCCAAGATGTCAACTCCGTCTACCATCTCTCTCAACTTCTCTAAAAATATCAAAATAGCCTATCATGCTAGACTGTAACCAGGCTCAGCAATTATTTACTGCCCCTCCTTGCAGAACGGTACTCTCCGTTTCCCTTGACTTAAAGCTTAACTTTATGACTTGCTTTGGCCAATGAAACTGAAGCAGAAGTGACACACAACACTTCCAACCTTTAGCTTTAAGAGCCATTGAATGATTCACCATTTCTGTTTTCCCTTTGCCACAGCCACGGCTGGGCTACTGGTAGACATCGCACCCAGTCTCAGAGAGAGGAAAATAGAAAGGAGAAAGGTGGCCAATTCATGATGCACCTGTAACTTGAGCAAGAAATAAATTCTTGATATTATAAATCACTAAGAGTTGAAGGTTGCTTACTGTAAACATCCAGCCTTCCTATCAATATACATAGTGGTTCAAGAATGGGGGTGCTACCACAATATGATGACAACAAACTAAGAATACTGGCTTCTGGCAGTGGGCAGAACATATTATTAGAGGCCAGAAAGATGTTTATTCATATTATATGGTGATGAAACATTTGGTGAAACTGTCATCTGAAATAAACTAGAAATGAATCCGATGAGCTTGAAAAAACACAGAAAGTTAGTATGTGTCTTGATTATTACTGGCTACCTTTGACAAGGACAAGAGGAAAGAGATGTGCTATACATTGAATTACATCCTCCCAGACCCACATTCAAATGTTGAAGCCCTAACTTCCGGTAACTCAAAATGGACCATATTTGGAGACAGGGTCTTTACAGAGGTTAACATGTTAATACGAGGTCTGAGGGTGGGTCCCAATCCAATATGACTGGTGCCCCTGTAAAAAGGGGAAATAAAGACACAGAGATTTCCCTAGAGAAAAAATGAAGAGACACAGAGAGAAAACAACCATCTACAAGGCAAGAAAGGGGGCTTGAAACGGCTCCTCCCCTCAGAGCACTTAGAAGGGCCAACTCACTCCATCACCACCTTGATTATGGACTTCTGGCCTCCATAACCGAGAGACAATACACTGCTGTTGTTTTAGCCACCCAATCTGTGGCACTTTGATACAGTGGCCCCAGCAAAATAAGACAAGGTAAAAGAGAAAAGAATTGGCCGCCTTGTGGATGGAAATGAAGGGGAATGGAGAGTCAGAAATGCCAGGGCAGAGGCACCTGGGTGGCTCAGTGGGTTAAAGCCCTGCCTTCAGCTCAGGTCATGATCCCAGGGTCCTTGGATTGAGCCCCGCATCGGACTCTCTGCTCAGCGGGGAGCCTGCTTCCTCCTCTCTCTCTCTCTGCCTGCCTCTCTGCCTACTAGTGATCTCTGTCTGTCAAATAAATAAATAAAATCTTAAAAATAAAAAATAAAAAAAAAGGATGCCTGGGTGGCTCAGTTGGTTGGACGACTGCCTTCGGCTCAGGTCATGATTCCGGAATCGCAGGATCAAATCCCACATCGGGCTCCCAGCTCCATGGGGAGTCTGCTTCTCCCTCTGACCTTCTCCTCGCTCATGCTCTCTCTTACTGTCTCTCTCTCTCAAATAAATAAATAAAATCTTTAAAAATAAAAAAAAATTAAAAAAAAAAAAAACCCCAAACTTTAAAAAGAAAGAAATGCCAGGGCTTACTGGGTTGAAAGAGACCTAACTTTTTGTCCTTTCCTTAGAATGACAGGCAAAACTGAAAAACCAGCCTTGAGATAAGGATCAAATGAAGGGTTAGACAACCCACTCATTGTTAAAACATCTGAACAAATCAAGGGAGTGCCAGTGAATCCTTTCAGTTGGACAACATGGTGAAAAGAGTCTGGTTCTTCCATGAAAACCTGGTGGGTTTAATGTAACCAGAATAAACTGTGAGTGTGGCCCTTGGTACATACACAGACTGGAATTAAATCAATGACAGAAATGACTAAGTTTTATTCTTGTTTTACAGCCAAAGAGCCACACAATCTTCAACTAGTTTATAACTGTTCAAGAAACAAAACAACACTTTGCTCCCAACCTTCTATGGGGAAAAAGTGGGTTGACAGTTTTTCAGTCACCCCCGAGGATAGCAGAAGAATAGGAACTCCCAAAAAAGTGAAACCAAGAGCCATGGAAAACAACGGACTGGAGATCTACTTCGAGAACAAACGAACACACTTAATTCCTAACATAAGGGACCCTTATAACATCTCCCCCTTAAATCCCAAAATTGTTATAATTGTGTTTCTCCCATTCTTCCCCTTTCCAAAAAAAAAAAAAAAAAAAAAAAAAAATATATATATATATATATTTATGTAAGTTATTCTAGCCCTGATCTAACATTATATTTTGGGTGTATGGGAAGCAAATAATTTACTTTTTTTGTTCATGCACATTGGAAGCAAGAGGAGGCAAATGAATATCTGATATAAAGACCCACCACAGGATAGTAGGCATTGACTCCATGCCCATGAATGCATAAGATTTCTAGATGCTCTTCCTAGAGACAGGCAGGGGGACAAGTATGTTCCAGAGCCAAAAGCAGGCTGAACCAAATACCCGAGATGAGAAAGGAAGACCGTAATAAACTGTATTATCGTTCACAAATATTTACTGCCATTCCCACGGGAAGGTCACTTCCTTATTGGGCACAAGAACTTGCTTTGAGCAAAAGTGATATACTTATAGTCAGAAGCTTTAAAAGTCAGCTCATGCTTTGTCATGCTCTCTTTTCCCTCAGTCACAACAACCAGCAATGTTCTACATAAATGATGCTCGTCAGCCTGCTCCAGAAGCCTCCTGTGTTCCATGATGAACATGGAGAAAGAACCCAGTCCTTGTTGGTATTAGCCACATCGAAGCCCTGACTATACTGAGTGGTACAACCATAAGCCTCCTCCTCCGTAAAGGTTCCAAGCCGACGTTCCTTCCATCTCCTCAACATATGGCTCCTCACTCTTCTTAGCCCATTGGGGCCAAGTGCTACCTTCAAGTTCCAGAATCTGAACTGACCAAAAGTATAGATGAAAAAAGTACCACACAGAGAAACCCAGTTTGAAGACGAATAATAACAATTTGCAAGAAGGCAGAGCTCACAGCTTCGGGATATGTTTGCAGGTCAGACACCATGACCCAACAAATAAGGCCATGTAATTGTTGATTTCACAGACCACCATGTTTCTGACAGCTAAAAGCTTTCTTTTAGGGAGAGGGAGGGTTGGATTATGTCAAGTGGGTATCAAGTGGGAAACTCCAAAATATGCAGGAAACCTTCCCATCAAAGTAGAACTTTAAACTTGACCCTATTTATCAAAAAGGGTATTTACTCCCCCCCCCCCGAGATTCTGAGCCCTAACTACCAATTAGGATCACCAGTGGAGTTTTGTGTTTTTTTTTTTAAAGATTTTATTTGACAGAGATCACAAGTAGGCAGAGAGAAAGGAAGGGAAGCTAGGCAGAGAGCCTGATGCGGGATTCAACCCCAGGACCCTGAGATCATGACCCGAGCCAAAGGCAGTGGCTTAACCCACTGAGCCACCCAGGTGCCCCACCAGTGGAGTTTTTATAAGACTATCAAAGTCTACTATGGGCAGCCCAGTAGATAGATCAAATAAATCATCATCTCT
The DNA here is from genome assembly GCF_964662115.1 of Mustela nivalis. Lineage (NCBI taxonomy): Eukaryota > Metazoa > Chordata > Mammalia > Carnivora > Mustelidae > Mustela > Mustela nivalis. The sequence goes on along the minus strand of NC_139028.1, from coordinate 80,927,316 downwards.
ATTTTTTAATTTAAGTATAGGCAACATACGGGGGAACCTCGGTGTCTCAGTGGGTTAAGGCCTCTGCCTTCGGCTCAGGTCATGATCTCAGGATCCTGGGATGGAGCCCTACATCGGGCTCTCTGCTCAGCGGGGAGCCTGCTTCCTCCTCCCGCGCTCTGCCTGCCTCTCTGCCTACTTGTGAACTCTCTCTCTGTCAAATAAATAAATAAAATCTTAAAAAAAAAAAGTATAGGTAACATATAATGTTATATTAGTTTCAGGTACACAACCTAGTGAGTTCACAATTCTCTGTGTTATGCCATGTTCACCACACTAAGTGGAGTTACCGTCCGTCAGCATACAAAGTTATCATTTATTTGGACCGCACTCCCTATGCTGTACTTTTCATCCCCATGACTTATTTATTTCGTAAGTGGATCATAATCTCTTAAAGATTGGTCCTCAGCATCAGAATTTTTTAAAGTTCCCCAAGTAGTTCTAATATGAAACCAGAGCTGAGAACCACTGCACCTGATAGAGGTCCCTTGAGAGCAGGAGCTAAGACTGTCTTCTTCACAGCTGAATCTCTAGCACCTCATATTGTGCCTAACACACTGATGACACTCAGTGGGGAAAAAAAAAAAGAAAAAGAAAAACACTATTATTAAATAAATAAAAGACCACTGACTGAGTAAATGAATCCTGAGCAGGCCATTCTATCCCCATGTTGATTTTCCCATATATGTTAGACACACCCTCTCAACTCTTAAAAATCTGAAAGTTTTTCTCCAGAACTGTGCTGTCCAATACAATAGCCACTAACCACATATGGTACTTACATTTACAATGCTTGAAATTAAGTAAGATTTAAAATTCAGTTTCCCAGCTACAGTAGCTACAACTCAAGTGCTCAACAGCTACATCTGGCCCGTAGCTACTGTCCTGGGCTGTACAGATATAGAACATTTCCATCACCCCATAAACTTCCACTGGACAATGCTGTTTTGGAATAATCGATTCCATTTTTAAGAGCTGCAAGTGACCTTGGTGATTTAATCCAGCCCTCTCCCTTTACAGACAGTAATAAAATCTAATGATAATGAACATAAAGATATAAACATGAATCCAAAAAACCAACTGCATGAGCTCAAGAAGGGAGAACTCAGAGGTCAGCAGTAGTGAGAACAAATAAACAGCCTCCGTGGGGTCTTGGTCTGTAATAAGTTTATCATGAGTTAGTTCTGTGACAGTGAAACATGCAAAATATTAATAGGAACATATGTACTTGAACAAGAAAGGGGTGCTATACTATGTCCTGATCAGCCCATGCTGGAAGCACCATGTTCAGTTTAAGATGTCAAACATCATTAGGGACATAGACAAAGAGCTGGGTATTCAAAGGAGAAAAAACAATGGGGGAACTGCCCCAGATATCAGAAATGTTTAGCCTAAAGAAAGTTAGGATGTGAGGGCGCCTGGGTGGCTCAGTGGGTTAAGCCGCTGCCTTCGGCTCAGGTCATGATCTCAGGGTCCTGGGATGGAGTCCCACATGGGACTCTCTGCTCAGCAGGGAGCCTGCTTCCCTCTCTCTCTCTCTCTCTGCCTGCCTCTCTGCCTGCTTATGATCTCTGTCTGTCAAATAAATAAATAAAATCTTTAAAAAAAAAAAAAAAAGAAAGAAAGAAAGTTAGGATGTGAGACCTTAAAAGCTCCCTGCAAATCTCTGAGAGCCTATCCCATGAGAAGGGGATATAGACTTACTCTGCTGTCACAGGTACCTCGACCTGGACAAGTCTTTCTTGAGTACCAAAAGTGCCAGGAGTTAGCGTCGTGCTGGGTACTGATTCAGAACAGAAAACAAAATGAGTAGAGACACGCAGTGATCTATGACAGACTAGGAAACAAAGTTAAAGGAAACAGAAAGACATATATCATTTCCATTTACGGTAGGAACTCTGAAGGACTAAACACCAGGAAGTGGTGACTGAGAGCGGAACAGGGGACCAGGTAAGATGACAGGTGAAGGAAGGCCTCATGAAGGGTAAGAGCCAGATATAGAAAGTGCAGAGACATGGGCTTCCAGGACTTTTACAAGGAGAAATGACGGTATGGATCAGGGAAACTCCTGGTGTGTTCATGGAACCAAACAACGGTGGCCAATGTGACTGGAATGAGGGAGCAACAGAAGGGCATTGCCATTAAGTCAAAATGTGTCTTCCTTTAAATTATCTCTGACAGCGTAGCCCAAAATAGTATGAACTGCCTGGCGATATAGCATTATTTCCATCATTGGAGGTAAACCACAGGACTGGCTTGCTGGACAATTAAGGATTCCCTTAAAGAATCCTCTCTGTGGGGGCGCCTGGGTGGCTCAGTGGGTTAAAGCCTCTGCCTTCGGCTCGGGTCATGATCCCAGAATCCTGGGATCGAGCCTCATATTGGACTCTCTGCTCAGCAGGGAGCCTGCTTCCTCCTCTCTCCCTCTCTGGCTGCCTCTCTGACTACTTATGATCTCTATCTGTCAAATAAATAAATAAAAATCTTTAAAAATAAATAAATTTTTTAAAAATTCTCTCTATGGAAAGGTACATATATTAAGAATTTAAGAACCATGGGCAAGGAGGCACGCACAAAAAGTGCACACTAAAATATAATTTGTCTTAAATCTGAACCAAGCCAAATTTCCATCAAAAGGCAAAGGGATGGGGACGCCTGGGTGGCTCAGTTGGTTGGACGACTGCCTTCGGCTCAGGTCATGATCCCAGAGTTCCGGGATCGAGTCCCGTATTGGGCTCCCAGCTCCATGGGGAGTCTGCTTCTCTCTCTGACCTTCTCCTCGCTCATGCTCCCTCTCACTGTCTCTCTCTCAAATAAATAAATAAAATCTTAAAAAAAAAAAAAAAAAAAGGCAAAGGGATGAATGCACTGAGGTGTTCCGCAGCAGTTCAAACTAATGAACCAGACCCACAGGTCCTCAAAAGGATAATGGGGAGTGAAATAAGTTTCAGGAAGATCCATACTGTGTGATGCCATTTATATAAGCAGTTGTTAACATTCACTGAATGTTTACCATATGCCTGAGAATGTACTATATATTATATGAATGAACTCACTTGACCCAGAGAACAAGCCTATGAGATAAATGCTTTATGATCCCCATATCATACATGGGAAAAAAGTGAGCCAAAGGGAAGTTAAAGAAGTTGCCCAACATTACACAGCTAGCAAGAGTCAGAGCAGGGATTTCGATCTAAACAGTCTGGCTCCTGAGGCTGTACACTTAGCCACCATACATATGCCCTCCCTGTTGTATTTCTTGTATACGGACACACATAAATGTGGTAACACACACACACACACACACACACACACATACCGCGCAATCATCTACCAGGTTAGCATGGTCTCTAGGGAGGCTGAGAAATGAAAGGAACAGGGACGAGAACATAGAAACTTCAACTTATTCTGCAACTGTTTCTAAGGCTCTAAGCAAATGCGACAGAACGTTAACATTTGCTGATTCTGGGGGACAATGAGAGCGTTGTTGCTTCTATTATCCTTCATGCTTGTATGTATTTTTCTTTTGTTTTGCAGAATAACTCCTTGTCAAGTTAAAAAAAAAAAAAGTATGGCTTAAAAGATCTAAGGCCCAGAGAAGTAAACTACCCAGCAGTTAAAGGAAAGTCATTCTAGAACCTGCTTCCCCAGGCACGTGGTCCCGCACCTATTCTGCAACCCTGAACTGCCCGGCGGTTTGCGAGCCTTATTTTTTCCCAGAATGTAAGCATGAGGACTGAGCTAGCCCGCTTATCGGTACGAGTCAGCTCCACTTCACACACTGGCTGCATCCATGAAAAGTATTTAAATAAAATATTTGCATATCAAATGTTATTTTTCCACTGATTTACATTCTAATTTTGGAGTTGTGTTCCCACAGGAAAGAATTTAGTCCCAATATGTTAAAATAAATCCCAATTAAGAATCACAGCATTCATCAAAGACTACTGCAGTGAGTGCCCATCTCATTCGCCCACAGTGCTCTCTCAAGAAAATCCTGGTCACAGGCATCTGGGTGGTTCAGACGTTCACCGTCTGCCTTCGGCTCAGGTCATGATCCCAGGGTCTTGGGATCGAGCCCCGCCTTGGGCTCCCCGCTCGGCAGGAAGCCTGCTTCTCCCTCTCCCATTCCCTCTGCTTGTGTTCCCTCTCTCTCTCTCTCCCTGTGTCAAATAAATAAATAACATCTTTAAAAAGAAAAGAAAACCCTGGTCACAGGCCACAGAGACTACATTTTAAATGGATACACAGTCAAGAGGAGCCCCGTGGTTCATTCAAACTTTCTTGCATGTTCTGTTTGGGCTGCCAAACAGATTACCAGGCATTCGTCTACAGCCATTCAGCACACCCCGCCAAGGGAAAGAATCATAAAATTCTATTAAATGGAACTTGCCAACTGACGAGACAACCATCTGTCCTGGTGGATTTACAATACCTGTCAAAAGATACTCTAGCAGATGTCATTTGGTTTCTCTTAAGAGAAGCTGTCTCTTATTGGATTGCACTCATGTACTCATTCCTGCTCTCATGCATTAAGGAAACACAAGCAGGAGGTGGAGTGGGGGGCAAAGACACAGACTGCAGGTATAGACCCAAGTTCAAATCCTATGTCCATCACTACTGATAACGTGAGTTCCTGGAACTTTCTAGATCTTGTTTCTTCATCTGTAGGATACTCTATGAAAATAGTACAAAAGTAAGAGTGTTGGGAGAAGGATGAAAGACAAACTTTAGGAGTTGAGACAACCCTCCTTTTCAAAAAAAAAAAAAATCAGTTCAGACAAGTTATCCATCCTCATTAGGAATTAAGTACAGTAGGTAATTGCAAATACTCTTTGAAAGAAAACAAAACAAAAATATTTTCCTGAATTTAAGTGCATAAACTGAAGGCACCTGGGTGGCTTCGTCAGTTAAGTGTCTGCCTTAGGCCCAGGTCATGATCTTAGGGTCCTGGGATCGAGTCCCGAGTTGAGCCCAAGTAGGGCTCCCTGCTCAGTGGGGAGGCTGATTGCCCCATCCCTCTCCCCTTGTCCCTACCCCTGGCTCATGCTCTCTCTCTCTCTCTCTTTTTCAAATAAATAACTAAAATATTTTTAAATGAATGCATAAATTATTTAAAGTCATCTGAAATTGAAAAAAATTATAGTTATCCAAACTTACTTTATACTTCTTTATTTGCTTATTGTCTGTTTCCTCTTAAAAGCCAGATATTGTCTGATTTGCTTCTGCTGAATTCCTTGTACTGGGAATTGCCTAGTATATAGTAGTAGATACCAGCTACATAGTTAATGAAAAAATTTATACTTGTTGAATGCTTAGTAATAATACTGATTAACATTTAATTTTTTTTGTTGTTTACAATGAATTTAATATTTATCTAAATTAACCCTTAAGAATATCTTGTATCCAGGCACCTGGGTGACTCAGTGGGTTAAAGGCTCTGCCTTCAGCTCAGGTCATGATCTCAGGGTCCTAGGATCAAGCCCCACGTTGGGCTCTCTGCTCAGCAGGGAGCCTGCTTCCCCCTTCCTCTCTCTGCCTCTCTGCCTACTTGTGATCTCTGTCAAATAAATAAATAAAATCTTAAAAAACAAACAAAAAAAAGAATATCTTGTATTATAGACATTATCATTATTACCCAATGTCCTGAGAGGAAACACATGCCAAGAGGTAAAGTAATTTGCCCAAAATCTGGAATTGGTACATATGCATAGTAATTTCTAAAAGAATTATTATCTTTTTACATTCTCTGCTGTCTCTCTCCATCTCTGCTGTCCTTAATGTACTATTTGATGGGAGAAGGAGCATGACGAAGAAAACAGCTTTCAGTGCAGATGTTAGAAGTGTGCATATTTGGGAAATTATTTATTTTCTCTATGATATACATTTAGTCACACAGCCACTGAATGATTTTCCAGACTATGCCACTGCAGGTGTTAATTTGCCCAGAGGGGAACTTGAAAACCCTCTCCACTCCCACGGCTTTCTTCAGTTTTATTTTGGCAAGAGCCAAATACCTATATTGGGGAGATGCTGGTATGTGAACTGAATCCCTCCACTAATTGATTAAATGCAAAGTTATACTAAATCACTCCACTCAAAGTGAGGTTGACTTGTAAATGCTCCCAGAGGTAATTAGTGACTAGGCGCATCCAATCAACAGAAAAAACAATTCAGACTTGGGCAATAGTGGGTGGCAGGAAATGTGGAAGATCAGCATTAAACAAACCCTTTGGGTAACTCCATCTTATTCAGATTTTCTAAGCATCAAGAGCTGTAACTCAAGCTTCAAGTACTGTTTCGTGAACATGAGTCCACAAGAGTGGTGTATTTAAATCCTGTCCATTTTGCAAGGTCTGCTTCAGGTGCTACCTCCTCCAAGGAGCCTTCCCCAAGTTATCCAGTGAGAAGTTTCTCTTCAGCATACTTGGGATCTTATCTATAATCCACTACAAAGACAGCTCTCCTCCCCTGTATAGGAGAGTGTCTAAGGGCATTCCGTGTCTGCCCTTCTAGACGATAACCTCACTGGGGTCAAGATCTCTGCCTTATTCATCTGTGTCTCCCACAACACCTAGCATTAATCCCAGAATGTGGTAAGTGATAAAAGCCTCAATCATCCTGAAGTATCCCACATGAGCCTTTGTTCTATCTTGTCACGTAAAACATACGACTTGAAAGATACAATCTCTTTTTTTTTTTCTTTAGAAACTCTTCTAAAACAGACGTCCAGAAAGGTAGCATTTTCCTGACAGAAGGAAAAAAAAAGCAACACATTAAAGAATCTTCACTCATGCATATTTTAATTCACTTTTATAAAGGAGACACCAATGGACAGACACATTCTCCCAACTACTTAACAGCAAGGCACTGTCAGTCAGAGAGAAGTACAGTTGCAAACCCTCAGACCTTCTCTGAGTCCCATTCAAAGCAAAGCAGAGATTTTCTAAAACGATGTTTGACACTCTAAAGCTGGTATTTAGGATGTTTTTCAGCTTAGAGAAGATCTATGTCAGGCTCACACATAGCCATTCATTCTCTCCTCCCCCATTCCCAACCCCCAGTAAAATATAATTTGTTTCAAGTAAGAAGGGAATAAAAATCTTACTCAATTCTCTGCACTCTACAAGGACAACAGTGACAAAGACAACCTTAAAAGGCTGGCCAGCCCCCAAATAAATCCTATCAGGCTGTGGAGTTGGTATTTTAGGAGTGTTGCTAATTAAGTAAGCTTTCTACTTAAATTCATCAATATAATATTAACAGGCTAGCATTGAAATGAAGGTTTTCTTTCCCTCCCTTAATATGTATCAACTCAGAGCTGGACTTAGGATGGTGAAATATGAGAAGGAATAAAAATAAATGAAGGAAAGAATAATGAATTTGTGTTTTACACTGTACACATTTCAGTGCCTTCTCATACACTGTCATTTGATCCCTACAGCCAGTCTATGTGTTATTCTTCTCATTTCCAGGTAAGAAATCTGACGCTTGAGAACACTGAGTGACATACCCACTAAGCACCCCAAAGTACTCCTTTAAGGTACTTCCATTTACTCATTGATAAAATGGGGCAATAAAAGTACTTACTTTATGTGGCTGTAAGGATGTGAGGATGATACAAATTGTTACATATAAAGTTCTGCCCCCTCCCCAGCCCTCTGCTTTTCCCGCTATCCCAATCTACCACTGCAGGTTAAAATCTGACACTAATAACACACAAAACAGATGATACACGTAGGAGAAAAAGGCCAAAGTTATATCCTATTACTTAAAAATGTATGAACTCACATCCAATGAGAGCTCACCATGTACCAAATACAGGTGCAACACTTAAATGTATTAATTTATTTCATCCTCACTATAACCATATATAGCTGATACTATTATTATCCCACTTTATCAACGAGTAAATGGAAGTACTCTGAGGCAGTGAGTCAGGTAGCTTGCTAGTTGCTATCATGTATTACTACTGAAAGATGGGATTTTGTAGCTTGCCCATATTAAATGTGGCATAGTAAAAGAGTAAAATCTCAGAGCCTCTTCAGACCTGCACAGTCCACCAGAGTAACTAACCCCAGCCACATAAAGCAACTGACCACTTGAAATATGGCTAGCATGGGCAAGGAAACAATTTTTTTTTTTTACATTTTAATTAGATGAATTTTTTTTTAATTTTTTCAGCGTAACAGTATTCATTATTTTTGCACCACACCCAGTGCTCCATGCAATCCGTGCCCTCTCCAATACCCACCACCTGGTTCCCCCAACCTCCCACCCCCCACCCCTTCAAAACCCTCAGATTGTTTTTCAGAGTCCATAGTCTCTCATGGTTCACCTCCCCTTCCAATTTCCCTCAACTCCCTTCTCCTCTCCATCTCCCCTTGTCCTCCATGCTATTTCTTATGCTCCACAAATAAGTGAAAGCATGGACAGGACTGGAAGAGATTATGCTGAGTGAAATAAGTCAAGGAAACAAATTTTTAATTTGAATTTTAATTAATCTGAATTTAAATTTAAAAGGATCATTCAGGGGCACCTGGGTGGCTCAGTGGGTTAAAGCCTCTGCCTTTTGCTCAGGTCAGGCCCAGGGTCCTGGGATCGAGCCCCACATCGCTCTCTGCTCAGCGGGGAGCCTGCTTCCCCCTCTCTCTCTACCTGCCTCTCTGTCTGCTTGTGATCTCTGTCTGTCAAATAAATAAATAAAATCTAAAAAAAAAAAAAAAAAGGAATACTCAATGAAACAGGGGTTTTCAAAACATCGGTTATAAGTTACTGAAGGGCAGTAATCCTTGAAAAAATGGAAAACAAAAGAGATGAGTCCTACAATTACCCAAGCTTATTGCTCCAGGAGAGGTCCCAAGCTGGGTCAGAGCCCAGCAACTTCCCTGAGCTGAGGTGGGGAAGCAGAGAGTCAGGGGAAACCAAGTCAGTTATATTACATAAGAAAGTATACATGAATGGAGACAAAAGCAGAGAGAAAAAAATACAGATCTCTCTCAAGATCAGTACTCAGTGGATTACATGCACATGAGAAAACTACCCAAAAACACAGAACCAGCACCCAAAAGGTAACAGTGCTCAAAATACACACAGGAGAGAATACTACCTATTTCTACCACTGAAGCTGAAAACCATCACAATTCATAGGGAATTGGGTTGAGCACATAGAATGTCTTACCTCAGTGATGGCAAATAATTAGCTCTACTCTAACTATTAACATTAGCACTGCTTTGGGCTATCTAAGAAACCTTAAATGTAGAATCCAAAAAGATCAAACTGTTTCCCAGTAACTTAACTGTGTCCTAGAAAGATACCATAAATATTTATAAGAATACAAAAACAGCCAGCACTAAACAAAGTAAAATAACAATGCCTGACATTCAATCAAAAATTACCAAGCATGCAAGGAAGTAGTAATGAGGAGAAAAATTAATCAAGAAAAATTAACCCACCACTGATACAATAGAATTAGCAGTCAAGGACATTACAACAGTTATTATAACTGTATTCCATCTATTCAAAAATTTAAAAGCAGACATGGAATATTTTTTCAAGAGTCAAAATAAATTTAGAGATGAAGCCATAATATGTGAGATTAACAACAACAACAACAAAAAAACACTAAATGATACTAATAGCAGACCCTACAGAAGAAAATTTTAGTGACCCTGAAAGTATTGCAAGAGAAACTATCAAAAATACTACAGAAAGAAAAATGAACTATAATTTTTGAAATGAACAGAATATCTGAAAACTATGGAACAACTTTAAGCAGCCAAACATACATGTAACTGGAGTCCCTAAAGAAGAGAGATGGGGACAGAAAAAAATACTTAAAGATATAATGGCCAAATTCTTTCCAAATTTGATTAAGTACAAGAGGTCTCACAGGGATGCCTGGGTGGTTCAGTCATTTAAGCGTCTGACTTCGGCTCAGGTCATGATCTCAGCGTCCTGGGATCAAGCCCCGCATCAGGCTCTCTACTCAGCAGGGAGCCTGCTTCCCTCTCTCTTTGCCTGCCTCTCTGCCTACTTGTGATCTCTCTCTCTCTGTCAAATAAATAAATAAAAATCTTTGGAAAAAGAAAAAGAAAAAGAAAGAAAGAAAGAACATCACACCAAGGTACACCATAATCAAATCACTCAAAATCAGTGAGAAAAAGAGTCTTAAAATCAGAAGAAAGAAAATTACCTACAGAGGAACAAAGATAAGGTTACACAGATTTCTTGTGGGAAACAATGTACATGAGAAGACAATGAATCAACATCTTTAAAGTACTGAAAGGGGGAAAAAAGTGTCAACCCAGTATTCTATACCCAGCAAAAAAACTTTCAAAAAAATGAAAACAAAATACTTTTTCAGACACACAAAATCTAAAAGTATTCATCACCAACAGACCTGCACTACAAGAAATGATGAAGGAAGTCCTTGAGACAGGATGAGAATGATATCAGATGGAAATAAGAATCCACACAAGGTACCAAAAAAACAAAATAGTAACTACATGGGTAATTATGTGATTGATTTTCTTATTATCTAAATCTTTTCTTTTTTTTTATTAAAGATTTTACTTATTTATTTGACAGAGATCACAAGTAGGGAGAGAGGCAGGCAGAGAGAGAGGAGGAAGCAGGCTCCCTGCCGAGCAGAGAGCCCGATGCGGGGCTCGATCCCAGGACCCTGGGATCATGACCTGAGCCGAAAGCAGAGGCTTTAACCCACTGAGCCACCCAGGTGCCCCTATCTAAATCTTTTCAAAGATACTTGACTGATTAAACAGAAATAATAATGTGGGATGGGAAGTAAACTGTGTGATGATAGATTGATGACCAGGAGAAAAGAAGTAAACTATTGAAATGTTCCCATAATATACATGAAGTTGTATACTTTTACTTAAAGGTGGGTTGTAATAGTTTAATGATGTATACTATAAAGCCTAAAGCAACCACTAAAATAATGAAACAGAGTTATAGCTAAAAAACCAGCAAATTAAATGAAATCATTGAAAAAAAACTTTAATTAATCCAAAATAAGCCAAAAAGTGGAAAAAAAATTGAATAAAGAATACATAGGGTAAATAGAGAACAAATAACAAAAAGATATATTTAAATATAAACAGGTCAATAATGACATTAAATATAAATGGTCTAAATACCTGTAAAGACTCCAGAAGGAAGACAGCTCTGCCAACACTTTGCTCCCAAAAGTCATTTTGGACTTCTCACATCCAAAACTATAAGATAATAAATTTGTTTTGTTTCAAGCCACTCAATTTGTGGCAATCTGTTACAGCAAAACAGGAAACTAATATAGATTTTTTCACCTAGAAGTAGGATGCTCCCATAACAAATAACTAAAAACATGGAAGTGGCTCTGGAATTGAATAATGAGCAGAGGCCGAAAAAATTCTGAAGAGCATGACAGAAAGCCCTGGCTGCCACTAACAAACTGTTAGTGGAAATATAGATGTTAAAGATTCTGCTAGTGAGAACTCAAAATGTAGTAACAGGGTGGTAGAGAAAACCTGTACCATCCTAGGGAATACTTAAATCATTGAGAACAGACCATTGGTAGAAACATAGACATTAAAAATGCTGTTGGCAAGGGCTAAAAAGGAATGGAAACTGGAAGACACAGGATCCTTGTTACATAGTGACAAAAAGCTTAGCTAAATTGTGTCCTGGAATAACACAGAAAGCAAAACTTGTAAAAGGTGAACTTGAGTATTTAGCTGAGGAGATTTCCAAGCAAAGTGCTGAAGATGCAGTCTGGTTTCTCCTTGTTGCTTAGAGTAAAAGACGAGAGGAAATAGAGAGAGGGAGTGAAGAGCTGATGAGCAGGAAGAAACTAGGGCCTGAGGAATGGGAGAACTCTCAGCCTACCTAGACTGCAAAAGACAATAAAATGAGGAGATTCACTGATTCACTGTCAGGAAATTCTGCTCTGGGTGAAAACCACAGGTGTAGCTGATCAACCTTTTGCTAGTGCTTCTGAAGGATCAAGTTTAGAAGATTCAGTGACACAGAGGTCTTTCTGGAGAGATCAGGTATGTCACTCATGGATCCCCTCAGCCATCTTGGCACAGGACAGGAACAGAGATGGGGCTATCTAAGAAAGACCTCTTGTCCAATGGACAGGAGACCCTAAAGTTTCCTAAGAATGTTATAGAAGAAACACTGTCAACTTGGACTGAAGGAAACCTCTGAAAGACGAAATGAGAAAAAGCTAACAAGCTTCGAAAATTCTACAGGCAGGAAACAGACTGATAAAACTATTCAACAACAAACACATTCTATGCTGCCTGAAAAAGGAAGAACAACTCAAAGGAATGAGTCACAGGCCCAGAAGTCAGAACCAAGGATCACACAGGATTACGTCCAAGCCCCGAAATTCAACATAGTTTGCCCTGCTGGAGTTCAAAATTCCTTGGGATCAGTGGCCCCTTTCTTCTTCCAATTTCCATTCTATTATTAGGTCTACCTATTATAGGTATCCTACACTTGTCCCACCATTTTATTTGGGAAGCAGATTACCTGTCTCCTACTTTTCACAGATCCATAGATGGAGAGGAGTCTTCCCCCCAAATTTATGATACTCAGAGTCAGAGTCATACCTGATTTAGATTATGTAGAAAATAAGATTTGGAATTTTTCATCTGACGAGACTGGATAAGGAGACTTTTGGGGAATATTGGGGTGAGGTGAATGTATCCTGCATGTGGAACAGATTTGAACCTTTGGGGACTAGAGGGTGGACCGTGTGGTAAGCACAATAATGGCTCCCAAAGATGTCCGTGTCCTAACTGCCAGAACATGTAAATATGTTACCTTACATGGCAAAGCGGTTTTAGCCGATGATTAAATTACAGATCTTGACGTGCAGAGATTGCAGCTGGGTAATCCAGGGAGGCCCAGTGCAATCACAAGGAGCCTTAAGGGAAAGTCCTCCTCGGTCAACCTCCCATAATGAAGTTACTCTTCCCACCAAAGAAGCTGAAAATCCCTCCCCACGGCTGGAGCCTGCCGGACATCCCAGAGGTAGATGCCAAAGCAAAGATCACACAAAGTAACAGAATTCTTGCCTAAGAAGCTAACACTTGTGGAATAAATAAATGAATGAATAGTGAGTCAAGTAGGCAATAAACCTTTCATGGAGCACATGAGACAGAGGAAATTTTAATTCAATTAAAAATGTGTATTAAAAAATACACCTACTATATGCATGGTACTTAGTTCTAGGGAAGTAGGGATGTATCCAAATAGAAATGACTTCTGCCTTCATGAAGCATGACCTCTCAACAGTAAATGAGCAGACCTTGTAAGGCAAAAAGAAAAGTAATTCCATCTGTATTCTCTTAACCATACCCAGCTTAAAAACTTAACCCCTTAGTAAGAGGAAATGGATATTAGCATACCCCTGATCTTGTTATGTATCATCATATAATATCTGTATATTTATTATATACCATTAACAAGACCTAAGTTATCTCTAGAGTAAATATGTAAATCTCAGCTCTTAAGCTCTTGGTCCAGCCATTCTAAAATAATCCTTTTTTTTTAAATTTACTTATTTGAGAAAAAGAGATCACAAGTAGGCAGAGAGGCAGGCAGAAAGAGAGGGGGAAGCAGGCTCCCCACCAAGCAGGGGTTGATCCCAGGACCCTGAGATTATGACCTGAGCCGAAGGCAGAGGCTTTAACCCAGTGAGCCACCCAGGTGCCCCTAAAATAATCCTTTGTGCTGCCTTCACAAAAGGCTGACTGTAAAGAACCGTGCCAGAACTTTTCAGAGGAACATCCAAGCTGCCTCCCTATCATATCCAATGAGGTCACTCCCTGCAGCGACCTTTACAAAGACCCCCCCCCCGTTCTGATAGCAGATTATGAAATGATTGACCTGATGCTACACCGAGGAGAAGAATTACAATTATTCACAAGTGTACATGGCCTCCCACCTTTCAGAACAGATACCAGCCATAAACCATCAATGTGTCTAAGCCTCTGGGTATCAACTAATATCCATTCTGCGACAGGGTCCAAGGTAACCCAGCCCCTGCCGGCCTCTCCAGCCACTGGCCACCATTTAGCCACCCTAGACACCTTTCTATTCGTTTCTGCTTTCAGACCTTCATACACACTATTTTCCCTGCCCACAGTGCTCTGAATTCCCACCCCGTCCTACACCAGGCTGACTATTCATTTCTCAGGTCTCTGCCGACGCATCAATTTTCCAGGTAACCTTTACCTGACCACTACTATCTCTCCATGCTGGTTCAATCAGATCTCCCTGTACTACTTTGTTTTGGCAGCCTATACATCCCCTTCCTAGTAAGTACAGCAATTGTAATTCAATAATTCCTTGTGCACTGACTGTTTTTAGAACGGGCTGCACCTGTCGTACTGGCAATCCCACTATTAGCATGTTGTGCGGTACACAGCACGAGTTCTGTACAATGACCAGGACTCACTGGGGAGCTACTAGAGGTATCGGACACAGTTTTAACCACTTCGCTGGATTAGCTCCTCTACTGCTTATAACGTCCCCATGAAAGAGGTACGTTAGTGTTTTAGATGAGGACACAGGCACAGTAAGGCTGAACGATTGCCCAAAGTCTCAAAGCCAATAAGCGGTAGCATTGGAATTTGATCTCAGGCAGTCAGGCTTTTAAGAAGCATACTACAAGGGGCCCCTGGGTGTTTCAGGTGGTTAAGTGTCTGCCTTCAGCTCTGGTCATGATCCCAGGGTCCTGGGATCAAGCCCCGCATAGGGCTCCCTGCTTCCCCCCTCCTCCCTTACTCTGCTCTCTCTTACTATCCGTGTCTCTCTTAAATAATAAATAAATAAGAAACCCACTACACTCCCTTGATAACTGAGAACTAAGTAAGCTGCACTCCTAAGAGAATGCAGCCATAAAACATCCTCTGAGGGTGCTCATATACCCATTAAACAGGAGAGAAAATACATGAAGAAGACTAGGTGTACATATAGTATAGATATAGGTAAAGATAAGGGTAATAGTTGAAGACATATCCTGTAAAAATAATATGGCTGGCCAATGGCTTTCAAGACTTTTGCAGTTTCATTCAACTTTAGATCCCCACCAAAATACCCAAGGAAATGTGTCACCACCAAAAACTACTTCACAGCCATGCCTCTAGTGCCCCCCTCCCACCCTCAGAACATCCTTCAGTTATCTGAACCCTGTTGACATTTCTCAACATACTTATGATAGGAACACAAGAGAAATAGCGGAGATGAGCCTGAGACACACACACACACACCACAGGAACACTCCCCAGACAGATTCTCTTGCCCAAGCTCTGCCTCCATCTGAAGAAGGAGGGGCCTTTACCTTGAAATAAATACGCCTTGCTGGCATTATGCAATCCGGATACCTGAGTGACTCCACGGGTGGTGTTCACGAGGTCGAGCTCGGTGATAATATCCACCTGCCGGTCAGGGTCCGTCCCAAAGCCCACCACTGAAAAGGAACAGAGAGGTTGTCTTGGCTTCAAATACAGACTGCTGCAGCAAAACAGAACAGAAATTGCAGAGGCCAAGAGGGGCAGGGAGTACAAGGAGGCGAGTGATGAGTGGTGGACAGGCTACCTTCTGGGGTGGAAAGGCAGAACAAGTCTTCGCTCCGTGGCCCCCGTGATATTGAAGTTTCTTTGTCCCTTTCCCTCTTACCCCCCATTCATTATGGATTGAGAACCCCTTACCCAAAACCCTCAGAGCTTAGTAGATTTCAGATTCAGAATGTATCATATGTTAGAAAGGTATTGTGTCCTAAACGCTACATTTTTATGTAACACCCTAAGCAAAATCTGAAGCAGTACCCCATAATCAAACATATTATTTTGAAGAGGTACAATGTTCTCTTCTGGCTGGCTAAACAAAGATAATACACAGCCTCGTGTCAGTTAAGGTCAAGTTTCGCCACCAAAAGGGTCCAGTTCAGGGTAGCGTTTGCTGTCATGTGACTTATGAAGAAACTTAGGGCTTACAAATTCTTTCAGATCCAGGGATGGTGTCTACAGGATCATGGCCCTGATCTGCCTCCTTCCGAAAGTGATACAATCATAATTAAGATGGTAACAAAACCTGACACCACCATCACCCATAAACACCTCCTTGCGCCACACCCCCTGCGTCAGGCACAGCCGCCCTGATACCAAGGAGGATGACAGAGAACACTCCTGTCCCTGTTGGAGTAGAGTGGCAAAAGGGCTGGCCAAAAAAAAAGAAACAAGAGGCGTTCCTTCCCTCCAAGGAGATTCCTGAAGGGAAAGTTAAATTCCCTGACAACTCTGTTGGAGAACCTTTGTGCAGAGAAATGTGGCCACAAGCCCCCATCGCCTATCTGAGAAAGGCAAATGCAGAAGGCCATCTCTCACCCAGGGGGCATTCTGTGCAATGACACACACATGATTGCAAAGTGACTTCCAATTCTACGTATTAATAAGGCTAGAGATCACCGGAAGGGGCTGTGGGTAAGCCATTCATAAGGGCAGCGTCTATCTACACTTAACATCTCAGCGGTACAATTCTGACTGCACAGTCGGAAATGTTTTAATCAGCAACAGCTGTCAACTTCTGTCTGCTGGCAATGCAATTGCCGAGGCAAGATCTGGAAACCCAATGTGTCCGAGAGAGACTGAGTGAATGATGATCAGGACATCATGGGCTATTGCAACGTCATCTGTCCTCCCACCTTCACCCCTGGCCCCACAGATGTGGGGAAGAAAGCTGGGACACCCTCTTTTCCTATAAAGAAAACAGGAGCTGCTACAGCTACAGAGCCCTGGGCTAGGAAGGCTTGCCAAGGCAGACAAAAGGGTTAATTCGAAGGCAGGGTACATAATCTGCATTCTTGGTTTCTGTCCGGTTTCTTCTTGTCCTCTGAACTGAAGGTTCAATCTCCCCCTTCCCAATGCAGTTCATTATGAGACCAGTTTCCTCAAGGACAGCTCTTCCTTCTACTCATTCTGTATTCATTCATTCATTCATTGATTCATTTATTCATGCAGTAACTTTTCAACAGGCTTTAGCGAGAGCTTACAACGTAACGCAGTGCTGGGCACTGGAGATGTCCTCACAGAGCACACATTCCTGAGCCAAAGGGTGAAGACAGGCAAAAAATAATAATAATTTAAGATGGCAATAAATGCCACGCAGCAAATAAAACAGAGTCACAGAATACAAAGCAACTTTTAGGTGGGGCTATAGAAAGAACAGTCGGGAAGGGTTCCTTTGAGCTGACACCTGACTGCCCGCAGGGGTGGACAGAGGCCAGATCTGGGGAGACAGGTTTCCAGGGATAGAGAGTGTGCTCTCGCCCACTGCAAACCAAGAAGAGACTGAGCATATTTGGGGAACAGAGAAAGGCCAGCGTGGCCAGAGCAGAAAGGGCAGGGAGTGGTAGAAAATGAGGCCAGAGAGTAGGGCGTGCCTTTTGAGCCCCTGGAAGGAGATGGCTGTGCTAACTGCAATAGGAAATCACTGGAGGGCTTAAGGTGTGTGTGGAAGAGGTAAAGGAGGAGGCAATCCTCCTACTTTACATCATGATCTCCCTTAAGCTCCCCTCCGGCTTGTTCATTCCTCACACAGACCCCGTTCACAAAGACGGATCAAACACCTACTCTGGGCAAAGGACTGAGCGGATGGGTGTCCATCAGCCCGAGTCATAGCCCCAGGAGCCTCTGGTGGAGACCAGAGATGTTTTTCTCCAAGTGAGCTCAGATATCAGCAGTTCTGTGATCACCTTGAAAAGGCAGGGGAAGAACTAATATTTCTGTCTGATCTATCATGTTGTACACCTAGATGGCAGAAATTAAACCAAGAGGGATCTTAGAGGACCTCCAAGCTGTCTTCCTCTGGCTGGGAATAAGAGAAGTGATCCAGGGAACATGCCCTTAGCTGGACACAAGAAGACAGAAGTGTCCCCGGAGCCCCAGTGTCCCTGGAGCCCCAGTGCCTCGCACTGGGGCTAACAGAAGGTACGCCCTGAATTTAGGACCTAAATAATGAACTAAAGAGTGCATGCAGCTTTACTGCTCTGGTACAATAACTGCCGAGTAATGTGCATTTCGAGATAGACCACCAGAGGACAGGATGGCATTCAGGCCAAGGAAATGTTCTTGAAAACTTGTGGCTGAGGATATTGCTGCTATGAACATTGGGGTGCATGTGCCCCTTCTTTTTACTGCATTGTATCTTTAGGGTAAATACCTAGTAATGTGACTGCTGGATCATAGGGGAGCTCTATTCTTAATATCTTGAGAAACCTCCATGCTGTTTTCCAGAGTGGCTGCACCAGCTTGCATTTCCACCAACAGCACAAGAGGGTTCCCCTTTCTCCGCATCCTCACCAACACTTGTTGTTTCCTGACTTGTTAATTTTAGCCATCCTGACTGGTATGAGGTGATATCTCATTGTGGTTTTGATTTGTATTTCCCTGATGGCTAGAGATGTTGAGCACTTTTGCATGTGTCTGTTGGCCATTTGGATGTCTTCTTTGGAGAAGTGTCAACCTGTGGAAAGAGCTGAGATGCCCTTCAACAGACAAATGGATAAAAAGGATGTGGTCCATATATACAAGGGAATATTACTCAGCCATCAGAAACGATGAATACCCACCATTTGCATCGGCATCGATGGAACTGGAGGGGATTGTGCTAACTGAAGTAAGTCAAGCAGAGAAAGACTTTTATCATACGGTTTCACTCTTATGTGGAATATAAGGAATAGCATGGAGGACCACAGGGGAAGGGAAGGAAATCCTAAGGGGGAGAAATCAGAGACAGAGATGAACCATGAGAGACTGTGGACCCCAAGAAAACAATCTGAGGGCTTCGGAGGGGAGAAGGGTAGGGGCACCGGGTAACAGGGTGATGGGTATTGAGGAAGGCATGTGCTGTGATAAGCACTGCGTGTTGTATGTAAGTAATGAATCACTGAACACGACATCAAAAACTAATGATGTGCTTGCTATACCGTGGCTAACAAAATAAAAAAAAATAATAAATTATAGAAAAAAAACCTGTGGTTGACTGAATTATTGGATTCAAATCTTTACCCCTCCCAGAGCCACACCCTTTGCTGTGTGGCTTTGCAGTTCCTTCCACTCAAGTGAAAGTAAACCTCTGTTTCCTTTGACTTTGAGCCTTGCCATATAACTTGTTTCAATCACTGGGATGCTTGGGACGTCAGCAATGTTAAACGAGCAGAGGCCTGACCATGCTTGGGGGGCAAGGCTTGATGTCTGGTACCCCTGCACTGTGAACATGGCCCCACAGCTCCACTGGTCCAAGGAGACAGGCACATGGAGCAGACACCCCACTTGAGTTTGGCACCATGCTGAGCCATACCTGACCTAGATGAGCCAGGAACACAGGAACAGAACAACCTACAGAAACGTGAACCAAAATAAATGTTGTTTTAAGTCACTGCGTTCCAGATGGTTTGGTATGCAATAATATTGGGGCAGCGGTTGACCGAAGCAGGGACTAAAGACCCACTATAATTGACATCCTTAAAATGCTCCCGGATGAGTTGAGGGAAATTGGACGAGGAGGTGAACCATGAGAGACTACGGACTCTGAAAAACAATCTAAAGGTTTTGGAGCGGTTGGGGGTGGGAAGTTGGGTGAGCCTGGTGGTGGGCACCATGGAGGGCACGAATTGCATGGAGCACTGGGTGTGGTACATAAACAATGAATCCTGGTACACTGAAAAGAAATTTTAAAAATTAAAAATTTAATTTAAAAAAAAAAAAAGAAAAAAAAGTGCTCCCAGACTAGGAGTCCTGCAAACTAGACAAGCCTAAAAGGCACCCAAACAGATTCTGTAGCACTAGCAGAACCCCCCGTGGTTGCCCTTGGATCTCTGTCCCTAAATGAGGACACAGCATGCTCCATCCACAACGTGTTGTGGGAAGGACACTAAACCAAGAGCTAGTTTCATTCCTGTCTCTTCCCCCTACTAGCCCCCGGAAAAATAACTTCACTTCTCTGAGCCTCGGTTCCCTCCTCTGTAAAATGAGGATGGTCATAACTGCCTCCCAACCTCCTAAGGTTTTGATGATAGCTATGGGAACATGCCTAGCATATACATGGTGCCCAGCTGGGCTTTGCTGCATCTCTCTTTCCTAAGACAGCTCCCTGGTCCTCAACTCCACTGGAATTGTGCAAAACGTACAGATGTCCCTCTTCCTCCCAAACCCTCCACATGCCCAACTGACCTGGAAGGGCTTCTCACTCTGGCTGTGCTTGGGGAAATCTAAATATTAAGTCTATACTCATTCCTCCTTGACAGCCCACAAGTAAAGGGATCTGCTGGTTTTAGGATAACTGCATTGTTCTTGTTATGAAAACATCCCATAAAAACAGAACAAGAGAAATCAATTAGGCTTCCAGATACACTTTTCTTCTCTCCCTTTAATTGGTCTCCTTCCTGATAAAAAACGTCCTGTGCCAACAGCAGGATGTGTAGAAAGACAGCACTTTACACACTGCCTAGGGAATCAGAAAACCTATTAATAAGGTAGCATTTACATGGCCTCTCCTGAACCTAATGCAGTATGAGAGCATTGGTTCCATAAAAATAATTTTTTTTTTACTTTAATGTTTCTGCTTCTTGTCCAAGCATGGAGCTCCTGCCCTTTCCAAGGAAACCCTATTAAAGTTCTCTACTTTGGCCACAACTGCTCTACAAATGACTGAAGCTGGGAACTGGAATTAGGCAGGATAAAACACTTCTGGGGAAAAACATTCTTTAAGACCTGGAAGGCAGCGTGTTACTGGCAGAGAGACACTTGAGTTCTGGCTCTGGGATTCAGAACCTCCACCCTAATCTCCCGGGACACCTGCTACTGCTGGCCACCCCACCGTCCTGGCTAGGGAGTGCTCAGGCCCAAAGACCATGCAGCACACCTTCAGGGTCCCAGGCCTAAGCTCCCAAGCAAATCCTCCCGAGCCTGGCTCACTCCACATGTAATCCGGGCTCACTGTCTGCGATGGCAGTTCTTTTCTCCTGGTCAACACACAGGGATGGGATGCTGCAGAGCTGTTCCCAGACATCGTGTAACAGCAGGGTTTCACCACCAGTTGATCGATTCAGACCCCTGGACCCCTACAAAGTTCCCCAAAAGCAATATCCATGAAGAACATGCTCTATGCCTGTTCCAAGTCAGCCAGAGCTGACTCTGTTCACGGCTCTCTTATTCTGGAGTTAATGAAGAGCCAGTAAAGTGGCTCAGAAAGAAAAGGCTCTCCTTTCCAGCAGGTGGCAGCAAAAGGCAGCAAAAAGGGCCCCAGGGGCTCCCCACTGTCACCCACCCCCCAACCACCACCACCACCACCACCACCACCACCACCGGCCTGGCCTGGTGACCAAAACAAACAGGAAAGGGAATTGGGTATTAATCACACAGCCCAGCCATCCATTGGAGAAAACTCAGGGACCTAATAATAATGTAGCCTTCTAAACTGTCCTTATTAAGCATGCACCTGGAAATCCCAGAATGATCTTTCACCCAGAAATAACAAGACCTGGAGAACAGCACCTCCTATCTTGACTCCATTTTAGTCTCTTAAAACAAGGTCCCTGAACAATGAGCAATTGAAGCAGCTTCCTGTGACACCTATCATTAGATCTTTTCATATGTAACCGCTACTGCACTGCAGTGCTGCTTTAATTAAAATGTGCCTGATATCATCTATTCATTCCCATTAAAAGGCGCTGATATCTGAGCAGCTCACTAAGTGAACCACATGTTTATTTCATCCTGGACTGTTAACAGCCCAGACACCAATTGTCCCACTTGACAAATAAACTTTCTGAGCGGCTGTTTGGATCCTGATAAACTAATCACGAGTCAGCCTCTGCTACCAAAGAGAATTAAGGTTTGATGCAGGGATGGTGGGTCCTGGGCAAATCAAAGAGGCTACCACCCCCTCCCCAAGAAAACTGCTGATGGCACCCCTTCAAGAGACAAGAAATTGTAAGTAAAGGACTTGAGATATAATTCCAAACCACCCGCTCCCCGCCATCCTGATTCTTCTGATACTTTTTGCAGAAGCAGTATGTGGCCTCTGGCATTCAAGAAGTGCCAAGGGGCACAGAAAACCCACGCTCCCTAGCAACTGCCATAACCAATAGGGCAGACCCTCCCATGCTCCCCCTGCCTGTGCACAGCCTCCGCCCTCCACCTAAAATGCCTTGCCCTACTCTGCCCAACTGGAAAACTCCCTGTAAAGCCTTCAAAACACCCCCCCTTACATGTCACCTCCTGATTAAAGCCTTCCCTGACCACCAACCCCACCCCTCCCCAAAATTCATTCCTACCATTTCTCCTCTGTATTGCTTTCAATGAAACTTCTTATACTCCCTCCTCTCCTACCACCCACCGTGTCCCCCTTCAAGCTATAGTGGGGGGAAAAACCGTTTTCCAGTTTCTACCTAGATTTTCGACTAAGCTTTAAGTTCCTGTAAGTCAAGAAGGACCAAGTCATTTCCTCTCTGCATAACCAATCCTGGCACCCAGCAAGGCGCTCAACAGTTCTTTGAATAAATACATGAATGAATCTTTGCTACAACAGAATTTTTACAAGATTGAAAAGGGTTTAGTGTGGGGAAGGGGAAAAGACTGTGTTCTTCAAGGTCTTCAAGAGCAATGCACCCCGGAGACCCCGGCCATTCCGGGTGGGGGCACTTTTTGCCGACTTGTCAAAGAACTAATGAGAACAAAGGATTTAGGCAAACCGGTAACGACATGCACTTGAGGATGTGAAACGACCAAGGAGCTGCCCCCTCCCCCCTGTGTCTCTCTCTTCCGTTCCTCCATTAAAATGCCCACCAGCACCAGAGTCTCCGCGCACGGGACTGGTAGTGCATGTTCTGCATTAGCCTCGCCCGTCCTGATTTTCTGGGGGCGCATTTCTTCCGGTGTGTTCTTGGTTTTAAAAGCCTAGTCCATCCCGAGGTGCCCATACCCAAGAAGCAACTATTCCAGGCTGGATTGAGCCTGGCTGCCTCTGAAGCCTTGGGAAGCTCGGACGAAGACAGGAAAAGGGAGGAGGATTCCTTTTGTCCCTAGAGAAGTCTACACCCGTTGCTCTTCCATTAAGCAAAGGGAAAGCTGCTACCCTCTCACCTGGGTAGACGAACGCCCAACTTTGTATCCTCAGGCGGGCTAACTGCAAAAGAGGAGCGCCTAGGGCGCAGGCGGAGGGAACTTTCAGGCCAACCAAGGCACGGCACCCTCCCCCGCCCTTTCCCCAAAAACTTGCCGCCTGGCCCCGGAAGGAGGCAATGCCTCTAAAAAGGGAAATGAGAGTGGTTTTTAAAAGATAAGATAAGATAGGGGGAAGAGTGACTACACGCCGGTTCTGGGATGCAAGGTCGGCAGCGCATACTAAGGCTGGCTGGCACAGGAATAAAAATTCGCCACGCTCCCACCCCCACCCCCGGCATCGGAGGGCTGTATTTTTTGCCTATACTGTGCCTCATCCACCCCACCCCACCCAACCCCCACCTTCCCACCTCTACTATGAGACCCGCAGAGAAGACAACCGAGAACGGGTCTCCAAACCCCATGAGATATGGGTTGGGGGCGAGTGGGAAGGGATGGAAGGAGGTGCTCTTTAAGAGTCCTCACAACTGCGTCTCTGGAGGCAGAACGAAGTGGGGACTTCAGAAATTACGCCAGTTATCCTAGTCCTCCCTCCACAATCCCCAACCGCAATTATAGCAAGGGGAAACTGGCTGGAAGCTTGAGAAAACCTCCCTGGATTGTCTCCACGGTTCCAGTTCCCACCAATTATTGTTCGTCCAGCCCCTGGGGAGAGGGTGGAAAGGGAGAGAACGCTCTTGGAGTTGCCCCCGGGGAGAGTCAGGAGGGGACAAGGCGAGACCACAGAATGCCGCGGCTCGCCCGCAGCCCTCACCCCGTGCCGTGCCCTCCCCGGCCGCGGCCGCGCCCGCCCGCCGGCCGGAAGCGCTCTCTCTGCGGGCGCGACTCCCGCGGCTGCCCCTTCCCCGCACCGCCCGCGCTGTCAGAGCGGTTTCCACCGCACCTTTCAAGTTCGGGGGTGTGGGGCTCGCGGGCAGAACCTGCGGTGGTTTCGACCCGGAAGCTGGCTACTAAGAGCAGGAGGGTGCGCCGGCTCGGCCGCGCCCCTCACTCCCGCGTCCGCGAGGCCGCGTCTCCAAGGAAGGGAGCACTCGTGGGGGCTTCTTCCAGCCCGTGAGTCCCACTTCTCACCCTTTCACCGGGAGCAGGGCAGAGAGATCCGGGGCACCCATCCACACCGCGCCGCCCTTCCCGGACCAGCACGGAGCTCGTCTCCAGGTCTCCCAACGCCTGTGCGGGCACTGGGCACAGCGGCGCGACTCCCCCCTTCCCCTGGATGCCTCCGCCCGCCCCAGTCGTGCTTACCTGTCCTGGCGGTGCAAACACAGAACCACACAACTAAAATCACATCCCTCGGCATCGCTCCCGAGGGTCCCCGCCAAACGGGGCGCGCGGAAACCAGGAGGAAACAAATGCGTCTGGATCTCGAGGCGCGCCGGGCACGGAGCCGCCAAACTTGCTAGCGGGCGGCGGGGGAGGTGGCTCGGCAGCGCCGGGTGCTGCGCTCGGGGATCGCGCCGGGCAACGCGGCCCCGGCCGCCCCGCCCCCAGCCCGCCCCCCACCGCGGGCGGCGGCGGCGCGGGGCGCGGGGCTCGGGCCCCGGCCCCCGCTGCGGCTGCGCCCGCCTCGGAGCTGGGGCGGGAGCGCGGGGCTCGGCCACTCCGGCAGGTTGCGCTCGGCGCTGGGATCGGGTTCTCCCGCTTCGCCCGCCGAGCTGCGAGCACCCAGGAGGCAGGCGCGGAAGCCGCTACTACCGGGAACACCGGAGCTGGAGTCCCGGGACGCGCGGCCAAAAAGGAGACGCTAAAGACGCCCGGCGCCCCTTCGGCTTCACGCGCTCCAGCCCAGCCGAGCTGGCCTCGCCACTGTCGTTGGCTCTGCTTCGCTGCCGCCGTGGGTGGGGGTTGCCGAAGTTGCCACAGTTCATCCCCACCGAGACGAAGAGCCGGCGAGCCCTCGCGGGTGGGCTTTTTTCCCCCGCGGGAACCCTGACCCGGGCGGCGCCACGGAGCGCGCCCAGCCCCTCCCCGGAAAACAATTACCGGGATTTGCTCCTGCAACTGGGCGGGGAGGGGCGATGGGCTGAGGGGGCTGGCGGCTGAGTCGGCGCTCGCCTCCGGCACCTGTCTCCGCTCTCCGGTGGACCCCTCTCTCTCGCTGCGCGCTTCGGGAGTGCAGGGGGGAGGCCACCGAAGAAGGGTCCCCGAGCTGGAGTGAGCTACAGTGGGGGGTCTGGGGAATCTATCTGCGAACCTTCCGGTTCTGCAGGGCAAATGCTGCCACACAGGGGAAATTCTAAACCATTTTTTTTTCTTGGTGACTTGATGATTCTGTCAACAGCCCTTCTCTCCTTTCATAGCTAGTTTTGGCCTCTCTCGCAGTTCCTCTGGGACCCTCCTCTCACCATAACACTATTCCCTGCGGAGAAAAGTTAGACTTTGTTGCTGGCAAGAAGGGAAGTCCTATTCCTACTCTGTGACCCCGTTCGGGACCCCGGGCGTTCCCTATAAAGATATCCAAGGTTTTGTCGCACTTCAACTCAGGAATGTTATTTATAACCAGGATACAGAGTCGTGAAATCAGAGATGACAGAACCTCTGATTTATACCAAATGAGCCCCCATGGGATTTTTTTTTTTTTTTAAGATTTAATTTATTTATTTGAGAGACAGTGAGAGAGAGCATGAGAGGGGAGAAGTTCAGAGGGAGAAGCAGACTCCCGGGGAAGCTGGGAGCTGGATGCCTGACTAGATCCTGAGACTCCAGGATCATGACCTTCGACCCTGAGACTTCAGGATCATGACCTGAGCCAAAGGCAGTCGCTCAACTATACTGAGCCACCCGGGTGTCCCCCACAATGGGATTTAAATTTCCACTTGCCCAAGTGGGCTTCTCTCTGAGTCCAACAGCCCCTTTAATATTTGCAATCCCAGGGGAGGAAAGGGAAATCTTTGAACAGTCCTCACACATCCCTGGGAAACCAGTTCCAAGGTTTCATAATTCTGTTCACTGATAAGGACCTGCCCTTCTCAATTCGTGTACCCCCTCTCATTTCCCATATTTCTAACCGCTACATAACCAGAACCCCAGGAGACCCCACTGAAGGTCACCAAATTAGCAGTACCACTTATTAAGAGAGAAGGTTCTACATGCTTTTCTGATCTCTGCCCTATTTTTCTGGATATTTCTGTATGCAAGCCACTGTCCCACTTGGCCCTTCACGTTGTGGTCCCTTGACAGATGAGAAAGAAAGTGAACCGGCAGGGGCGCCTGGGTGGCGCAGTGGGTTAAAGCCTCTGCTCAGGTCATGAACCCGGGGTCCTGGGATCGAGCCCCACATCGGGCTCGGTGGGAAGCCTGCTTCCTCCTCTCTCTCGCTGCCTACTTGTGATCTCTGTCTGTCGAATAAATAAATAAAATCTTTTTAAAAAAAATGAAAGAAAGAAAGAAAGTGAATCAGCAGGTAAATTTGAGCTCCTGATGGCTGAAGAGGAAGGAGGCAAGTCAACAAAGAAGTGTCAACTCTAGAAGTTGAGCTGAAAAGAAGTTGAGCTGAAAAGAAGTCAACTCTAGAAGTTGAGCTGAAAAGATTAAGAGGCAAACTGATGTTAAAGCTAAACTGATTCTCCAACTCTTCCAGGATTCAGCTCAAGCCCGGAGGGGAGCTGCCTGTCTTGACCCTGTGTTTTCATTACAGAGTCAGGACTTTTTCCTTCGACCTGGAGCATGTTACATTTAAAGCCAGCATTAAAATCACACATCTTGCAGAAAACAGGATTCCTCAAGTGTCGTAGGGCTTTGTGAATGAGACTACCCATAAACCATGTTGTGTTGAGAGCCACGGCCCCTTTCTCCTCTACGGTTTTTAGATACATCTCAATGGGAGCAGCCCGTAGTGGTTTTGAACTGTTGTTTCAAAGGTCCTTTCACTGATGTCATAAATCCTAGAACCCCTGAAGACACAGTTACCCCAGCACAGGGAAAAAATGGTCTGGGTAAGACCTTTAGAGCTCTCCATCTTGAGGTCTCTGTAATTAGTGGGTCCCGTGGGATGGGGCTTTTAGCATGTACCATTAAAAACTAAAGCAAGACATAAGTTCTGTCAAAGCTTTGCAGCATCACATCTGTTAACACTAACAAGAGTTCATCTCAATAAGGTCATAGATCTTCCTACAGAACAAAGAACTTCAGTCTCTTATAAGTGTGTTTCTTGCATGGGGATTCTGAGTGTGTACACCTGTTTGGCTAAGGTAAGTCTCACAGAACATGCCCAGCAAACTTCCGTAGTGGCAACGAAGGGACCATGTGGTGGTTTAGGTGCTTGAGGTTGGGATATTGCGATGGGAC
The DNA here is from genome assembly GCF_964662115.1 of Mustela nivalis. NCBI lineage: Eukaryota > Metazoa > Chordata > Mammalia > Carnivora > Mustelidae > Mustela > Mustela nivalis. The sequence goes on along the minus strand of NC_139028.1, from coordinate 80,899,791 downwards.
CTGTGCTCAGTGGAGGAAGCAGTGAGACTTGGTTTACTCAATGTCATATCCCAAGTCCACCCCGCCTTTCTGAATAGCTTCCTTCCTGATTTCTCCAGGAGCCAGGAGCTTCCTTGGATTATCCTTCTGCCTCTCCTTCGTGACCCCTGAATGTCAGCCTTCTTCTCTTCCAGCCACACCCACTCTTCTGTGTTCTCATCGAGTCTCATGGCTTTCAATACTGTCTATACATGGATGATTCTGAAAGGTGTATCTCAGCCCCAGGTTCTCCTTTGAACCCCAGGCTTATCCACCCAACTACCTATTAGGTGTCTTAAATGTAATATGACTAAATCATCAAAATCAGAGACATTTGTGTTTTAGAGGACACCACCGGAAGTGAAAAAACAACTCACAGGACAGAAAGGGAATTGCGAGTTATATATCTGATTGAGACTTGTATCTATCAAGAAACTACTACAAATAGATGACACAATTTGAAATTGGACAAAGGATCTGCATAAACATTCCTCCAAAAAGAAGATATACAAAAAGCCAATTAAACACATGAAAAGATGCTCAACATCATTAGGCATCTGGGAAATGCAGATCAAAACTACAGCGAGCTACCACTTCACAGCCACCAGGATAGCTAAAATCAAAGAGATAACAAATGTTGACAAGGAAGTGGAGAAATTAGAACCCTCACAAACTGCTGGTGGGAATGTAGAATGGTTCTTCAAACTGTTAAAGAGAAAGCTACCATACGATCCAGCAATTGTACTCCTAGGTACACACACAAGAGAAATGAAAAACATATGTCCACACACTAAGTTGGATGTAAATGTTCTTAGCAGTGGGACGCCTGGGTGGCTCAGTTGGTTGGACCACTGCCTTCGGCTTAGGTCATGATTCCGGAGTCCCGGGATCGAGTCCTGCATCAGGCTCCCAGCTCCACGGGGAGTCTGCTTCGCTCTCTGACCTTCTCCTCGCTCATGCTCTCTCTCTCACTGTCTTTCTCTCAAATAAATAAATAAAATCTTTAAAAAAAATGTTCTTAGCAGCATTATTCGTAATAACCAAAAAGTGGAAATAGCCCAATGTCCATCAACTGATGAATGGATAAATAAAATGCGATGTATTTATACTGTGAAATATTATCCAGCAATAAAGAGAAATGAAGTCCCGGTGCACACCATAATACCAATGAATCTTGAAAACATTACACTAAGTGGAAGGAGCCAGTCACAAGGGGTTGCATATCTTACTCCATCTATGGGAAATGTCCAGATGAGCAAATCTACGGGGACAGAAAGTGGTTGCCTAGGGCTGAGGGGAAGGAAGGATCTGCAGGTGACAGCTAAAGAGCACGAGGTTTATTTTGGGGTAATAAAATGTTCTAAAGTTGACTGTGGCGGTGGGTGGAGAACTCACAGATTAATATACTAACAGCCATTGCACTATAGACTTTAAATAGGTTCACTGTACGGTATGTAACTTATATCTCAATAAAGCTGGTTTAAAAAATAAATTCAATGGTTATGGGGAAAAAATATGTAATATAGCCAAACGAGGACTTTTGATTTTTCCCTCTTCCCAAACTTGTTTCCTGCTGCCTTCTAAGTCTTTGCCAGGTGCTCCAATCAAATAACCTGGGGTCCCCCTTGACTCGCTTTCCCTCACATCCCTCACTTCCAAGCCATCAAGCCCTGTCAGTGTACCTTAAAAAAAAACTCCAAATCAATCACCTCTCACCACCCCTCACTATTCCCACCTTGCTCTAGTCCATCAGTGTCCCTTTCTTAGTCCGCGGCCATCAATTCCCCATTATTCCCTCTGCCTCCTCTCTTGCGTCTTCTGATCCACTCGTCACCCCCAGCAGTCACAAGCTGCTTTTTAAACCATGTGTCCAGTCCCGTTCCCTTGCAAAAAAAAAAAAAAAAAAAAAATACCCCTGCACTTTTCCACCATGTTTTGCAAACACCCAAACATCTTCCCAGGCCTCTACCTACCTTCCCAGCTGTCTCTCTCCCCACTCACCACCCCTTGGTCCCTCCAGGTCAGCTTTCTTGCTATTCCTCAAACATTCCAAGCTTATACCTTCCTCAAGGACTGTTCCCACCACCTGGAACATTGTTTACATAAATTTCTGTGTGCGTCTCTTTTTACATCACTCAAATCTCTATTCGAATGTCAACTCCTTGGGAGCCCCCACACGAAGAAGGGGTCTTCCTCTCACTTCCCCAGGTTTCTCACTGCCTCCTTACCTGGCTTTATTTTTGTATAGTGCTTTTTTTTTTTTTTAAGATTTTATTTATTTGACAGACAGACAGCACAAGTAGGCAGAGACGCAGGCGGGGGGCGGGGGAAACAGGCTCTCCACTCACCCCATGCGATGCACGGCTGATCCCAGGACCCCGGGATCACGACCCAAGCAGAGGACAGAGGCTTTAAGCCACTGAGCCACCCAGGCGCCCCTATAGTGCTTAGTATAATCTGAAATAATGATTTAGTCTTATTTATTCTGTCTCCCCCATGCAATGCAATCTCACAGGAGTCGTATCTTTGCCTTTCTTGTTCATCTGTGTATCTCCATACCTCGAACAGAACGTAGTGCATTTTAGGAGCTAGATAAATGTTCACTGAATGACTCAGTGGTTGCTCTCCCAGGAAGCAGCATGGAGAACGGACATTTCTCACTGGCCATCACCAAGGCAACTGACTGCCTTCTCACACCGGCCCTCAGAGCTGCTCCATTGCTGAATCTTTGTGGGACAGCAGATTCCACAGAGGGCAAAGCTAGAAGGACTCTTTGTAGTATCCAAATTAAATCCACAAACCAAAGGCAGATTCAAGGCAGAGAGATTTTGCATCTCATTTCCTGCCCTTCAGGTCCCCTCCCCAAACTGCTCTCCTTTTTCCAAACAGCCTTTCAACTACCTTCACACTTATGGACGCATAACAAGCTTCCTTATGAAACTGGGGAAAATCAGAGGATAGCGCTATTACGGATTGGACTGTGTTGTCCCCTCAAAGGGTATTTCCGAATTCTCACCCCCAGTACTTGTGCGTGTGACCTTGCGTAGAAACTGTGTGTTTGCAGATGTCATTGAGTCCAGATGACATCATGAGTGTGGGCCTTAATTCGAGATGGCCTTGTAAGAAGAGGAAACCCACGGGAAGACAGAGACAGGGAGAACACCAGAGGACAAAGGAGACAAATTGAATTGTTGCAGCCACCAGAAGCTAGAGGACGCAAGCGAGGTTCCTCCTCCAGAGACTTTGGGGGGAGGATGGACCTGCCAGCACCTTGATTTCAGATTTCTAACTTCCAGAACTATAAGAGCCTAAGTTTCTACTGTGTTAAGTTTTCAGTTTGTATTGCTGCGATGGCGCTGCCCTAGGAAATTAACACAAGGGCCAATTTGGTGGCAGAGCCTAGGAAAGCACAAACACCCCAAGTCTCCTTCACAAGCTTGGTGGCCCAGGACTCCCTGAAACCATGCACCCCTAACCTTTGTGAGTATTCTCATTTCCTGAAGATCACGTGCAATCATAAGGAGGGGTCAAATGAGTATATTCATGCATGTCCTTCTGTCTCTATATAAATATATGAATTCTACATAAAAAATGTCTACTTCCAATTACTACCTTCACACTTAAATGACACCCAAATTAGAAGGACTCATATTTTGCTAAGTTAACTATTGTCCTTCTGTCTTCAAATACTCTGGACTAAAGCTAGGTAGCAACCTGTAGGAAGACAGATAGAAAAATCTTTAGAGAGACATATAGATAAAGACACCTAATAATTCTCCAGATGAAACCCTCCTAATCTCTAACATCAATAAGCTCAGATGAGTTTCAAGGTTCCATGAGAAGAACTAAGGTGTGTACATACCCAGGCACTGTCAAGTGTTGTGTAAGAAGCACACATTGTCCATCCCTATAGACCAGGAAAAAGCGGATATGCCTCTCTCCAACAGGATAGTGTCCTCTAGAAGCAGGCCTTGCCCCAACCCTGTCCGGAATAATAATGGCTCCATTTATTACATGTAACTCTGGCTGAGTTACTGCTCTAAGAGAAGTCCTTCCCATGGATTTCATCCTTAAGACAACCCAATTAGGTAAGCGGGATCACCACACCTGTGTCACAGATATTGAAACTGGGCCATTTGCCAATTGAGTGGCTGAGCCAACCTTCAAACCCAAGCAGTATGACTCAGAATCTGTGTGCCGAACTGTTAAGCTTCAGAACTGTTTATTGCTTCTCCTGGGGTGAAGCCCATGGAGTCCGTCTCCTTGTTGAGGTCTTATGGAAGATGAATAAATAGCAGCTCTGTTCCCTGCATAAGTTTTGACCAATTGATAAGTAAAAGAGTTAGCAGGAGGCCAAACATGACTTTTATGACTATAGACACAACGCTGGAAGAGACTGGCCTAACATGGAAGCCCAAATGGACTGGCCACCAGCCCTCCCTCCAGTCTGGACCTTGGCACAGCCATTGGCTCCCACTGGTGTGGGCGAAGCAAGAGTGGGAAGGAGAGCTCATTGAGAAATAAGGACCGATGGCCCTCCCTTGCCTCGGTAAGGAGTAGGAAGGGAGTGGAATAAAAGGCCAAAAGAGTTGGAGGAAAATTTCTCATCATGGAAACCAAAAGTGTAGGGAAAAGATGACTGACTCCTCCTCATCAACTTTCAAACTTTCTTCCACAAAGTCTCTTCCACCACCCAGTGTCCCCGGGCTGCCCACAAAGGCGTGTACCCAGTCTTTTTCTCTAGGCCTTAAGACAATACTTCATTCGCAGTAGAAGTCCCATGTGCTCAACACTGTGGCCAGCACTCTGCAGGAAAGTTAGGAGGAAGGCGTGCTTTTATACCTGCTCACACGGAGTTAGGAGAGATGGAGAAGTCCTCACCTAATTACAGCTCCCATGAGCCAGCCTGTGACCCAAAACAACGAATATCCACTGAAGGAATTCCAGGCCATGGGATGGCATAGTGAGAGATTTTAAAACCAGGAGAGACTGCTCTAGTTACATTAGGCAACAACCTATCCCATCAGCTCATGAGACTGGCTTCTGCCAGCTACATAAAATGGAATGTCCTTTCCAATGCTTTTTAATTTTTTTATTTTTTATAAACATATATTTTTATCCCCAGGGGTACAGGTCTGTGAAGACTACTTTCCAGAGTCACAGGCCACAAAAACTCTCCTTGCCAACAAAGTAAAATTAAGCTTTCCCACATTTCCCAGTGGTTCCCTGGGTCTCCTTCTAGTCCTCCTAGTTTATTTAATGACCTGCATCATTGAAGAATCCAACCAACTTTGTATAATGGAAAAACTCCCAAACAATAATAACATCAATAAAAGATGTTTGATACTCTCTCTCTCAGGTAAAAGAATTCTAGAGCTGGGCAGTCCATGTTTCATCCACTGGTTCTATGAATACTCAGGGAGCCAGGCTCCTTCCAGATCTCTGCTCTATCATTCCTATGATCCAATAGAGCTGCTGATACTCCAGCCATTATATCCATCTTCCAGACAGTAAACATGGAATAGAACGAAAAGAAGGAGAAAAGCATACTCAGAGTCCCGCATATCACTTTTACTTATCTCTAGGCAGAACTTAGTCATAAGGCCATTCCCTATGAATCTGTTAGCTATTGCTGCATAACGACCAACTATAAAGTTTCAGGGGCCATGCAACACTAAGCATTTATTTTCACATATCTACCAGGTGGCTAGATTCAGCTCCTCTGGACTGGTCTCAGCCAGGCACATCTGCTTCAGGCCACAGTGGTTGAGCTGACTGATTTCTCATGGCAATTCTGTGTGTCAGTTGAGTGACTCTCCCACATGCCCTTCATCTGCCTTGGACCAGTGGGTTAGCCAGGATATGTTTATCTCACGGCACAAGGAGTCACAAATGAACAAGTGACAATAGGCCAGGTCTCCTAAGGGCTAGACTCAAAATGGGCACACTGTCACTTCTGCTCCCATGCTATTAAAGGCAACAGGCAAGAAATGCAATCCGTTCACAATGAGGACATAGCCCAGATGTGATTCAGAGTTGGGTAAAGAAGTAGACTCAGTAGCCAATCTGCCATACCAAGGGTCACATTCGGCCGAGCGACAACAAACCTAGTTAAAATGGAAGATGTTACTAAAGAACGGAAGAACAGAAATCCAGAGAAATTCAGTCTCCACCATCCTCTCTCCATCGTACCAACTTGACAAAATACCAGTTCTGGCTTAGGGCAAGTTCATCCCACCCCCACCGCAAGACACAGGGGCTGTATAACCATGAAGCTCTTGCAAGAAGGCAAGATCGGGGAAGGAATGCTCATTAAGACTGCCATGGGCTTGTGCTTAGCAGGACTCTCCACTTTTGAGCAGGTGGGGCTAAGTGATTTTTTGTTTATTATGGTCTCTGTCAATGCTCTCATCCAAGAAAGATCAAATTCATATTCTCTTAGAAGGCACGGCCCAAAGCTCACTCTGTGCATCTGTCCCCCAACACCCCACTTGGGATGGACATGGTGGGAAAATTGTGCAGATGAGCATCCTTCATAAATAACCACAGAATCCCTCAGCCTTCACTAACTGACTGAGAGGAGAAGGCATGGAGAAACAAGTGGTGGGATAAAAATATCAGACCTGTCCTGAAACTCCTGAGCCACACCTGCCCCAGCACCTGCCCTGGATTCTGAGACTGCGCCAAGATCCAGAAACTAACATGGCACTCAGCACTCAGCAGGGGTGAGAGTCTCCAGGACCATTCTCCAGCCCCCCTGCTATGTCTGCTGCTACTGGTTCATGTCATCTCCATGCTGATTACTCAGACTTTAAGTATGACCCCTGGTGGTCCCAGTCATGAGTTGGGAAGGAGAGGACCTGGAAAGACCCCCTGTATTTCTAGATTTATGACCTGGCTGGTGTCTTGCAGTTCACTTCTGACATTTTGAAGGTACTGGTTTCTTGCACAATCAAACCAAAGTTTTTGCCTCAAGCTCCTCCCCACTCTCATCCGTCCTGGACACAGAGATTGGATCAACACTTCAAATGCACAAATCTGACTCTAATAGTAAATACCCAACATGCATCTGCAGTGCTACATTTTCACATACAAACCTCAGGGAATCGTCACGGTGACTATGTGAGATGGGTGTAAATGTTCCCGTTTTACAAGTGAGAAAACAGAGGCTGTGTAAACAAGGAAAGGAGCTGGCCCTCAACCCCAAGACAATGCTTTGTCTCCAGCATACTAGCTGCCTCTGCCAGGAAATCTCTCTCCATTATTCAACAACCTTCCATGGCTCCCAGTGGCCTGTCAGACAACATCAGGACTCTTCACATTGGCACTGAAGCAATTTGACTGTCAAGTCCTTACCTACGGTTTCAGCCTCAGTTCTCACTTCCCACAAGCATATACTGTACCTTCCAGTTTCATCCATCACTCTTTCTTGAAATGGTCTGTCTTGTGCTCATGCCATCCCTTACTTGCTTTCATCTCCCTGGAAAGCACATACTCATCTTAAAGCCTCACTCAGTCTGAGTAACCTGGTGGGAAGGATCTAGTCTTCCTCATGTGTTCTTGCACATGAGGAAGACTCTCGTGACACTGAGCTCTGTTCCCTGTACAGAGCCAATGCTCAGTATTTTCTCATTCACTTCAACAATGCATTTATTGAGTATCTACTATGTGTCACGAACTCTTAGGTACTGGAAAGATAAATTCTGAAGACCCTGAGTGTACAGGTCGAAAAATGAGAGGCTGGAGCAATGAATCGTGAAAACGTGAGTCTCTCTCAATGTGGATCCACACTATATTCTAGTCATTATTTTCTTCTAATCCTACAAGTGTCTAGAGAAGTTTGCTGAAAAGGTAAGGGGACTTGGAATATCACGATTCTCATAAAATTACAGATTACACTAAAATGCAAGAAAGGGGTGTCCCCCACCACACATAGTCTCTGTTTTACATAGTAGAATGGTGAACATCAGAGAAGTAAATCCAATCTCTGTAAAGTTGCAGTATTTTAGAAGGCCCCGAAGGAGTCTTTTGTGGGAAAGGGTCCCCATAGTGAATTTTCTAGACAGTGACTACTCCTCCCACACGGATCTCTTTATAAATCCAGTTCCCGCCAAACAGACTGTTGTACGAGAATCTGTGTATCCGAGATACTGCAGTGAGTTGCCTCGGACTTCCATGCAACTGTGAGATTCTGAATCTCCGGTTCCAGGAGAGACATCTAGAGAGGAGCAAGGAAGCACAAGCAAAAGCAGAGAGGACTATCAAAGGAATAAGCTTGGTAGGAAAAGAGCTGCCAAGTACAGGGGACAAGGAACTGCCAAACAAATGAAAACAAGAGGACACGTTGGATGGAGGAAGACGGAAGAGCTGTAAGGTCAAACACCGCCTTAGCTCCTCCCAGACAGAGCCCTGCATCCCTCTTTAACAGCCCCAAGTACACGGGTTCTGCCACGGATGCAGGAGCTCTGTCCTTTCCACATTTTGTTATTGTCCCTGTTTAGGGAAAGACTATTTTTTAAAGATTTATTTAGTATTTTGGAGAGAGAGGGAGCACGTGAGTGCACAAGGGGAGAAGGGGGACAGAAGGAGAGGGAGAGAGAGAATCTCAAGCAGACTTCCCAGTGAGCCCCAAGCCCGATGCCAGCTCGATCCCAACCAAGATCCCAAGACCCTGAGATCATGACCTGAGCGGAAATTAAGAATTGAATGCTGGGGCGCCTGGGTGGCTCAGTCATTAAGCCTCTGCCTTTGGCTTGGGTCATGATCCCAGGGTCCTGGGATTGAGCCCTGCATCGGGCTCTCTGCTCAACAGGGAGCCTGTTTCTCCCTCTCCCACTCTCTCTGCTTGTGTTCCCTCTCTCGCTGCGTCTTCTATCAAATAAATAAATACAATCTTAAAAAATAATAATAATAATTGAAGCTGAATCAACTAAGCCACCCAGGCACCACTCTTTATTTTTTTCAGGCTTTTATTTAAATTCCAGTTCATCAACATGTATGGTAAAATTGGTTTCGGGGGTAGAATTCACTGATACCTCACTTACATATAACACCCACCGCTCATCGCAACAAGTGTAAGGAAAGACCATTTAAAAGGGAGCATAAAGCCACAACAGAGCATTTCCAAGTAAAGTTCTGTGGTTTCTGGGATCTTCTGAAATGATCCAAAGAAATACTTCAAGATTCCAGTTCAGGGATAAACCGGAAAATGAGTTGGTGATTGTTGAAACCGGGTAACACGGACATGGGAGTTCGTTATTCCATACTCCCCACTTTTATGTATGCTTGAGAATTTCCAGCATAAAAATGCAAAAGAAAACATAACTGCGCAATGGAATCTCAGGAAGGACATCAAGGATGCTGAGCCAGCACCAAACTCCGGTCCCACTGAACACTCTATCTTTCACGATACGGTCTTAGACTGAGTTTGGGATTTGCCTCTTGGTCTGCACGCTGAAGTACACGGTCACGGACAAGCCTGAGTGTGTGTTTCTGTCAATCCCATGACACAGGATGGGTATGTATGCACGTGCAGGTTTTCAGAATCAGCTTGTGAAGGCATTTCTTTTCCCTTAAATGTGACCCAGCTCATCCCTGAAGGCTGCCAACACAGAAGCTGAAGGTGGAAGTGGAGCGTGATTGTGTCATACTTATTTGAGGACAGAGTTGAGCTTCTGGGTTGGCAGGATCAGACAGGGATGCCCAGCCACCAGTCCCTACACGTGGCATAGGAACTCAGGGCCTAACTCTGGGCAGGGAACATGGCAGCTCCACCCTCCTTAAAGGGCTGGGGAAATGGTCTTTATTGATTCGTTTGATTAACAGAAGTAGTCTTTCTACTATGCTCTGAGTTCCTTGACATCTGGGCTGTTCTTTTACTCTGTTTTGCCTGGGGTCTAACTCCATGCAGAAGATACACAAATGTTTGCTGAATTGAAATAAAGTTGAAGGTTGACAAAATGGCCATTCAAACACCCAGGCATTCTACTAGCCCAGTCCCTCTGTCCAGATTCACTCAGATTCTCCCGCTCCCTCTCCTCCTCCCCATGAGGGATAAGTAATAATTCAGCAAAGAATAGTGCATTCTGATAGTTAAGGGTATAACAATTTAATTGGCATTTGTTTCTAGAGCAGCACAATATCTCATTTCCCCAGGATGGCAGTTTTCCATTTCTGTTCCAGATTCCTTCTTATACAATAGATCAATCCTAGGGATACCTGAAGGCCATGTGTTAAGAGAGAGAGAATGTGGGTAATGGGTTTGTAATAGACACGATACTATAATCATCATGTTTTAAACACTGACATTTATTTAGGGTTTTGTGAACTCATACATTATTAAGATAAATTCTAATTTATACCAGTATATAATAGGCAAATATATAATACAATAAATTGCATTTGTAGACATAAATACAAAATTTGAGGTAGGGCCTCAAGAATAATGACTTTTTAAAATGAATAATGCACGGTATATAATATGTACTCTGTAAGATATATATATATATATATGATGCATCATTTGTAACATAATATATTTTCTTCATGTACAGTTAATGAAAAAATATAAGGACCTGATTAGGGAATATATCTTTATTCATAGGCAACAGTTCCACATAAGATGCCTGCAATTAGGACATTAGCCAAGTATGCAATTTCCAAATAACCTATCCCATGATAGGTCCATAATAAAGTGCAAAAGAAAGACGAAAAAAAAAGAAAGGAAGAACAGGACCTAGTCAATTACTATCACCCTAACAATAAAATACACCTATAAGGCAAATGGTTACCTGAAGATGTATTTAATCCACAGCAAGCAAATCAAACCACTGCGTTCAAGGTGATGCACGCCTAATCCGAAAAGACTTTTTCTCTTTGGCTGCAGGCTGCTCAGCGGTGACCCTGGCCAAGACCACAATGCAAAATCACTTGACCTTTCTGTTGGAAGCAAAATCTGGGAAAGTCAGGGAGCTCTGCTTTTACAAATCCTCGGGACACTTCGTGGAGAAATGACTATTGAAATTAGACTCACCCAAACCTTTGCTCTTGGCCTGGAAGTTTTCTGCATGATACCCACCCAGCGTGAAGCGGAGGAAATGCTCATTTGCTTGGCCGGGGCTTTTGGTCCCTACGAGACAACCTGCTATACAGCATGCTCTCCCTTGAGTCATCTGCATACGGTAAGCAATTGTCATTGTGCAAGTCTCTGGGAAGAGGACCGGGAGTGATGGCCAAGGGCACAAAGGGGAAAGAAACATTTTTACTTTTAGGCATGGGAAGACCATGCGGACGGGTGAAGTTCGTCAGGAAGCACGGAGGCACGTGTCGATAGCAGAATAAGAACTTCAGTAAGGGACACTCAACTCGGAGGTGTAAAGACAACCCAAGTCTTATCCATTTAAAGATCATTGTGTTAAATTCTTTTTAAAGTGCCGCTCACTGAAATACCAGTGGATTACATTTCTTACACATTAAAAACACATGGGAAATTTCAAAGACATTGAGGTCATCGAGATTTTGCATTAACCACAGCTTTCATGCAACGAATAAATAGAAAAAAAAAGAAACAAACAAAATAAGATCAGATTGGACACACCTGTACATGACAAACACACAGCCCGAAAGAGATTAAAAGTTACTAATATGCAAGACAAATATTTGCAGAAGAAGCCACAACACCAATAGGTAAGAAATATACATTTTTTTTCTCCTTTAAGGATATTACAAGGTTACTGTTTTTAACATATGGCTTTTTTTTTTTTTCTCTGAATGGGTTTCTGGCATTTGTTGGTGTTGGGAAATAATCTCACACGTGGAAAATAGTCCACCACTCTCTACAGTAAACCAATGGAAGTTTTTCCTCAGCAACTTGATTTTTAACTCAGTTTGAAGGAGAACGTTCAAGTAGCAGCTTGTGACAATGCTATTCATTTTCTTTCTTTTCCATTCATGTATATATATATTTTTCTTCCAATTGACTGTGGCAGAAAACACACCGTGTGGAAACGTCCACCCCAGTCTAGGGGGAGGCTGCAAAGGTTGATGCCCCATGACAAATCAGCTCAGACACTGACCACCTCTCTACCAGGGAAAGCCTCGAAATTGAACATGGCTCAAGAAATGGGTGACACTGAGCTCACAAAGTCACCCTTTCCACAATAAGTTCGGAACCTTTCACCTTGAAGCGAATTTTACGTGAAACTTGGAAATTGTAGGGAAAAGGAAAAACACCCTGGCTGTTCAGGGAACGCTACTGCGTCTTAACTTGGACAAATCCCAGGGAACCCAAATGGAGCTGCCCCCCCTGAAAAACACGCCGCAGTGTGTAGCCAGCAAGGAGGTCCCTGGCCTCACAAGTCAACTTTCAGTGTGTGGAAAACAAACCTGGCAGCAGCCGGAGGGTCCCACCACCCCCACCTTTTTTTAATCACAACAGCAACAATGAGCAGAAATGGGGTTGGCACCCAGCATCCAACTCCAGTTTTTGCCAAGAGGCGAGAGAGGGAAGCCAAAAATCATTCGCCCTGACACACACAAATCAGTCCCTCAAGAGAATGCTAATTGATTGCAGCTTTTTTTTTCTTCAGCCTTCAAATTGGAAAGGCTGTAGATAATTTCCAAAACTAAGTGATTTCCTCCCTGCCACTCCCACCCCACCGGTTATCAATTGGAGAGGGTAATTTTTGGAACCCCTCTGTGACATCCACTAAAGTAACAGGGGCTTCTCAGCAATATGGCTTTCGTGGGGGAAACCAGTGTTCACGGCAAGACGGTCACTGTGGGAGACACTGGACACGTGAGGTCACAGCTTAGCCTCCTAATGCTACATCTAGGGGAAGCTCAGGTTAGTTTCTGTGACAGATTGGAGGAAGCTCGAGCTTTGGGAGAGAGGGAGGGAAGGAGAACAAGACAGACACGCACTGGAGACAGAGAGATGAACACCTACAGCTCAACACCCATCTTTCTTTCCTTTTCTACAGTTTCCACAGGTAATTCTTGAAACCTAGAAATTCACATCATCGTTGGCAAATGACAATGATATTTGCCCTAGAAAAAGAAGAGCTCAGTAAAATGAATTGAGACCTCTTTTTTCAGTAAATGAAGTCATTTAAAAAAAAGAAAAAGAAAAACATGTTACATTAAGGTCTTCTGTTAGGTTTCACTGCTGAGCAACAGGATGAAAATGTCACATCAATATACAAGATTTAAACGGAAAACTTTGCCTGAGACCCTATAATATGAAGACAAACAAATAGAAAGTGATTGAAATGGTCTCCCCTAAAGGAAACAATTTTAGGTTTAGCTATTATTACAGTAAGGAAAAAAAAATTCCAGACTACACTACTCTAAACTCACCATCTCTACAGTGATTCGTAAGATATTTATAAGGATAGAAAACACCACTACACATACACACTACATGAACACATAGCACATTTTAAAAATTTCATATATGCATGTTCAGGGTTCAAGAAGGTAATAAAGGTCATGGCTTCGCCAATCTCTGCAGACATAGGATTCGCTCTCATTAGAGCACAGTTATGAGTATTGCGAATTGAGAACTCTTAAAATTGAATTGTCTAAATGTAGTCTTAAAAGCTATAGTCTTAATTGGCTCACTTGCCACTTACCTAAGCTGTATTTATCAGAAATTCCTGTAAATACAGTGACCTAAAATGTACTACCGGCACAGTGAATATCATGGTGGCTTTCTGTTAAACTCAGCATTTCTTTTTGATTTCTCTATGACCACAGTTGGCCTTTACTATGAATGAAAAAGAGTAAAAATCGAGAAGGTATCAGTCTTATAAGAGGTCGTGTCTTATATATATAAAATATACAGACAGAACTGGGGTAAGTCTTGTTTTCCCAGAGGTTAAGAGACAAGGTGTCTACAGCTCATAGAAAGACATTTTGAGGAGAAGAAACATGGAGTCAGGACACCAAACCGTGGCACTAAATGTCATGGAGAAACCAGAATGGATCGCCACTCTGACTGTAGAGAGGCGCAAATTACACGATGGCTTCTCGTGCACAGGTGGAGGAAGTGACCAAGAGAATTCACACATACGGTTACTTAAAAAAAAAAGACAAGAGAGGGACGAGAACTCTTCATCGAGATTCCCAGTGCACAGAGACGGAAGTGTTTGTTCCTGGCACACCTGAAGTGGTCGGTCTGGATGAAGGAAAGCAGATCCCCAGTTGTAAATGGAAATGTGAACGTTATTAGCCACCTCAGTGGTGTCCAAACCCCCTTATTCTAAAACATTTTGCAGCCACTGCCCACGCTCCAGATACACTCTCCTCAACTTTCTGCATCTGAATGAAATCACGGCGCTGCTCAGCAACACGACCGAGTCCGGATACCAATCCTGTGAGTCTGCCGCCCTATATATGTCTTGATGGCACCACCCACGACAACACACGCAGCAGATCCCTCCCTACTGACCAAGTCGCGCACACCTGCTTGCGACCTCACTGGAAAGCGCTCACCTGGCTGAGCCACTCCTGCCACGGGTCAAGGCCTGTGCTCTGGAAACTGACACCAGGGACTCGGGCAAAGGAGTGCCTCACGTGATCTGTCTAGCTCTTCACGACAGCAGGCGACGCCATATCTTACCTCTCTACATAACCACTCTCATGCACAGCCATGAACCAAGATGTGGGGAGACAGAAGAACATGGGAAGAAAGCTGGGGGAAACATGAGGGGGAGGCAGAGAGGAAAAACGCGATCAAGTCTGGACCATCCCACGCCAGTGAACTAGCACTGGGTGCCCAGTTCCAAATCCTTCACTGGCAGTTTGAGTCCCAGGGAAGAGGTTCCCAGTGGGTCAATCATGTTCTTGTAACGCTCTCCACGGTGCTGAGCTAAGAACGGGCCCCAGTCCGGCTGTGGCGAGCACACCAACTTGAGCCTCTGCAAAGAAGCCAAAGATACACAGGGTCATGGAAGTAATACATCTTCCTTCCCTACCCACACCCCTCTATCCACTGCTTTTGCCAGAACCCCTCCCTAGGCCAAGAGGTCCCCCACCAGGAGAAGCAGTTGGGAAGATCAGCCTTATCAATTAATTAGGCCAAGGATGTTAAAGAGGAAACTGAGTTTGGTTCACTTGTAATTATTTACGTCATCCTGCGAACGATACTACAATAGCTCAGGGTCTGCCTTGCACAAGATTAACCGAGGATAAAGGGCCTGGATTTTAATGATACATTTTTTCCCTCCAAATGAAGAGAATTTGCAAGCTTCCTCTCTCCACTGCCAAACAAGTCTGCGAAGGACATGAGCTCAATTACTTTTGTTCTGTAGTCTCAACAGTGGGTTGTTACATCAAAATAATTGGATTTTGTTTAGCATATTTCCCCAAAGTATATAAGTGGCCGGGGAAAAAAACTGCAACCCCAAAGACACATTGCCAAGAGTGAGCAAAGATTTTAATTATCTGCTAACAAAAATAGATGCTTCTGACTTGGTTCGGCAGTGTGGGTTCTTGCAAGGGAGCTAGAAATAATGGGAACATCTCTAATCCTGCAACTGAACCTACTTTACAGAAACATAATTTGATGGGAATATTTTCTGGAAAAAAAGAAAGCAAACATATTTCTGAAAACATACAGGGCAACAACAATTACATGTTTATTACCGATTAAAGAGAAGCTGTTTCTCGGAGCTGTTAGTTTAATCTCCCCTTAATCATCGGTTTGCAACCTTTGTGTCCCAAATCAACCATAATAAGTTGGTACAGCCCCACTCATCAGTTTAGGGAATTCTGCCCCGAGGCAGAAGCAGCAGAGGCTACACTAGCTGCTGTTCAGAGGGAACGAGATTCCTGGGTCATTGGTGGGAGGTTTCTCTGGGGCAAAAGGGAGCCATCTCTGGGGGTCAAAGGGCCCACGGGAATTTACCTGGAGGGGACAGCAGGCAATTTCCTGAGGATGGAAACTGGAATCCCACTTCAGCAAGGAGGCACCTTCCTTCCCTTTGTCAACTCTGTCTCCATCTTTAGGCCATTAAAGATAAAAGCCACCTCCCCACGACGCGGACATTTGTGGTAGGCCTTTACTCACACACCTTATTCTCCTGTTGCTTCTCTCTCCAGAGCCTCCGTGGGATGTTCCCTTCCTTTCCTCAGTCTGACTGACCAAGAGCAAAGCCTGTACAGCTTTCATCACTACCCTCTATCGGCAGGTGTTTCCTGGCCTTGGTCTATCCCAACACCTCTGAGACTTGAGGGAAGTCGCAAGTCTGAGACTCCAGGTAGCCTTAGAATCGGCTGGAGGGCCGGTTACACGACAGACACCGGGTCCCAGTTCCCCAGCTCTGGTTCAGTGGAGCCAAGCTGGGGCCTGATCCTTTGCGTTTCCCACAAGATCCCAGGAAGTGGGCCAACCCTGAGCAGCACTGGTCTGGTCCAAAAGGCCCAAACTCTGGATTTTCAAACAGACGCAGTGCTGGTCTATTCCTAGCACATCTGGGCGAGTGACTTCTCACAACGAGAGCCTGACCACACCTCACTGGTGGCTCAACAAGGGACGGTCACTTCCCATCCACCCCGGAGACAGCGTGGGGATCCTTTTGAAATGAGGAAAGAAACAAGGAAAGGGTCCAGCAAGGGGTTAACAAAGATGAGTCTCGCCTCTTACCAGCCACACCCCAGACCCATCATTACACTGTGTGGGGACGGTGACCTGTTCACCAGCTTGGGACCCTCAGCCATCCCTAACACCAGCACAAAGGGAGGGGCTGTGATTTAAAATGAAATGGTAACTAATGTTTGGAGGAAGGCTTGGACAGAGAGGAAGCTCAGGAGAGGGGGAATCTGACATGTAGTTAAATCCAAGCACTGCATTTAAATTACGAGGGGAATGGGGGGCTTCTGATGGCTTATTCCCCAGAGCGGTCGCCTGCACTGAGAAATGGTATAATAACAGCTTGGCCTGCGGATTGGCTGAGCCTCTCCATTAGAGGAATGATACGTAATAAAAATGGGTTTAATAGAAACGGTGGCAAGTGCGAACACTTAATCACCACATCTCCCTTGGGAAGAAGTTTACTGAATCTGTTGTTCTTTCATGCACTGAGCTCTCAGAGCTTCTCCCTGGGGAGGGGATGGCAGGAGAAAGGAGCTGATGGAATTACCTCAATAAATCTGCCAGGAGCCAGATGCATTTTTATCACAAACATAATTGGGATCCAGATAACAGAACAGGCGAGCATGAGCCATCCAAGCACCATGGACCAGTTAGGGTAGCGGTAAGAGCCGTAAGTCATGGGCTCCCACTGGTAGAAGCTGAAGCACAGGATAAAC
Source organism: Mustela nivalis (assembly GCF_964662115.1). Taxonomy (NCBI): domain Eukaryota; kingdom Metazoa; phylum Chordata; class Mammalia; order Carnivora; family Mustelidae; genus Mustela; species Mustela nivalis. Next base: position 80,882,463 of record NC_139028.1, on the reverse strand, counting down.
TGGGAAGAAAGGAGAAACACACGTGTTAGACGGAAGATGCGAAGTCTTCGCTCCTAACAGCGACATGCTGAGCCCTTGCCATGAGTCTGGTGCTTTCCTACCTCTGCTCTCATTTCACACCTAAACCAACCCCAAAAGTGAGGAATTAGTCATGATCCACTTTCCAAAGGAAGAAACCGAATTTCAGAGAGACGAAGACGCACACGGCAGACCCTGTGCTGCCATCCGCTGGAATGGAGCCAGGCGTATCGATGTATACACACACGCGTGTGTACACACACACACACACGCATGCACGTGCCCACATGTGCCCAGGCTGAGAAGACAATTTAAAGGATACACCTCGAGGTGGCTGATGGGTGGTACTGGGAGTTTTAAAGGGGCTGTCTGCACTTCTTATGGGGGATAATCAACTTCTGTTATAAGAAAGAAATCCTTTACGTTTATGTATTTTAATTTTCTTAATGAGTTGAATTGACTTTGCCTTCTCCTTGAACGGGGCACGGCCAGCATCCTGATACCGCCTGCTGAAGTTTGCCGAGTGAGATGTGAACAGTCCACACGGCAGTGACTGAGCAAGAAGCTGGTCCTACAGTAAGCCCACTCGCAACCTCTCGCAACCAACTCAAGGAGAATGGGCCTCGTCACCAAACTGTGCCAAGAACATAGGGACCAGCAGGCCAATGTCACCTCTGCCGTTAACTAGCTGAAGGACCTTCACATAGCAGACTTCGTTTTCAATGGGTGTATTTCACATAGTGTACACAACACAGGGGTTTTCTGGGCACAGGTATTTACTCAAAAGTCCCCCCTCAATTTTAAGAGCGGTCTTGATTTATCTGCTGCCCGTGCTCTCCTATCCCTGCACACTTTCACTGGCAAGGGCCAGGCAAACCCTCTGAAGACACAGCGAGTGCAGCTGGAAAGCAGCAAGGGAACACGTGTGCCGGATGGGAAGGGACAGAACGGGCCTCCTAACTGTTCTTGCCAAGACTTTGGAGGGCAGCCTCGCCTGGAGAAAAGGGCGTCCTTGCCTGCAGGGGTCCAGACCAAAGTACTGAATAATGATGACCTATGTGCCGTGTTTCCCTGACACTCTTTTTCGATCTCAGGCAGTAAAATAATTGCCGAAAAATGATTGGAGGGAGTTATGTTAGGAAAGATGATGTATGGAAGAGTTTGAGGAGAGCGTGAAGCACGATACGAGTGTAAGGCATATCTACGTTATTGCTGCAGAGCCCAGGATGCTGGGGCCAGCGTTTATTTCAATGCAACAATAATTCAATGTATTGATTCGAAGCAATGTGAGCTTGAAGACAACTGTTGAAAATGCTGCTCCTACGGAAAGAGATGCCTTACTCTAGGACCCCTTTTAAACATTTCGCCCCTAGAGTTATAAGCTTTATTAACCAGTCTATTGGAAGTAGGGCCTAATGTAATTATGGTAAGTTGCTCCATTTCATTTACTATATAAATAGCAATACATCTGCTTATGTGTGTGCATAATTCAGTAACGTGATCTGACTATGTATACAATAATTGCATGGAGAATATTTATAGCTCTGTAAATCCAAGAAGGCACATATAAAAATGATCAATTTTATTTCAGAGGTCTCTGAAGTAATTTAAACCCATAATCTTGGGGCACCTGGGTGGCTCAGTTGTTAAGTGTCTGCCTTTGGCTCAGATCATGATTCCAGGGTCTTACGATTGAGCCCGCCGTCAGGCTCCCTGCTCAGTGGGAAGCCTGCTTCTCCCTCTACTACTCCCCCTGCTGTGTCCCCTCTCTCGATATCTGTCTGTCAAATAAATAAATAAAATCTTTAAAATAAATGAATAAAAAATAAACCCATAATCTTAGCTCATTCCAGCACACTACAAATATCCATTTTACAGAGGGGCAAAGAGCAAAAAATACGTGTTAGGCTTGGCCCTTTGGTACCCATTTCCAGTTGTACAAATGCCACATCAAACTTACCTGAGCAAATGTATTCTTGACAGACATTTCCTTCTGCCAAGCCAGCTTTGATAAAACCCTGCCCTCAGCTGGGCCTGGCCATGAGGGACACTAATTCAACCACTGGGTCAGACTCACTCTGACTTCTTGCTAATGGCAGCCAAGGAAGGCACTGGAGAGAGCTATGTCAGTTGACAATGATGATGAAATTGACCGATTCTACTTGTCCCTGGCTCCCAAACATAGAAGGGGAATCTGGTTCGGGATATTTTCTGGGATCTCTACAGGTTTCTGCTATGAGCTTCATAACAGATATCAAGTAAAACACAGCAGAGTTGAGAAACTTTCTCAAAAAGCACATCAGGTCCTGGAACTTCTTTCCCCGACCTTCTGCTCCCAGAGGTAAGAATTCTTTTATCTGGGGCGCCTGGGTGGCTCAGTTGGTTGAGCAACTGCCTTCGGCTCAGGTCATGATCCCAGACTTCCAGGATCGAGTCCCGCAACAGGCTCCCAGCTCCTTGGGGAGTCTGCTTCTCCCTCTGACCTTCTCCTCTCTCATGCTCTCTCTCACTCATTCTCTCTCAAATAAATAAATAAAATCTTAAAAAAAAGAATTCTTTTTATCCAAAAACTGGCCAAACTCCACTTGAAGAGGAGAGCACTGAGCTTTGAGAATTTTACTGAGGCTGAGACAGCTCTGGACTCAAGACTTAGCCCTGCCTCCCACAAGCTTTGTGGCCTTGGTCAAGCTCCTTAGCCTCTGTGGGCCTCAGTGTACACAACTGTAAAATGCGGGGAAGAATCACCAACCAACAAGAGGGGCCAGAGGCTTTAGGGACAGCGCTCATAGAGCGCTTGCCTCTAACTAGAACTGCCTCTACATAGTAGCGCTGGTTGTTAGCAGTATGTCATATGTTTCTGCAAAATATAATGAAATTCTCTGAAGTTTAATCTCTTCCAAGACAGGAAGGAAAGGCAGGCCTTGATCTCACCCAAGAATAAATCAGATGTAGTAGTAACTGGGGTGGTGTTCAGCAGAGACAGAGAATGCCTTGGGCAGGAGAGTCTCACCCCCCCCCCCTTCAATTAGGGTATATCTGAGCTCTTCATACGCATTTCAGTTCTGAATTCAAGAAACCAAAAAATCTATTTTAGTTCTTTTCATCTCTCACACCCCAAGTGTCATGGGACTTTTCAGCAAATCACAGCCTCTAAAATGTGAGCATCAACGGGGGCCTCACTATGATGTCCATGTCAGTGCAGAAGAAAATAAACACTGGATGGCTTTTCTGTCTAAACTCATGTCTTTTCAGAAGGCAGTCGAGATGTTTTGATTAAAACTCACTCTGTGACAGTTTAAAAAAAAAAAGAATGAAATACATATTTTCTTTATAATTTTACTTCCATCCTGCCTGGTTTTCCTTTAGGGAACCTGGTTGCTGTGTGGGAAAACTAGGGTCTTGATCTGGTTTCTAGTGCCACCTGCTGGCTCCAAGGAGAACTACAATCAGCTTCTTGCAGCCTTGCCAAGATACAACATTGCAACCCACAGAGGAGGGGGAAAGGCAGGGTCTTGTCAATGCCTGTGCTTGGAGGGTGGATCAAGGCAAAGCCCGCAGCCTACAGCACAATAAAGGAGGTGATGGATGTGCATGTAAGTCCCTATGCAGATTTACTGATACACGAAGGGCTCTGATCTTTAAGAAGGTGAATGTCAGATAATCTCAAAATGTCATCATCACACTTGAGGATGATAAGATAGTTCTCGAAAACAATAAAAGGGAATAATAAAAGTCTAACGTATGCTCTATTAGTTAGTTGTAGAGCAGCTGTATGGAGTAGTGGTTAAGAGCAAGAGCTTTGGAGCCAACTGCCTAGGTTCGAACTCAGGCTGTGTTTGCTCATAACTAGGTATGCACCCACATAACCTGTGGGTGTCAGGTTCCCCAACTGTAAAGTGGGGATGCTTTAAAACCAATCCCACCAGCTGCTGTGAGGGAGAGAAGAAGATACACACATAATCTTCTTTGAACAGAGCTGGGATTCTGACGAGCCCATGGGAAATGTGATTGTTATCTGCTCTCCGTACATGAGGCAGACTGATGTAATAGGGAATGTTCCATCAGAGAGCTCCAGACTGCCTGAGTCACAGCTAAGGCCCTTTAGGTGAGTTGCTATACCTCTCCAAGCCTCAGTTTCCCCTTCTGAAATACAAGAATGATGGGCTTTGTTCAAACATAGAGCAGCACATCCACACGTGAGGTCCTACATCCACGATGAAGCATGCAATCCTTACGGTTAAAATGGTTGGAGTTACAAACGCCCAGCAGACTTTCCAGAAGATGTTTGGCTGGAATCCAATCATCATCTCTATATCTTCACAGAATCTTTGCAGGCCTGCAGACAGACAAGAGGAGACAGAGCATGAGGGGCCGTGGAGGGGGTGGGGGAGGTCTGCGGGGAAGGGAGGCTGTAGGACAGGCTCTAGAGCCCCTCACTCCAGTGCCATTGGCTACAGAGGGCCCCAGCCTGGTGTCAGCATAACCCCTATTATGCAAGAAACCATCAGACAAATGATTCACTGCTGGGAAGATCAGGGCAAACTGAACATTTAAATAGATAGTAAATACTCTCTGGGGTGAGGTTCACAAATGTCATCCCATGGTGACATCTAAAAAGCTCAGTATGGCCTGGGCTGGGCATCTCAGCATGGCCACAGCCCAGCACAGTCACCAGCGTGGCTGTTTGTGGAGACGGCCTTGTGTGCTTAGCAAGCACTCTGACAACACCAGTTATGTTTGTGGTCAGTAAGCACGGTGGACGATGAAAGCCTGGAGATTCAGACCGAGAGTCCACGCATGTCGGTTTTTGTCCTCACCCTCCCGAGGCTACTCTTCCATGAGCCGATGCATCTTCACTCTGTGTGAGATGATAATGACAGGCAAACACCGAAGTACACTCCAAGTGGCCACTGCCCACTTCACTGGGACTCAAAGCATTGCTGTCCTGGTACCGAGTGGAGGACAGTAACCTCTCACGGCCACGTGTAACCACCAACCCCACATGCTCTCAGTTCACCAAGAACCTTAAGTCACTCTTTGGAAGCAAGAGCCGCTGAGGAGGGTTTGGGAATGGGGCAGCTTCTTGCATTGTTTCCTGAGCTCAGCAGACGCATGGCTTTCCTCAATGGGAGTGGTTACTGGGCTGACCGGTCAGGAAAGGTCCCTGGGTTCAAGCTCCGTCACAGTCAGCAGCTCTGACCAGGGACCCAGCTGCCTTGGCTTTAATCTCCCTATTCCTTCATCCTTGGGTCATCTATGTGAAAAGTGGGTACACTACAGATCAAAAGGGGCAGAGACACCCCTCAAGGAAAGCACCCACTCCATGGCACCTCTTCCTACAGACCATAACCCTCTACACACCCCGAGACCTTCTTGCCTGAGATGTGGGCCCCTTGCGCCTCCTGTTCCCGAGCTCTCCCAGCGCCGTGGGGCTCCTGGGTCCTCTGCCCTTAGCGCCACGAGGAGCAGGGGGATTCCGTGTCTGGGGGCCCCCCTCCCAGCCCTGACTTGCTGTCTCTTACCCTATGCCATCCTCTCTCTGGGCACCACCTGCACCAGCTGCCTTCCCCTGGCCGGTGCCCCTGTCCCTGCCTCCGCCCAGACTTTCCCTCTAGCCTTGCTCCCTCGGACACTGAGGCTGCATGCAGTTGGGAAGAATAATGGGACATGAAAAAGCAATCTCTCGTTGGGGTAGAAAGCTGAGACCGGTGTTCCTCTAGGGAACAGAGGAGTTCATCTCAGCCTCTTAAATAAAAAAATAAATTGATTTTAAAAAAAGGACCTGATAATATTCTGTATCTTGATCTGGAGGCTGGTTACCTGCAGGTCAAAATTCACTCAACTGTACGCTCCATTATGCTTGTGTTCACAGTATTGGGAGCAGTGTTAAAGTTTACCTCCAAAGTCTGCGCTAGCCGCCATCACCAAAACGACGGGTGCTGAGACCTTCGCAGCCCTTAGTTCCTGCCGTGCGCTTCGACCCCATGCCCAGCACAGACCCGGCACGTCTGTGGCCTCTCATGACCATGAATCAGCAGGATGCTGACCACAGCCATGACAGGGGACAGCCAAGCCCAAGGCCAGCTGTAGAACAAACGGCCTGCACTGAGAACAGTGTTGGCAGGTTCACCAGAGGCAGCTGCTCTAACATCCACTCCAGATCCAGCTTTCTGGTCTACCTTAAAGAAACCCTGATCAGGACAACCACAAATGTGGGCGCCATAAAGAACGCCGGGTAGGGAGTTCGGATCTAATAGCCAATCCCTGGCTCCACCTTTCATTCCCTGTGTGGCCTTAGGAAAGGGAATCTCTTTCTGAGCTTTTGCCGGTTTACTGGGGAGACTGGGGAGCTCAATCCGTGACACAAACAGGGTCCAAGTTGCTTCTCTGCATTCACCACAGGCAAGAACTATTTGCCTCGAGCCACTGAGCTGACTATCTGTGGATCTGTTATTGGTGCATGTTCTTTAGTGTTATCAAATGCCTTCCTGCGAGGGGTCTCTGGACACTACTCTCTGAGCACAAGTGAGGAAAGAGACTCAAAGGAATAAAAGTCAAAGCTGAGGCCCTGAAAAATGCGGACAAGACACTGAGGGCAGGCCTCAGTTGTTCAAACAAAGAAACAAAAGATTCTAGAAGTTTCTGTTATCATTTTCAATTCTGTTTTATTCCTCTCCAGTAGACCATCTCCAAGACAGCATGTAGCTTGACTGGGAAACTCATTTGTTAGGGCTCAGGGTTAGACCCTAAGAAGACGTACAGATGGACCTACTATTTGAGGAGGGGGATGGCGGGAAAGGGGCTTAAGCTTCTGCAGAGGGGCCAATGAGCTAGACCCAGAGCTGTAGGTAGGGTGGACAACGGGTACTAGGTTCCAGCAAGAACAGAGTTTGCCACCGAGAAGTGGTGCTGGGACTGAAGTGGGGAGGCTTGGGTCCCAGGGCCAGCTCAGTGTCAGGAAGGTCATCTCCCTCTCAGAGCGTCACATGGGGGCTCCGGACAGCAGGACAGCAGGCCTCTGCCTCCAGCTGGCTCTAGGTCCCATGACTGTTCTGCCGGTTCTGCCCACCTGTGGGAGAGCCCTGCACATACAGCCCAGGGACACCAGGGGGAGCCACCAGGCATCCTCCTGCCTCCCGTGCATTCTTGAGCCAGACTTTCCAGCCCTTCTTCCATCCTCTACCAGCTCCAACTCCTGCCCAGCCACAGGCCCACCCCCCAGACCCCACCCCCATGGCCTGACTCATCTAAGTCCCCACCTGAGTCCTTTACTAAGTCACTGGCTGCCTTCCTCTGAGACCTTTGTTTCTGTGGCTCCCTCTGCCTGCTCTGTCCTTTCCACCGACACAAATCCCTTTTTATGGACACAAATCCCTTTTTATCGTCAAGGCCCAACTCTTTGTTTGTTTGTTTGTTTGTTTGACAGAGAGAGACACATCGAGAGAGGGAACACAAGCAGGGGGAGTGGGAGGAGGAGAAGCAGGCTTCCCGCTGAGCAAGGAGCCCGATGCGAGGCTTGATCCCAGGACCCTGGGATCATGGCCCGAGCCGAAGGCAGACGCCTAATGACTGAGCCACCCAGGCGCCCCAAGGCCCAACTCTTGATAAAATAATTGTTTGTGGAACCTGCACATTGCAACTTCCCTTTGCGCCACCTTGAGCCCAGAGGGATAAGATAGGCTCCAAAATGGACCTGAGCAATTGCTCCTCACCGAATTGACAGAAAAACAGAAGGAAAAAATAAATGGTAAGCTCATGGCTACTACTGTAGATTCAACAAAGAGATCTGAGGCTCAGAAATTGGCCCACAACGAGCTCCTCACAACCACCACCAACCCCGAACCGAGAAATCAAACAACGGCTTCAACCAGCCAATCACATTCACCTATGCAGTTTCGTGGCTTCTTTCTCTATAAACCACACCCTTGGGGGCCGCTCTCCCTCCCATGGGACCCTGGCCATCCTTGGGGCACGTGAACTAGGCGCTTCTACAGAACCTTACGCCCAGAAGGGTGATGCCCCCAAAGGAATGGGCTTTTGTTGCCATCTTGAAATTCTGAGTGCATTTTCAGTGAGGGACTCTGCACTTTCACTTTGTGCTAGGTATCCCACAAATTAGGTCTCCGGTCCTGTGTGCCCCTCACATTATTCATTTACCATTAACATAAAGGTCCCATCCCTCAGAGCCAAAAACCCTATGTGTTGGCTCAGATTTTCCCCACCTTGGTTAGCGAGAAACTCAACATTCACTAAGTCTCAGGCTTTATTCTCTTTTATATGCTCTTATCTCTGAGAGGCTCCCTGCTTGAGGGTTTCCTAGTCGCTCTGGGTCACCTGTATCTCTGGGCAGCAAAAGCGCCCTAACCAGGCATGCACAGCTGAGTCCTGACCTTCCTCTCAATGGTAAGCGTGCTGTGGCTTTGCTTGTCCTAGTAGCTAGCCAGCAAGATGCCTGAATGTACCTCCCCGCTTTCCTAGGAGTACAAAGGGCATACAGTAAGCGTCTAATAAATACCTGATCATTTACTGACATTTACCTGTGTGTGTTAATAATGGACTGAAGCCTGATGCTGACTGATGCTTACTGAGCCCTAGCAAGTGCCGCTGGGGGACCCTGCACCCTCAAGGAGAGGCAGGCAAAAACGTTTCATTCTTCACAAGCCCGTGTTCAATGGCCTAACACTAACTGCATAGTTTAGGCCTCATCCTCTCAGTAGAGAAGGAACCACCCTTTGGAGTACAAATTATATACATGTGCAGGCTCTTCCTTTCCCCTCCAGCAATTATGTGAGTTTATTTCAAATACGTCTTCTAAGATTCACTTCTAAAAATTCTATCCAGGTCCAAATCAGAGGTTCTCACCCACTTCCTGTGTTCATCCTGAGCTCAGCACAGAGCTGGCCTGGCTCTGAAGGCTGTCCAGACCCCTGCTCTCTGAGAGCCCAGGCAGTTTCCTTGGATGGTCCCAGGGACTGAAGCACTCAGGATTTTCTTTTTCCTTCAGAACCAAGAACTCTACTATCAGATTTATAAGGGGTGGGGGGGTGCGATTTCACTTCTAAAAACAAAAAAAATTTTGTAATGTTTCTATTGTAATGATGCTTGTAATCCACACTGGGCAGCCCTGTTCTATAGAACGGAATTGTGCAGGTGTGCCTTTTGTGGCAATTATCAGTGAGGACACAGAGAGCAAGCAGAGGAGGTCAAGACGGCTAGTTGCACTTGGACTACTATTGCAAACGGAGTGCCATCGTGACTTTGCCAACGGACCATCTGGTGAACCCATGAGGGGCTAAGTTTCCAAAAGAAACCTGACATTAAAAGCAAGATGTTCCCACCAAGAATACCTGGCAGTCCAGTGGACTTCACTGCATCCCCACCTTTAAAGGGGGAGCTCCATAGAGCCCTCTGGCCTGGCCCCTCTTCTCCGCACATCTGTCCCTTATGCATATCCAAGGGATATCCTACATTTCTTCTTAACTTACAGCCTGCTGTGATCTCTTTGGGGTTTTACAATACAAATAGATAGCCCAACCTGGCACTTTTCACCTTCCTAGGATTTGCCATGGAGACCCTAACTATCCAAGGAAGGCCTTAGCCTGGGGATGCGTCTGAGACTTCCAGGCACAAAGAAGTCGTTAACACCTTGTACTTAGTAGGGCATGCTTGTGACTGGCAGTACACACAGGGGGGTTGAGGAGATCACCCAGTGAGACCCCACCAAGCACAAGCACCTCTACACAAAGGGCAAAGATGCCACCTGCTGACTTGCCTTCCTTTTGTTCTTGATAATTGTCCCACTAGTTACGGGATGCAGGTTGCTACGGTAATAAGAGGACAAACTAAACTGGAAGGAAACTGGAAGTTTATTTCCAGGAGAAGCTGGGGTGGTGCTCTTGCATCACAGACTTCCATGACGTTAATAAAGTTTCCTAAGGATCTGTGAGTTTGCTGGTCCCTTTTCACATTACATATCTGGGGACCAGCCTCGAAGCTACTCTTCACTCAAGCTACACAGGGTAGGGACTGCCACTAGCAAGACCAGGAAATAATTTCACACCTGCAAAGCAGGCCTCCTCCTCCCTCACCTGGCCCCATCCCCAGATCTTAACTATTCACATGCCAGACCATACCCAGAGGGCAGGTCCTAGTAGCTTCTGAAACAAAGGGGTTTCTGGGTCTCACCTTCAGCCACCTTTTGCTCCTCAGATAAATTCAGATCATGGTTCAGAGGCAAGTTTGGAAATAAAGGTACAGGTCCCTTATGTCTCCTAAATTGCTAGAATTAAACTCTTTCATTATCTTAGTAAATCTGAAAACCTACTCGCTGTGGATGCCTTATGTCACTCAACAATCCCCGCGTGCCGGTGCGGCGGTCCCCTTACCGTACACATAGGAGATCCCCACTAGCTCAAAAATGGCGATGATGACGAGAGCATAGGACGCCGCGTACGTGTCCACAAGCTGAAACATGTAAATTCCACCCTGGTAGGAAAGAGGAACCACATCAGTGGGCCTGGATCCAGGCTCTGCCCACCGGGAACAGCCAATCCTTCCATGCAGGACAGAGTCAGGGGTAAGCAAGGAGCCGAAGGATCTCCCCTCCCCTCCACAGTAGGAACCTAAGCCTGATCTAGAACTCAGGCTGGAGGCCTTGCCATGTGTGCAAAGCAGGCCCTCGAGAGACTCAGCCAACCAACAAAACAAGCACAAAAAGTGATCTAACGTCTCACTCTTAATAAACAAAGGTTAACATCTGAAGATGAACAGGTGAAGGCAGGCAGATGGCTTCATTTTTGCCTTAAGCAACAGATCGTCATTTCTACCCATAAATCTGCATTTGACTGACCTTCATTTGACCTTTAGGTGTCGTTGGGCATTCCATCACACATCCCCCCGCATCTTTACCTCGCCCTTTCCATTTCTCTACAAGAGAGAAGGCTTCGAGACCCTCTTATTCCCATTCGTCATTTCACAGATGAAAAAACTAAGGCCGAAAGGCGGTGACTGGCTCAGGGTCACAGAGAGAACAAATGGAACATGTAAGCTGAGTGGGGCTAACACTCCGTTCACCAAGACACTCAGGACTGGAAGGAATCCCGTCACAGTTAGACTCCCAGGTATAATGTCAGTAACCAACTGGGAACTTCTCTGGCCAGTAAATTTGGATTTCCATGTATTCTATTTTCCTAAAGTAGGACACACCTGCCTTGTTGGCTCGAGAAGCCTACATCTCAATTACGAAGATGCTACAAGTAACAGTGGCAGCCAAGGGGACATGTTTCCATCTGCAGGCAGAATCCCTATTGACTTGGTGCTGTCTACACAGATATGGCAGTGACTGGCTACTGCTCTGAGCCCAAGAGCTAAGGACAAAAGGATAGATCAGCCATAGGGTCCCCGCATGCCCTGTCCCCAAGCCTGCGGCCAGCAGGCTGCTTACCTGAGTGATCATCGGAAAGCCCATGATGAAGAAACAGATACAGCAACCCAGAGTGAAGACCGGCTTGTGTGTGCGCAGGTACTTGGGGAACTCGTCCGAGATGGAGGTCACGATGGTCTCAATGGTGGCAAACTGGAATGGGGCCAGGAAAGGAGCAGCTCAGACAAGCCACCCAACCCCAAAGCTTCCCTTTGTGTTTCCCACCAGGGAAAGCGATACAAGTATGAGGTTCGGTTCTTAGGACTCCCTTCCCCTGATGGGTCTAAAGGGCTTTGTTGGAGTCCAACCCACAAGGCCAGCAAGGGGGGTCCACCAGGATGTGAGCTTGGGAAGCTGCCTTCCCAGCCCCCAGAGACCGCGCACACTCATCCATCACGGACTCTGAAGCTTCACTTTGTATTCATGAGATGTAAATTCCTTTCCTCCAGTTTACCTCGAATTTGATCCGCTGCTTGAGGAAAAAACCCTTTTTGCACCCAACCACTAAACTCTCTGAGTACCTGTCAGTAAGATTTGTGGCAGTCGCAGCCCCGCGGCAATCTCCCTAAAATCGACTTCGTGTTATTCTCCCTGATCCAGCCCCACAGCATTTGCATTGGCAAAATAACACCAAAGAAAGGAAGGACACGGGCTAAAACCTGCATGCGGAAGCGAGGGAGGAAGGGACGATGGCTGCTTTGCACTGTCCCATGAGTCACCCACAAATACAGAGCCATGCTGAGCCCCAGACAGACCTCACCATCCTATATCACCCGGGGGAAACATGTGGGGACCACCAAGCCCACCCCTGCCACAGGCTGGATGCAGGATCCAGGAAAGGGGGGTCTCCAGGCGGAGCCTCAGGTAGGTGTCAAAGGGGGAGGGGCTTACCATAGTGTCAAGTCCAAGAGTGAGGAGCATCAGGAAAAAGATGATGGCCCAGAATGGAGAGAGGGGCAGCCTCGTTAAGGCTTCTGGGTAAACCACAAATGCAATGCCTGGCCCTGAAAGGAACAAGAGAGATGATTGCAAACAGGCCCAGCTCCAGGCCTCCTCTTCCTGGAAGCCCACAGGGGGTCTCTCCATAGACATATCATATGTTACTTCTGCCGGTTATTTTCCCTCATCTCCTTTCATTTTCCCAATTAGACCTCAAGTTCCCTGAAGCGAAGGACCAGGGGCATCAGGTCCACACCTTGGGGAACTCAGAGAGGAGGCTAAAAATAGTACCAAAGCAGACTGAGTCCAAAGCCAGGCTGTGTCTCATGCAAGCCCCATCTCTGTGTTGATGAGTTGGGGGAGCATCTAAGAACCACCCTGTAGAACAGTGATTCTCATCCAATGGCAAGTACAGCCCCCCACCCCCACCCAGGGGACATTAAGCAATACCTGGAGACATTTTTGACTCTCACTACTGGGGTGGGGGGGGTATTATTGACATCAGGTGGGCCGAGGCCAGGGATAAAATGCACAGGACAGTCCCCACAACAAAGAATTATCCAGCCCAAAGGTCAAGAGTGCTGAGGTTAAGGAATCCAGCTCTATAGGCTAGACCGTGCCCAGAATGACACCATTCCCTCCGTATTTGCTTCTCCTGGAGAAGCTTTTTGCATAAATCATGAATCCATCAATCGCTCTTATTATCGTGCCCTATAAAGGCTTGGTAAAGATGGGGCTACATCAATCTACTGGTAACCAGTTAGGGAGAGGGGGATGAGAGACACAGCATGAGGGTGAAGAGTGTCTGGGCTCTCATGGTCAGACAGATCTGGGTCCAAATTTAGACTCCATGACTTACCAGCTATGCAACCCTAGACGAGTCATTTCATTTCTATAAGGCTCAATTTTGCCCATCTGCAAAATGGGAAGAGCAATAGCTCCCCATGAGACCATGCCTCGCACATCTGGAGCACTCACAGAATATTCACTTTTAATAGGAGTGGACAATGAACTTGGACACGAGCTTCAGGGTCTTCCACAAATCCCACAAGCAGTCTTGGCGGAGGATGTCTAAGGGGCCATTTCTCCGGCCTCGCCAAGCCTGCCAGCCCTTCCTACCTGCCTCACAGACTCACTGGGAGATCACTGGGACCCACCATGTCCAAAGACCCAGCAGTTAGCATTTCCTTGTAAACAGAAAACTAAATGATAAATCAGGGGCAGAGACAAGCGAATGCCGGGCTAATCCGCAGCCAGCGCATGCCTGGAAACCAGATTATCACAGCACCTAGAGTTTTCATAACTCAAGCACAGCAGCACATTTTTTTTTTTTATTTAAGATTTTGCTTATTTTTTAACAGACATAGGGAGAGAGGGAACAGAAGAAGGGGGATGGGAGAGGAGGAAGAAGCAGGCTTCCTGCTGAGCAGGGAACCTGATTCGGGGTTCGATCCTAGGAGCCCGGTGCAGGGCTCAATCCCAGGACCCTGGGATCATGACCTGAGCCAAAGGCAGATGCTTAACCACTGAGCCACCCAGGTGCCCCAGCAGCACTTTTTTAAACTGGAATTTATCAGGTTGTTAGTTCTTAATGCTGCCGAGGGCCTTGGGGGTATTTGAAATAGAAAGCCTTGAATGCCTAAGACAGCCCCGCTTTATGCGCTTATCCGACCAGATCATACTGCCCGGTTCTGAGGGCCCCCTGCGTGAACCGTTCAAGTCTGTATTAAAGTACAGTTCAGGGGTGCCTGGGTGGCTCAGTGGGTTAAAGCCTCTGCCTTCGGCTCAGGTCGTGATCCCAGGGTCCTGGGATCGAGCCCCTGCTTCCCCCTCTCTCTCTGCCTCTCTCTGCCTGCTTGTGATCTCTGTCTGTCAACTAAATAAATAAAATTTAAAAAAAAATAAAGTACAGTTCAAAACAGCTCTCAAACGCAGAACACTGAGGAAGCCAGTTCGGGGCTCTGGTGAGAGCCCCCATAAAGTGGATAAGAAGGTCCTGAAATGGCCACTCCCAGAGCACCTCACTGATTGCTTTAATAGGATTTGGCCCTTTGGGTTTTCCTGCTTTTTCAAAAAGGCAGGAAATGATTTCAAAACACCCGGTTTTCTTCAATTACATCTGCCTCCCTAGAGCACCCAGGTGAAGGCATCGTTTCCAGCAAAGTCAGTTTATCTAAGACGGCTGGGGAGTGGATTATTAAAATACATTTTTATATTAGTTTGTACAACTCAGTTTGGTCTTTTGTTATGTTTTACTGGAAAAAGGGATTGGCTGAGTCCCAGCAGAGCTTTCCCTAGATGAGGCCCGGATGTCCTATATGGCTGAGCCCTATTCGTCTCCTCTCCCACTGGGAAGCAGTGTAAGTATAGCCCAAGGGCTGATAGGCAGGCTCCTGAGAGCTCCCCCTCCTCCTGGGACTGCAAAACCAGCTCCACCTCTTCCCAGACAAGAGACCTGAGGTGTGGCTGGTTCTCTCTGGGTGAACATCAGTACATTTGCTTCTATGAGATGTAAATATATGGATACCAGAAAAGGGCTTCAAGCAATGCCTAGACCTGGTAAGAACTCAGGAAACAGAGATCATTCGTACTCTCCTCCTGAGAGGGGATGAGAGAGGTTCTGCATGTCAGCAGCTTGGACAGGAGGTCTCTGGCGTCCTGTCTCCCAGAGAACCACTCAACACAGAACCAGAGCTCTGGTCAGCGGGGGACCTCACCATCCCCGCCCACTGGGGAAGGGCTCTCTGCTGGGAAGCCCGTGACAAAGGGAGGAGTTCTCGGGGAAGACACTGCCGGACTGCTGTGCTCTTGGAAGGAAGAGCTGGCCTCCATGTGAGAGACACAGATGAGGGGACGGGCAGTCCCTGTTTGAGACTGTCCCTTCTCATCAGCGGTGTCTCTGAATGGTTAGGGACCCGGACCTGGAAACTCTGAATCCAATACGCACGTTTGTGTTCACGCACTGCGGTCTAACCCAGGGCCTAACCCAGTCCTTCTGAGGGAGAAAGAGCATGTCTGCTGCCGGTACGGGTTCTGGGTGGATTTGGACTGTGAGTCTCAGCTCCACAGTCAGTAAGGAAGGTAGTTGGCGAGTGACCCTAAAGGCTGACTTCCCAGGGACACCGGGGTGTCTTAGTTGGTTAAGCAAGTACCTTGGGCTCAGGTCATGACCCCAGGGTCCTGGGACTGAGTCCCGTGTAGGGCTCCCTGCTTAGTGGGGGTCTGCGTCTCCCTCCACCTGCCCTACCACTTGCTGGTATACATTTGACAAATAAATACATAAAATTCTTAAAAAAAAAAAAAAAAGTTTGACTTCCCAGGAAGGTATTTTTCTGGACATGCCCCCTTTCCTATGCTCATCGCAGAAGCAGAGGACAACCTGGGGTCATCACCAATCCTACCTGTGTCCCCCCAAAACCGACTGAAATTTGAAGAAAGGACATTGACAAAAATGCCTTCCCTGAGAAGAGAACCTATTTTGGACTAAAGACCAAAACACAGTTACTGACGTTGGGTCAGCAAACAGTTACTGACGGTCTGCGTGCCTGTGTTGCCCAGCGAGGAGGGAGTGGGGCTGGCGTGGACCGCAGGCCCGTCCCATACCCCCGTCCCAGATTCTGTAGAGCCTCCATCATCCCTGAGAAAATCAGACATCTTGTAAGTCATGTCTAAGAATGTCTGTCCTCCCAGATGAACAGGGACAGCTGCCCCACAAGGTCTGACAGGAGGCCTCATGAGCCAGTGTCCCCTCCCCTGTCCCTGTGCTGGTGACCATGAGAAACCGCCACACACTAACACAAGGTGTTAGAACCGGTAGGAAGTGTTCTCCTCCTCCACTTAAATCAGAGAAAGTGAATAAAATCTGGAAAGGGGCCAGCTCAGAAAGAAACACCAGCAATTATCTTAATCTTTCTTTGCAAAGAGAAAACAAAATCCTGTTCGGCTTTTAGTGACATGTGTCCCCAAATCTCTTTCCTGGGGCAGGAAGGAGCTCAGAAGAGTGAACTAAAGTGACCCCAGATCTCAGGACTGACTCCTCACCCCGACAACACGGCCACTGATTCCCAGGGAGCTGGGCTGTAATGTCGCAAAAGGGACCAACACCTCAGGTCTGCTGGAAAGTGGGGCAGGACCTTCCTGCTCCAGCAACTCTGCCGGGAGGAAATGAGGACAGCTGGGGCGGCGAGGCACCCACGAAGACAAGGCCTCCTCTCCTCCTTTCACCCCCAAGCCACCCGCCCCCCCCCCCCGGAGTTGTGTGTGGGGGGTGTCACTCTCTTGAAACGCCAGTTAAATGCAGTGCTGCAGAACCAACATCCCTCGGGGTTTAACGCTCTTTCCAGGGAGAGGTAATTACCCCCCTGCAAGGTGCCGGTTCTTAACTCTTTGAGGCACCGCACTGGCGGCACTGCTGAAGCCATAATTAATGACCCCTGGGGGGCCAGCCGAGAGCCGGCAGCCCACCAAGAAGGTGACATTTCCAGGGCTTTGCTCCCTCCCGGGCTGGCTCGTCATCTGAGAACAGCAGTGAGCTCCTCCAACAAAGGCAATGGCACGGAGAAGCTGCCCACAGGGACACACTGCGGACGACCACGTCCCCACACGTCCCTGGCCCGGTCCTGACACTGAGGCGTCCCATAAACATCCGATTAGAGCATGATCGTAATAACGGGCGACGGCCACAGTGAAATCTGTTCATCACAGAAACCTAGTAAACACCCCAGCCCTCGTGCGGTTAAGGCTGGGTGGAAATAAGAAAGAGTCAAATAAAACTATCCAGCACCTCCTACAAAAGGCTGTGCGAGAAATACAGACCAAGTGAGAGAAAAAGGAAGGCTCCCTACAAACTTGAAAGTTCCATACAACTGTCAGCCACTAATATAGCGATCATTTGGGTAGAAAGTAAACATTCTACTTTCTAATTAAGCAGAAGGTCCTGAGAGCACGTTTGAGCTGATCATTAGGCCGAAAGCGCTTTGTCAGGAAAAGGCTGCTCGGAAGTCAGTGCTCCTGCCCAGCATTGAACTGGGTTTGTCCAGCCTGCTCTGCAAGGACAGCAGCCTGCAGGGGGCGAGGCCCACACCAGCTCCAGGGGCACTAGGTCGCCTGAAGTTTAGGGCCCTACCTGCCCTTAACAGGTGCAACAGGTGTAGAGCTGACTTACTCGGGGTGGAGCTGACTTACGAGAAGAAACAGAAGACAGAAGAGAGGAGAGGGACGCAGGAATGCGGCTTTTACAGCAACCCCTTTAGTGAGCCACCGGTCAGCTCTAGCCCTGCCTGGAGTCTCCCAACAAAGGGACCCCGGGCTGTCCCACTGTCCCCTCTATTCCAGAAGGCCAGCTTCCCACGAGAGCATAGGTCAGGAGCTCAGGAGGTGACCTTACCTTGGTCCGCCACGTTCTCAATGTTAACCTTGCGTTCGTTGGCCATGAAGCCGATCACCGAGAAGATGACGAAGCCGGCAAAGATGCTCGTGGCACTGTTGGTGCAGGTTACAATGAGAGTGTCCCTGAGGGGGAGGAGACGAGAGTGTGCCATTAGCTGTGCTTTGTGAGTCGGAAGGGACAAGGGGAAGGACACATAAACGCATGCCCGTGTGTTCTTATGCACACATGTTGGTGAGTCCATGTTTGCTTCTACATGTTTTCACGGTCCTCATCAAAGACCTCCCGGGGTCAATTTTCTAAGCACCGAAAGGCTCAAAAACATTTCTCCAACTGCCCTGCTCCTGGGCCTCTTGGTCCAAGCTCAAGCCCCAGGCACTCTAGAGCCCGGGCTCCTGTCCTCCAAGGGGCAGAGGCAGGACTGCCCATCAGAGCAGAGTCAGAGGGGATGGAGCCTTTCAAGGACTCCAGCCTTTCAAGGACTCCAGGACAGGAGTCATATATGAGAGAAGAGAAGGCGGTGGGATGTGAACGGCCACCAGGGTTTGAGGACAGCCTGGCTTTGGAGCACCCAGAACCCCAGGGGTGAGGCAGGGGAGACCTGCAGTTTCCCACCGGCTGGCCAGCCACCCTAGACTGGAAAGAGAGGTCAAGCCAGATGGAGCCTCAGAGAGGATTCAAACCCTGATCCTCCCCCCGTTGGTGTGAGGACCTGGAGCAAGTTATTGCTTTCCACGTGATTTTAAATGGTGGCACTGACCCCACCTTTCTCACGGATTGCTGTGCGCAGAGCCTGGCCCAGAGCAACTGCTTGGTGAACAACCCACCTTGTCTGACCCCTTAGTTTACTAATGAGGAAACAGAGGTACAGGAGCAGGGAATGGGTTCATTCATGGTGGGTCAGAATTTGAATCCAGACTCCCTGTCCAGCCCTGGGTTCCTTCTGCTACGCCGCAGAACCTCCTTTCTACCCAAATGCAAAGCGATGCGACCCCTTGGACTGCATTCAGATGGGTTCTGGGGTCACACATTAATAAGCAGCTGTGACCAGCGAGGTTCACACACCTTAGCTGGCATTCTAGCTGTTACGGGCTGAATTGTGTGCCCCAGCATTCTGTGTTGACGTTCTAACCCCCAGTTCCTCAGAAGGTGACTGTGTTTACACAGGGAATTAAGCTAGAAGGACGTCATCGGGGTGGGATGGCCTCCAGGGTGACCAGTGCCCTTGCAAAAGGAGGAGAAGAGGACACAGATACACACACAGAGGGAAGAGCACGTGAGGACGCGGGGAGCCAGAGAGAGAGGCCTCAGAAGAAATCAACCCTGCCAAACCCGCAATCTGGGACTTCCGGTCTCCAGAACTGTAACGAAAGGAATGTCTGCTGTTTAGACCACACGCGCTGTGGTATTTGTTCCACAGCCCTCGCAAGCTTATACACAGGCTCTCTCCAGCCTGGCCTCACCCGAGCCGGGCCCCGTTCCTTCCAGCCTCGTTCACACTCCTTCTGCTCCAGGGCTTGAACCTGCTCCCACCCACATCTCCATCATGGTCGCACTCACGCCCCCTGCTGGCTGTTCCCGCCACGTACCGTGTCCTCCTGCCGCCCCTGCACCCGCAGGGATCTCATGCACCAGCAGGGATCTCACCTGTCTGGAGCCATCCCAGCTGGCTCAGGTCACAGCTGCACTTAACCTGTTCCTCTTGGTTCACAAAATAGCTCATACATTATTAGAAAATGATAATCATAATCATAATGGCAGCTACCGTTTATCGAGTACCTACGAGGTGTGAAATACGGCTGTGCTAACTTTGCATACATCAGCTCTCCCCTCTCCACGAGATACTACCCTCTGCATTTTACAGACGAGAGGAAAGAGGCTCTGAGAAGGGCAGCATCTTGCCCTCATCTCAAGTTTTAGTAAATGGTGAAGTCATAACCCAAATCCAAGTCCGTCTGATTCCGGGCACTCCTTCTCCCTTCCCTTTCTCTATTTCTTGCTCCCTCCCTTTCTCTATTTCTTTCTTTCCCTTCCTTCTTCTCTCCTTCCCTCCCTTCCTTCCTTGCCTCCCTCCCTCCTCCCCTCCCTTCCTATTTTAAATCAGCTCTCCAGGAGAACGGACCTTATATTCTATCGCTTGCTGGATGCACTTAACTTTCAGGTGTCACCTCCTCCAGGAGCTGTCCAGGCTCTCCCAGGTGGAGGTCTTTGGGGTTGCAGAGCCCCTGGTCTAATATCACACCATCCAAAGGTTCTCACTCTCGGCACGTCTCAGAATCTCCCAAGGATCCCGTCCGCCTGTGTAGACCCCTGGACCCACCCCACCTCCAGATACTCTCATTAACAGATCTGGATGGGGACCCAGGTTCCGCGTTGTTTCTTCGGCTTTACTGAAGTAGGACAATGGATACAAACGGTAATATAGTTCAAGCGTACAGCCTGATATTTGATGCACACATACATCGTGTAAGGGACCCCGCCACACCTGCTGACGTTTCCATTACTTAACACATGCATCAGCAGAGTTTTCTTTCACTGTACCTTGCTGCCTTCCTTATAGGGGCCTCTGGAAAAACATATGTCAAGTGACAGTGACCACACTCCATCCGGGACTACCACCTGATCATCTCTGTAGCTCACAAACGACCATCCTAGGACAGAGCAGGCAGCAGGGCAACCTCTGGAGAGCCTCAGCTCCATCCCATAAACAGCCCCGGAGCCAGGGGTCGGACACAGCCCTGCAGGTTGGGGTCCAGGCCACCGGAAGCCAACAGAGAGGCCTTTGCGGGTGGTTTCCGCTCTGGCAGAGGCAGCCCTCTGGCTCTGCTTCAGGCTAAGTGTGAGGATGTGGCCTTAGGAGTCTGCGACTCGGTCCCTGGTCTGTCCCTGCTCTCATCCCACTCACCAGCTGCTCGGCCCTCCGGCAGCCCCACATACCTGTAGCAGTTGTTGTGGAATTTGTTGTAGGAAGAGAGAGTGATCAGGCCTCCCCACGCGGCAGACAAAGAGAAGAAGATCTGAGTGGCAGCATCCTTCCAGACCTGGGAGGCCAAAGGGGAGAAGATCCAAGGTCAGGAGGAGGCTGGCCCAGGGGAGGGGAGTCTCTCCTGCCCAGTGCCACGTCCCCTCCCTGGCGGAGAGGTAGTCAGGAGAGAAAGGACATTGGCACCAACATGCATCGTTTGTGCTGGAAGCCAAAAAGGCAGGAAATTACCTGGAAGACTGTAAGCAAAGGAGAGGAACTCAAACTACACACACATTTCATGCTTCTATGTCCTGCCACGGAGAAAGCTGAGCAGAAGGGGAGAGCCCTTTCTTCTGCTGCATACACTCTCCAAAGACAGCTGCAACAGCCGAATGCAGTCATGGATGCAAGATAAAGATCTGTTTAAGCGGACATTCTTACAGACTTCCCCCGCTATTAGAAAGGTGAGGTCCTACAGCTCCTCCCCTTAGCAAAACCACCTGTGCCGAAGCCCAGTGGATCTTACAGCCACATCCTCCTTGAACTTGGCCGACAATGCTTTCTGGTTCTCTTGGTGATTTCTCAGCACTGTCCTCATAAAACTCCAGAAGGCCGCTCAGGAGTTAGCGCTGGAGACTTACATGATTTGCAGAATAGACCTCCCACCGTTTTTATAAATTAAATCTAGTTTTAAAATTGCGCTTTTAATACGCAAAGAGAAAGTTCAAGTGAGTGCTGTGTGCTAGTGAGTCTGTGCCTACCCCAACATCCATTCTCCCATACTCCTTAGTAACAAAGCCATGGTTTTCCTTAGAGGCAGCCAAACATCCGGCCCAAGGACTGCCTCCCAGCATCAAGGGCAAGTGTAGCTGGGAGGGGATAATCCCATGATTTTGTTTCTGACCAATGATGTGAAAATTAAGTGTAATGAGGGACTTCTAGGGTTCTCCTTCTTTAAAGAGAGGGAGGGCACCTATTTCCATTCCTTTCCTCAACCCCTTTGTGCTACCTGGAATGCTGCTATGATGGCAGGAGTTCAGCAGCCATTAGAGAAGTGAGTGATTGAGAATGGGAAGACGGGTGCCTGGGACACTGCAGAGCCTTCACTATGTGGAGTACCTCACTCTGTGCCCTGGGGCCACTTCAGCACGTAGGAGGGAAGTCAACTCTCATTCGCAGTCATCATCTGGGGGTTTTCTGCGAGGTGGAGTCAAACCCATCCAAGCTATGGCTATGTGTTCTCAATGTATTCTATAAAAGTGAGTCTCTCTTTAAGGTGAGAAAATTCACTTATTAAAGAAGCCCCTCCTTGGGAGGTTTGGGGGCTGGGGATTTTTGCCCGCACAGATAGGCAAAGAGGAAGGACAAGCGTGCGCTCGCCCGGTGTCCGTGTGTCACAAGTCTGCAAACGTGTCCGCGCCCTTTCGGGGATAATTGTCATGATTCGTGCTGCCATTGTCCACCCCGCAGAAGTCCATTCCCAACACGCGGTAATGAGTACCAGAGGAGTGGTGTGAGGGGCCCGATGCTATGAATAAGGGGAGGACATTCTTCATTCCAGACTGCACGGCAGCCCCAGAGAGAGGACCATGACGGAGGCCGATCGCTCCAGGGGTCAGAACACCCCCTGCTGCCCACTTCTCATGAAAGGGCTCCCGAGCACACCACAGCCCGAGGCTATCAGGACCTTGGAAAAGCCAGCAGCGAGCTACGCTGCAGGAGAAAGTCTGTCCCCCCTCGTCCAGCGGTCCCAGAGCGGGGTTTGTAAATGAAAGCATAAGCCCACCGTGGCGTCCGTGAGTTTCTCCCACTTCGGCGTGATGAAGTACCAGATCCCAGCGCCAGCTCCGGGCAGGGTGACCCCGCGGATGAGGAGGATCACCAGCACGACATACGGGAACGTGGCCGTGAAGTACACCACCTGAAAGAACCATCCGAAAGGGAGGCTGGGAGGAGCCGAGCCGCGAGCCGGGGCCACGCTGCAGGGGCATCGACAGAGGCCGACTGGACCCACAAGCCTGGCGGGGAGGCTGCCCGCGTGGCTCCCCCAGACTCTGCCAAGGCTGGGGCCCCAAGAGCAAGGAGAACCAGAAACAAAGTCTGGGTGGCAACACCCAGGACTGTGGGCGTGTGGGGTGCAGTGCGGAAGGCTGGGGCTGCCTCACACCCCACAACCCAGCTGCCGAGGAGACAGCTCCCTGAGGAACTACCCAGGGAGGAAAGCGACGTGCCTCCTTCCTCCCCAACTGCGACCCCACCCTCCACTTGAGGCCCCCAAATCCACCATGAGAGACAGATCTTCTAGCTCAAGCTTTCCATCCCTGTGTATACAGACACCTTAAGGGAGGCAGCCTGGCCAGAAGCAAAGAGCACGATCTAGGAAACATTTAAGTTTAGGGCCACCTGGGTGGCTCAGGTGGTTAAGAGTCCAAATCTTGATTTTTGGCTCAGATCATGGTTTCAGGGCTGTGGGATCGAGCTCTGCGTTGGGCTCCATGCTCTGCCGGGAGCCTGCTTGAGATTCTCTCTTCCTCTCCCTCTTATTATGATCTTTAATAATAATAATGATGATAACAATAGTAAAAGGAAGATTTAAGTTCAAATGAAACCACACATCTGGCCCTGAGTAGCTGTGAGACCTTTGACAAGCTAATAAGTTCTCTGAATCTGCGTCTGCCTCTGTAAACTGGGCACAAGGACACTGTTCTTAAAAAAAGAATTGTGTGGATGAATAAGCCACTGGCATAGCCTGATTTGTAACAGATGGTCATTCAGTGCGGTTAAGTTCCACAAGCCTGCTAAGAGCTGGATGCTGTACCAGGTGTCAGATGTATTAGGAAGGAGGGATTCAGGAACTAGA
Organism: Mustela nivalis; assembly: GCF_964662115.1. Classification (NCBI taxonomy): domain Eukaryota; kingdom Metazoa; phylum Chordata; class Mammalia; order Carnivora; family Mustelidae; genus Mustela; species Mustela nivalis. The sequence goes on along the minus strand of NC_139028.1, from coordinate 80,858,873 downwards.
GAACCCAGAGATGTGTGCTTAATGGACCATGCCATTGCACCCAGGACATTATGAAGTCCAGGGGGGGCACTGTACAATCCAACCTGGGAGTTTGCTAAAAGATTCACGGAGATGACACCTGAGCCAGATCTAGAGGCCAAGGACAACTTAAGGGAGGCAAGGGGAGGGGGGAGGGGGAGGAGGAAAGTGGGCAAGGCAGACACGTGAGGGCAAAGGTCTGATGACCCATAGGAGGGCATGGCGTGGAGGCGAAGAGTGATGGGGGTCCCCGGGGACATGGGCATTTTCAGTGGGAAATAGGGAGCTACTGCACCAATTTGGGCACATCGTGAGAGGCCCTGAATGCCAGTCAAAGGATGCGCCTGGATTCCCTCCTGGAAGGGACCAGAGTCAAGAAACATTTGGGAAGTAACATCAGTAACACTGGGAACTATGGCTGGATGAGACTTACCTGTCTACCAAACATCTGCGTAAAAGCAAGAGCTTGGGATCAGGATCCCATCCCGCTAGTCTGAGTTCAAATCCTAGCCCCATCCCTTACGAACTGGGCCACTTGGGAAAAGACTTGACTTCTCTGAGACTCAGTGTCCATACCTGCAAAGTGGCAGTAATGACAGTGTATTCCTCGTGGGACTCTTGGAGGAGTTCCCTGGGACAGGTCACACAAAATGGGACAGGTCTGGGGGCGCTGGCACCAGAGGCGCCATGTTAGTCTTGCCCTGGATTCCCCAGCCCTGAATTTGGTAACAATGGCAACCCTCTGCTCACAAGCCATTTGAGTCCCAAAGGTCCAACCAACGACCTTGTAGGGACGAGACTGAGCTCCCCCCAAACCCTCCCTGATCCTTGAGGTGGGCAAGCACTGCAGGCTCAGGGCCACCCATTCCCACATCCCCCGCTTCAGTCTCCCCTCCTGGGACACCTGGAACACCTGTCCCCTGGGAGGGAGACACGGATGCCACCACACACTGGATCTACAGACCCCAGGGCCTGGCAGGGGGCTCCAGAATGTCCAGGACTGGCAGGCCCTGGGTTTTCAGGGGACGGGGACAGAGTCAGGGACTTGCGAAGGTGGGCTAAGGGAAGGTTAGGATCGAGACTCGGGTAGAACTGTTGGGGTCATTTCATTAAGCATTTGGGCATATTGTAAACTTCATGAAGACACTTGCCCTTGAATAGCTGACATTCCAACTAGGGAGACAGACAGCCAGGAGTGGTCCTAACCATATTATCTGGCATGTTGGAGGGTAATGAGTGCACTAGGAAACAGAGAAAGCAGAGCGGGGTAAAGGGGGGTGGGAAGCTGGGGTGGGCGGTTGGGAAGATGCCATGTTGAAATGGGCAGGTGGGGAAGGCCTCATTGAGAAATTGGCCAAGACTTGAAGGAAGTAAGAGGAACCCAACTGGGTGTGAGAGATAGTCTAGCAGAGGGAGCTGCTGGAGTAAAAGGCCCTAAGGAGGGAGTGTTCCTGACCCGTAGTAACAGCAAGAAGGAGTCCAGGGTGGCTGGCGGGAGCACAGGAAGGAGAGGAACTCAGAGACATGGGGGTGTGGAGTGGGGACTGATCGTGTCCAAACGTGGGAGCCTTTCCTGTGGGATACAGGGAGCTGCTGCAGCCACTGGGTGGCGGGGTCACAGGATCTGACATTTCAGCCGGTTGGGCTCCTCCAGGGCCAGGGTGGCACGGGGCGGGGGTGGGGGAAGATGGTGGGTAACGCTGCAGGGGTGCAAAGAAGGCGCAGGGACAGAAGTTAGGAGGCCAGGCTGTACTCCTGGCCAGGGCCAGTGACACCTCCAACAGGAATATGCTTTTGCTGGGAGAGCTACAGGATTTCCTGATGATTCGATGTGGAATGAGAGAGAGAAAGATGGGGGGGTCAGGGATCAGCCTCAGCAGCTGAAAGGGCAGACTCCCCACTGTGTCAGGCTGCCAGTTAAGGAAATAGGAGGGGCTATTTTCTTCCTCTAAACCCCACCTACCATCAAGGTCAAGACTTTGCTTTTGGCTACATTGCAGGGACCGGCGGGTCTCCCTTCTCTGCACTGCTACCACCACCGGTAAGGGGGTCTCTGCGGCTCCCTGCCTCCCTTCCTAGAGAATGTGATTACTAGGGGCTGTGGGGGAAGGCAGCCCCCATCCTCCTCACCCCACCAACCCTGCCTCTCCCCTGAAGTGAAGCCCTTCTGCACACAGACACTGTGAAACCCAAAGGCATTTGACATCTTGGAAGAAAATCACCGCCCCAGAACAGCCCCGGGCTGCCCTCCCTACTATGGGATGGAACTGGGAGGAGGAGATCCTGGCCAGTCTGACCTCCCCACCCCACCAAGACAGTAGGGCAGGTGACAACAGAGGAATATCCTCTTCACCTCCTGACCCTGGGGGCTTGCAGGAAGTAAGGATGGGGAGAGGCAAGGAAGAAGAGGTGACCCGGGCAGCAGGGGCCAGCAGAAGAAAACCACCAGAATGGCACCAGTCTACCGAGCTAAGACACCAGTTATCTGCCTACCTGGGCGCCTGCGTGCGCACAACCATTTCTGGAGCCCCCTCTATGGGTCAGCTGTGAGTAGTCCCATTTTGCAGAAGAAGAAAATGGGACTCCAATGACGCATGTCACTGGTTAAACATCTCACTCAGGGTCTCCCAGTTGAAGCCAAGATCCAAACCTTAAGCTTTCCGATTCCAAAGCCTCTGTTCTTCTCAGCAGGTCCGCTCTGCTGGCCACGTGATCAGAAATGGGTGGGCAGAGCTGGGACTGGGGGGGCGGCCAGTACAGCACTAAGGGTACAACACTGAAGGTAGCACTCACTCTCAGAGCTGACCACACACGTGCAGGAGCCTGAGAAAGTGTGTCTCCTGAAATCTTGCCATCCCAGGCACCGTTGGTGTGCCATAGTACTCAGGCAGTGTGGGCCCTGAGCTCAAAGAGGCCGCAAGCTGACCTTCAGGCGGTCTGCTGGTCACCCCTGCCCCTGGAATTCTAGCTGCTCGAAGGGAGCTGGAGGTCTAACAGGAAGCAACAAGCCATTCTTGTCTCTGAGGGTCCCCCATAAGAGGAACTGAGCTCATCTTGCTGCAGGAAAAGGTGGACATCTCGTCTGCTTAGCAATGGCAGTCTGGGGCACCTGGGCAGCTACCTTTGGCTTGGGTGGTGATCCTGACTTTCTGCTCAGCGGGGAGTCTGCTTCCCCTCTCCCTCTGCCTGCCACTCCCTGTGCTTGTGCTTTCTGTCACTATCTCTCTAAATAAATAAATAAAATCTTAGGGAGAAAGGGGAGGGGGGAAGAGAGAGAAATGGCAGTCTGGCCATCTTTGTGGGATTTCAATTACAAAGGAGCCCTCAGAACCAAGAGCTTCAGCCAAGCATTCACCTTGGCTTCCAAACAATGCACTATGCGTGATCAATGTGTGCACACCCCAGGTCAAGATAACAAATTGGGATTCATTATTTCTGGCGGCATTCCTCATTTAAAAAAAAAAAAAAAAAAAAAAAAGGTCCTCGATCCTTAGTCGGCAACCGTTCTCAAAAAAGCAGAATGAGAAGTTAGCAGATCTAAAAGAAAAGCTTACCAGCCCAGGGCTCCTGAAAATTTCCCAGACCAGAAAGCCTGTAAAATCTAGCACCAGGGATTAACTCCCAAACCAACAGAAAGAACGAGCTTTAACATTGTCCTAAAAAATCATGGGTTAGGGGCGCCTGGGTGGCTCAGTGGATTAAAGCCTTTGCTTTTCAGCTCAGGTCATGGTCTCAGGGTCCTGAGATCAAGCCCCACATCAGGCTCTCTGCTCAGCAGGGAGCCTGCTTCTCTTCCCCTCTCTCTGCCTGCTTCTCTGCCTACTTGTGATCTCTGTCTGTCAAATAAATAAATAAATAAATAAATCTTAAAAAAAATATATCATGGGCTAATAAAGCTCAGAGGGTCTTAGAGAACATTCATTCTAAGCCTTGAGTTTGCAGATGTGGAAAGTAAGGCCCCAGTGCTTCCTGGGACTTGCCCCCCTGCCAACGACAGCTGGTGGTGGCGGAGATGGGGTGGAGAGGCCAGGGTGCTGGCTCCCAGTGGGGGGACTTTCCTCCCCGCTGTGCAAACGACGACTCCACAGTTCTGCAAGCCCATGTCTTCCCAACAGCCCCTCCTGGGGAAAGGATGTCATGGCCTGGGAAGGGTCCAGGCTTTAAAGGGAAATACCTTAGGTTCAGATTCCACCATGGCCACTTAAAAGCTGTGTGGCCTCAGGCAATTTACTTGGCCTTGAAGCACCTCACCTTCTCTATCTATAAAATGGGAGCAAATGTCCTTCCTCAGCGGGCTGTTGTGCAGATGACTGAACTGATACACGCGCCACAGTTAGCACAGGGCCGGGCACGTGGTGCTCAACAAAGCTCCCTACCTCTCCCCGTCTCCCCACCAGAGCCGCAGCTTCCAGGATATCAGAGTGGTGCGGTGCCCACCCACTACATCAGTCGTTCATCGTCACAACAATGAGAAAAGCCAATGCTAGTGAAGAACCGACCGTATGCCGGGGATTATATGTGGCCGATCTCATTAATCCCTATAACGATCCTATGTGATACATACTGTTACCCCCAATTACACATGCAGAAACTGAGGCTCTGTGGGTCAAATGATTCATCCAAAGTTACACAGTGAGAAGTGATAAAGGCAGGATTTGAACGCAGGTGGCTCTAACTCTAGAGCCAGCAAGCCATCCTTCCCCAGGTCACCAACAGGACCACTGCTCTCCCTCCTTAACTACCACCTCCTCTCTGGCAGTCCCCACCTAACCTATCCTGCTAGAGACCTGTCCGCTAGAGACCTCTCTGGCCATGTCAATCACAGTCAAGGTTGTCCTGTCTCTATCTCGAGTTGTAAGGGACAGTCCTAACAGTGAGATTTTCTTTGTGCAAATACTTGGCCTCTCTTGCTAAGCAAGCACTTGGCTGGGATCCAAGCCACAGAAGGCAAGGAGTTCAGGAACCTCAGGACACATGAGCCATTGATGTAAGGGTCATCTCAACATTTCCCCGATTTTCCTGCTGCCTTAGAAAAACAATCTAGTCTTAACCACTTATTCAGAGCCAGCAGGCTCCTCGGGGGTCATGTGATCCCAGCTCTCATTTTACAGAAGGGGAAACTGAGGCCAGAGAGGAAAACTAAGATCAGCTCCCCCAGCAAGTGTTCAGACAGAATGACGTTAGAGCTCCAGCATCTCAGACACTCCCAGCCTGACTGCCTTTACTTTAGAAATGGGGAAGCCGAAGACTTCCGCAAGAGATAAAGGAAAATTTGCTTTTCGTTGTAGCAGAAAAACAAATAGAAGCTAAGAGCAAACCAGAAGCTAAGCCAGGCTTCACGGCCCAGGTAGAGATGTCCCCACATAGCAAAGCCCGTGGGAAGCCCTGGACTAGAACCCAGCTGCTCACCCCCAGTCTGCTTCTCCCCCAACCTTATGTGATTTGAGATGCAGCCTCTGCCTCTTGCAATCCTGACCACACTGCTGGAGCCCACAGCTCAAGTCCCTGTGGCTGCAGATTACAGGGCGAGCAGCAGAAAGAGCTGTTATCCAAAGGCACCTATGGGCATGGCCATGGGCCCAGGGAAAGGACAGACTCAGCTCTGCAGCTGATGGGTGCCAGGTTTGGGCCCCTGGCGGGAGATTATGAAGCCCACCTGGGAGGTGGAAGAACTTGAGACCCTGACACCTAGAGCAAGTCAACCCCACAACCTCTGGTCTGAGCCCACCTCTGCCACACTCATTCCTTGGGCCTGAAAGACATCTTGGGTTTCATCCTGAGCCACCCTTAGGATGATCACCCTTAGGATGATTAAATAACATTGATTATCATCAAGTGACCGGTTAACTGTTTAACAGGTTTTTGTATTTTTTTTCTAAAGCATCAAGAAGATGAGGGGAAACAGTGTGACCCTTGTAAGAATGTCCAGTGTATCTTGGGGTTTCCCAGACTCCTTGCCTTCTGTGCCTTGGAACTGAGCCTGGGGTGGGAATTCCAACCTCTCCAAAGGGACGACCAAAGGACTGCTCAGACAGAGTGGCCCAGTCTTTACTCAACAAAAATCCCACTGGCAGAGTTGTCACCGTGTCGTGCTTTGGGCACGTGAAGTGGAAAAGTGTTTGGCTGTGGGGGGTTGCAAAAGGGCATGGGACGGACAGAACATAGTGGTGGCAGTGATGAGAAGGAATCCACTTGACAATTTTGGTCTTTTTCCAGCTTCTCAGCAGAAGCACTAACTGACTAGGCAGCCAAGAAGCAAAAAGCCAGTAGCACTAATTCTAGAGTTAGGGAGAGAGACCGAATCATGGGACACGGGTCCCATCTGCTGAACGAAGTGGCAGCCCCTGACAGGAGAGGAAGGAAATGAATCAGGACCCACACCATCCCTCTGGAGCTCTGTGTGCATTTGTCTCATTTGGTCCTCAAAACAGCCCTGAAAGAAAGGTGTTATTATCCCATTTTCCAGATGGGAGTGAAGTCACTTGCCCAAGGTCCTAGAGCTACTTAGGGTCAGAGTCAGAATTACGCCCATGTATCCTGACTCTCTTGCCAGGGCTCTTTTGTGGCTTCATGATACAACCATGCCTGGGAGTCCCAGAGATTTTTTTATTTTTTCTTTTTTTTAAGATAAATACAAATTCTTACTTTTCCTGAAGTCTTGATTCCTTTAGCCAGGGACGCATACACAATCACCCAAGCCAGGAAGAGGCAGAAGGCTAGTGGCCACCTGATCTCGCCAGGATATTCAATCCCTGCAGAAATCTTCAGCACAAAGTACCTAAAAACAGCAAAGAGAGAGCAAGGAGGGGAATGAGGAGGGAGGGAGGTGACAGTCTGCCGGCTTTGGACTCCCAGCAAAGCCAGGAGCCTTGGATAAACCCCCGCCCTCCTCACCCTGCCAGTTAGGGACCTAACAGGATCAGGGTAAGGAATGCTCTGATCTGGGTTCAAGCCCACAGCTGTCTGCAAAAAGGCCAGCTGGAGCACTGGGTGTGGTGCAAAAACAATGAATACTGTTACGCTGAAAAAAAATTAAAAAAAAAAAAAAAAAAAAAGTCCAGCAGGATTTCCCCGGTTCCCAGTTACAGGCTGGAAAGCCTCTCATGGCCCTGGGCAGCCTCTGAACAAGGCTAGGTCAGCTCCATTGGCATCCGGAGCTGCCCCAGGACAGGTGTGACAAGTCCAACGGCATTGGGGGTCCTGGTCCAGCCTGCCCACAGGCACTCTCGAGGCTGAGGTCTTTCTGTAAGGACACACCACTAACAGGCACTCTGAACCATCAAGGACGATTTTTGTGTATTTTCTGTAGTGTTCTACTCTTTTCAGAGGCTGCATTCCAATTGCATTTGTATAATTTTAAATGTAAAAGAGTCACGAGGCTCAATGACCAAAACTGCTGCTCTGTAGGTTAGTTCAGTTGCGTTGGTCACTGGCCGAGCCTGGCTGAAATGGAAAAGCGGCGCCGGCTGGCCCTTACCCAAGGAATGCAAAGACCGAGAACATGTGAACAGAAGGGGCTGCTGGTCATCTGTGTATCTGCTTGAGAAGCCGTGGCCCGCCTGGCAGCCCCCACATCCCTGGCAGTGGCTTGTAGCCCGGCCGCCCTCCTGGGGACAGGAGGTAGTCATGGGGACACGAGGTAGTCATGGGGACAGAGTGGTGACTCAGACAATCCTTGCAACTCTGCAACAACCAGCGCCGGGATTCTGGATGCAAGCACCGCGCTGTAGCCTAGCATTTCTCTGTGACCTGAACAAAGGGCCAGCTAGAAGCCAGACTCCACGGGACTGCAGAAACGTCAGCCCAGAATGTTCTGACCTGCAGGGGGACGCGAAGGTGGCACCACTCCTGGCCTGGCTGGCCACGGTGCCCTCCAGCCCGCCAGTGAGTGTGGACTCCGGAGGCCGTTAATCAGCGCACAGCCTTGCGTTCTAGAACAACCACGCTCCTTTCTGTCTCAGCCCCTGCGGCAATCAGGGCTCAAGAGTGGAGTCAAAGTAGGCCGCCTGGGTTAAGTCAGTTGAACGTCTGTCGTTGACTCAAGTCATGAGCCCCAGGTTGGGCTCCCTGTTCCGTGGGGAGTCTGCCTCTCCCTCTCCCCCTGCTCATATCTTTCATTCTCTCAAATACATAAATAAATAAAATCTTAAAAAAAAAAAAAAAAAACAATTGAGTAAAAGTGACCAGGGGTGGAAGTGACCTGGGCCCCCAAACCTTAGGAACATTTCCCAAGCAGTGCCAAGGCTCCCCCCCACATCCCCACTCCCCTCATGGGCAAAACATTTAGGCAACAATTAATTCCACAGCATCTCGGCCATGCCAAGTACGCCATGCTTTAATAAGGGACTTCTCCAAAGGCTAGTAACATTTCTTCTTGGAAATGAAGACTGGTCCCAGAGGATTAGTGAAGATCACCAAAAGCAGACCTAGAATCATTCGAACCACATGGATTATGGGATCAGATTTTGTCTAACCACCAGGTCAAACTCAGCTTCCCAGTACTAAGGGTGAATCAAGACCCACTACATTATCTTCACAAAGAATTATGTCATCATTCAGCCTAACTCCCCCTTTTGTCCTGTTCCCTGTATCCTCTGCGTGCATACAGGAGAGAAAACCTGGAAAAGGAATTACTCGTAATTGGGAGAAGTGGGGATAGGAATGACCACTTCTCACTATCTAAGTGAAGGCCACAAACCAGGGGTCCAGTGACATGTGAGTTTTATTTGGCCCCAGTGTTTTACTTGAATTAGTTTGCTAACATTTAAAATTGGAGAGACACATAAAAATTTGGATTTTATTTCCAACCTCTCATAAAACAGAAGCTCTAGAGGCACCTGGGTGACTTAGTCAGTTAAGTCATGGTCCCAAGGCCAGGGGTAGGTCTTGATCCCAGGGTCCTGGGATTGAGCCCCACATCAGGATCCTTGCTCAGCAGGAAGTCTGCTTCTCCCTCTCCCTCTGCTGTTCCCCTGCTTGTTCTCTGTCTCTCAGATAAATAAATAAAATCTTTAAAAAATAAAATTAATATAAAATAAAATGGAAGTTCTAGCAGCAGTGGCCCAACTTCCCACAAGACAGTGACCATTGGGAGCTCAGCAGGAACAGCCTCCCTCCCCCGTGGCAGACAAGGCTCTCTGGTTTGCCACAGTCCTCACCATTCTCTATCATCTTGTTCATACTTCAAAACCTCCCTGCCAAGCCCTTGGCATGTCTGAGTTTATAACCCTGACATAAAGCGTAACAGGAGAACACTCCTTATTTACACTTCATTGAACTCTTTCCACATTTATCTACCTTAAAAAATCATTCCATAAACTTTATGAAATCTTCCTAGAATGGCTGAGGATTTCCTCATATCCCTGAACCTCAATCCTCAAAGACCAGACAAAAATGGATGTAGAAAGTACAAAAGTAAGGCAAAACTGTTTAAAAAAAAAATTAGTTCTTCTTTAAACTAAGTCATTGACGATGCCTTGTTTTCTTACTTTTTGCCTCTCTTCCCTTCTGAAGTTCAGAGGAACTAAAAATAAAAACCCAACACCTAGTTTACTGAAGGTCTGCTTTGACCCCATTGGCTGAAGGTTTTGCAGTGTTCTGTCACCAACATCGGGAGTGACAGCACCGCCAGTTCTATTCCCAGAAGCACGCAGTCACCTCCGCTCTCCCGAACCATGACGACCAACAATCTGCTCTCAGAAGCCCAATCAGGGAAGAAACCTTCCTTCTGGGTCACTCAAGTAGTAGGGAGGGTGCAGAGGGAGGCAACCCATCCCTTGGGCCACCCACACCTCTAGATGACAACTTGAAAATCCATTCATTCACTGGGTTTCCCTTAGAAAGTTAAGGAAAAAAAAAAAAAGTCTTACTTGAAATACTCTTCACTCCCACTGACAAACGTCTTATTGGCCTGGCTGGTGAAGTTAACCATTGTCAAGTTGGGATAGGCAGTCATGCAGAAAGTTGAGTTCTTGATCTGTATTTTGGGATGGTCGCTGATGACACAGGAATCTGTGTAAGAGAGCATGGAGCAGAAACACGGTGAGATCTGTACAGAAAATACACGCACGTCTCTCTCCAGCAACTGGAAAACAAGAGCTGAAAATACTTGCCAAATATTGGAGAGTAACTTTGAGGAAGTGTTAACTGAGCACAGCCAGGTGCAGACGAACCCAAGGGTTATGTGTTATTCACGCTGGAGCCCCCGGGACCCACAGCAGTGCCTTGTGCTGATGCCAAAGGCTGTTGTTTTCAGAACACTCCCTGGATGGCCAGAACCGTGCCAAGCATTCTGCATGTGTTACCTCATTAATGTTCACAACAGCCTAGAGGTAGGTGCTATTGCTGCCTTTTTTTAAAATGCGGGGGGGAGGGGGTACACCTTGGTGGCTCAGTGAGTTAAGTGTCTGACTCTTGATTTCAGCTCAGGTCCCCATCTCAGGGTCATGGGACTGAGCCCCATTTAGCGTGGAGTCTGCTTGAGATTCTCTCTCCCTCTTCCTCTCCCCCACTCCAACTCTTTCTCTCAAGTAAAAATAAGTAAATCTTAAAAAAAAAAAAATTCTTTAAAAAAGTGAGGGAAAAGTTCAAGGAGGCTAAGTAACTCTACTCAAATCACAAGGCCAATAAGGAAGAGAATCAGGATTCAAATCCCGATCCTTATGACTATGACTCCATAGAAAACAAATGGCTTGCAAAAATGAATCCGCAATTGAATTCGGAAAATTGAAATCTGCGTTCTGAAATTTCATCAGATGTAAACAAGCCTTCAGAAGGACTACCTCCACAGAAGGCTTCCTAAGGAGGTCACCTTGAAGTCAACATACAGTAAGTGCTTTAAAACACAGCCTGGGGGCGCCTGAGTTGCTCAGTGGGTTAAAGCCTCCACCTTCGGCTCAGGTCTTGATCCCAGAGTCCTGGGATCGAGCCCCACATCGGGCTCTCTGCTCCCTGGGGAGCTCGCTTCCTCCTCTCTCTCTGCCTGCTGCTCTGCCTGCTTGTGATCTCCGTCTGTCAAATAAACAAATAAATAAAATCTTAAAAAAAAACACACAAAAACAAAAAGCAGGCTGCATCTGCTTTCCACACACTCACGTGGGGTAGTGGAGGCAGCTGCCATGCCATGTGCTTGTAGGCCTCCAGCAAGACCCCACACGTGCTTCTCAACTTGGGACAAAGCTGTCCCCCAGAGGACACTTGGCAATATCTGGAGACATGTTTATTTGTCATTTCTGGGGAACAGAGAGTTACTGGCATCTAGTGGTTAGAGGCCCCTGACTCCACCAAATATCTTCCAGTGCCCAGGACAGCGCCCCCCCAACCATAGAATTATCTGGTGAAAGTGTACAGAATGTCAAGGTTGAGAAAGGCTGACCAAGGCTAGGGTGGGCAAGGGGACTCACCATGTGGCTTTTAGTATGTCAGGCACTGTGATGGACACTAACAATGCTTATCCCAAGAGATCCTCATAGATCTGGCAGGTGTATATTATTATAATACTTTAATTTTTTTAGAGAAAGAGAGTGGGGGGCAGGGGCAGAGGAGGGAGAGAGGATCTTAAGCAGACTCTACACCCAGTGTGGAGCCCAAGGTGGGGCCCAATCTCACAACCCTGGGATCATGACTTGAGCTGAAATCAAGAGTCAGATGCTCGACCAACTAAGCCACCCAGATGTCCCTATTATGTTCATTTTAAATAGGAACAAGCTGGGGCGCCTGGGTGGCTCAGTGGGTTAAAGCCTCTGCTTTCGGCTCAGGTCATGATCCCAGAGTCCTGGGATGGAGCCCCGCATCGGGCTCTCTGCTCAGTGGGGAGCCTGCTTCCTCCTCTCTCTCTGCCTGCCTCTCTGCCTACTTGTGATCTCTCTCTGTCAAATAAATAAATAAAATCTTTGGGAAAAAAAAAAGGAACAAGCTGAAGTTTTTCTGTCCATATTCCAAGCCTCTCTGACAGCTTTATAAAACTCATCACTTGACAGATAGTTTAAGTAGAGTCCACCAACATACCATTTTATCCTAAAAGATATTATTTTACAAAGGAGTGAAAAGCGACAGTAACAATGGCAAACGCTTACATGAAGCGTACCAGTTACTGTGCTTTATATGTACCAATTAATTTGGGCCTCCCATCACCCCTACGAGGTAGGTATGCCACCTGTCTAGGCTGCAGATAAAGAAACGAAGGCACAGAGAAGAGCATGCTTTAAGATCATGCAGCAAAACCAGGAGGCAAACCAGCATTCTCTCTCTGGGAGCCATGATCTCAGCCACTCTGTGAGGAGGCAGAGAGCAGGGATCATAGACTCGAACAGCGTCAGAAGGCAGGCTGGTGACACAAATGATGAAGGCATAAAAGAGGGTCATAGGGGAGGTGGGGACTCTGGCAAACCAGAGAATGTTCCAGCCGACCCGTGCCATGCCTTTTCCAGGTGTTCTGGAAAAAAGACACAGAAGATGTGCATATCTACATGAAACCTCTCCATTTTAAAACGTTGGAAGTAAGATCAAATTACTTTTAAATATCATGGACCGAACTATGACCACAAAAGAGCACATGGGCCCCCAGGTCTGAAACATGAGCTCCCAACGCATGGCCTCCGTGGAACAACAAAGTGGGTAAGATCATAGGTGCTGAGGCTCCTCTGCCCCGAGAGTTTAGATGAGTTCCTTGACCTGTCCAAGCCTCTCCTGTTGGATAATAGTTGTGTCTAGGTCACAAAATTGCTGAAAAAGCCAAAGTAAGTGACAAAGGATGAAAAAATAATTCTCACCATGCCTAGCGCACACTTGGACTCCACCGGTTTTAGCCATAACTCAGTCATCGTTGTTACATCTTTTCATGGGGTGGGCATCTCTAGTCCTTAGCATCCTCTCCCACAATGCCGCTGGCCAGCCACAAGCCACCTATGGCCTCCCACCCATTCCCCCAGAAGATCTCACTATATCGGATAAAATGTTAAAAACGACACTTGTAAGAATCTCTTCCCTCCGGTGAGTTCTTCAGACCAGGTTTTCAACGGTGCGACTGACTTCGGGGCCAGAGTTCCCTGCAGGGGGAGCCGTCCCGCGCATCGCAGGACACTGGACAGCACCGCTGCCCTCTGCCCACTAGATGGCAGGAGCATCCACCCGGCACCGCCCGCACCCCACCATCCCGATGCGACAACCCCAAATACGTATAAACATGATCAAATGTTTCCTGAAATATCTCCCCGGGGTGGAGAGCCACTGCTTTGAATGTCCTCAGAATACCTTCTTATTCAACACTCTCTTCTTTAGTCGAATCAAATGACAGGTTTCCAGAGGGCTTCCGGCCCAATAACTATCAAATATTTCCAGAGGGAGCATTTGTTTCCCCAGCAGCGATCAGAGCGGAGGCCGGAAAGGGCTCTCGCTGTCACTTTTAAGTGTGCACGGTAGTGATTTCCTGTCCTCCTGCCAAAAAGTACATCCATCCCCCGCTGAGACTGAAGACGTCGCTAACGTGCGGGCAAACGCCCCTTCGCTTGCTTCCAGAACTGCCACTGTGAATCACGGGGGGGGGGGGGGGGGGCAGCTTCGCTAGATAAGGGCTCTGGGCTCTGGATGTCTGCGGATCCCTGCTCGCCGCGGCAGCGCAAGGTCACACCATTCCTGCGTCACTGCGGCGGGCTTCCCGCCGCCACAAGCCTCCTGCAGTATCTCTTCTCACCGCTGGGCGGCAGCAGCGTGCTTCCCGGCGCCTCCAGGTGGGCCGGCGGAGGAATGACGGGCTGTGCCCGCCGCACGCGGTGGCCCCGCAAGGCGGAACAAAGGATGTCGCTAAATTGGAAGCTGGTGGAATGGGCCTCTCTTTACTGGGGAAGTTATTGATAAATGAAAGCACACGAAAGACAAGGGAGGAAAAAGGATCACTGAATTAAAGTGCTAATGAAAATGAAGCCTTTCCAGAAACAGAAATGGTATTTATGGTGTCCCCATTTTAAATGACCCCAGCTCCTAAATTTCACAGGACGGTGACTGGTCTCCATTGTCAGGGCATGGGTTAGCCATTCTCCCTTACAGAGACCTGAAGGGTTGGGCCCTCCTGAGGAAGACGGTCTCTCTTATAACCTGTAACTTACGAAATACACTGCAAGCCCAGCCTCTGCCCAGGGACAGAGCCCGGGGTTGGGTGGTTTAGAGGGCCCTGGCACCTCGCGGGTGAGGTGGGCCTCCAGAGCGACTGGACCCCAGCTCGGCTGAGCCAGCCATGGGATAGACATCTCCCCACTAAGGCTAAAGGTCCTAACTGCGAGCCAATCCCTCCCTCCTGAGACCAGTGGCCCGCTCTCTCCTGGTAAGGCAGAGACAGAGAGAGGCTGAGCCTGGAGTGGAAGAGTGGAACATTGCACCAGGGGAAGGGATTTTTTCCCCCCATTTCCTAAACAAGCCTCTCTCAGAATGGCCATTTGGGAAAGAATCTGGAATATCCACTGTCTGAACTCCTGACTTGTCCATCAGAGCAGTGGGGCCAGAAAAGTGCTAGTATCTCTGCAAGTCAGACCATCATCACCTTTCCCAAGTCAGCCCAGGACCCCGAAGGACCAATACATCCACAAGGGCGAGCCTGGCCCAAGGAACAGAGCATAGACATGTGCAGAGAGCACAGAGATGAACAGACCGGGGTAGGGGGTGAGGGTAGCTGCACAAAGATAGTGGGGAATGGGGCACCTGGGTGGCTCAGTGGGTTAAGCCTCTGCCTTTGGCTCAGGTCATGGTCTCAGGGTTTGGGATCAAGCCCCGAATCGGGGTCTCTGCTCAGCAAAGAGCCTGCTTCCCCCCCACCCCTGCCCTCCTCTCTACCTACTTGTGATCTCTCTCTCTCTGTCAAATAAATAAGTAAATCTTTAAAAAAAAAAAAAAAAGATAGTGGGGATTGACATCTTGCTTTAAAAAAAAAAAAAAAAAAGCAAAAAATGTAAAGCACTTGCTAAGAATGAGATAAAAATCTGTCTAGCCTGTCCATGTGCTTCCAGGGAATAGCCAGAGTGAACAATGTCCATTGTTCCTCTCTGCTCAGAACTTGCATAGTTTTTATGGTTTGTACCAGTCAACTAGGAGCTCAGCTACTAATGCCCTTACTCTGCCTTTAATGTTTCCTGGGTTTCTGTGAGCCAGACTGGATACTCCACAAAGCCAGGGGCTTTAACATGAGTAAAAGGGTTTCCACGGTACCCAGTAGGTAAAATGTCGTTACGATCATTAAGCGTTAAGGTGCTAGAGAAATGTCAGTAGGCATCATCAGCTGACAAGAATGTTGTTTCTGAGCTACGCTCCCTCCTGGAGGACCGCTACAGGACACTGATCACCGTGTCCCACGCGGTGCCTGATGGAAGTCTCAAGGGAAACTCCCCGCGGAGCCTGAACCAAGCCAGCCGCCCTTTTTTCAGCAGATACTTCACTTCCTTCCCAGGCAGGATCTGGCAAGGACAAGCAAGGCTCTGAGACGACCTTGAGGTATTTCTGCATCTAGGTCCTAGAGCCTGGAAAATGCTCTAGCAAACCATTCGAGCAGCTTATTGTTAGTTGTGATTCTGCAAAGGGCTACCAAGTGGCATTGTCTTGGAGAGCAGTTTTGCAGAGGTGACCTCTGGGTGGGGCAGAAACTGCGGCAAGAAGGTAAGGTCCTCGAGTCCAAAAATGGTGAGGGGCATCCTAACGAAGGGGTGTGGGCAAACTCCAACCCAGTGGTTCTTTAGTTCCCCAGGGAACTTTAAGACCACAGATTCCTCGACTCCATCCCCAAACTATCCCATTTAATTGGTCTGAAGTGGACCCTAAGTGACGTTTTGATCTGTCAGTTCCTCGGGTGATTCTGATACGCAGCAGCCTGGGCTGAGAACCGCTGCCCAAGAACCCATGACAGGGAGACTGTGCAGATAAGAACACGGAGGCCCAGAGAGTCTAAAGGACACTTACTCTTGGCCATACCATCAGTGAGCCACACCCCTGGGAACCTCCACTCCAGAGCACTTCCGGGTAAACACAGTTTGAATTGAATGGGCACAAGTCTTTAGTTTCAGCTCTTATTCAAAACCTCTTCATGCCTGGGTGGCTCAGTGGGTTAAGCCTCTGCCTTCAGCTCTGGTCATGATCTCAGGGTCCTGGGATTGAACCTCATATGGGGGGGGGTCTTTGCTCAGCGGGGAGCCTGCTTCCTCCTCTCCCTCTGCCCCTCCCCACCCCACTTGTGTGCTCTCTCTCCCTCTCCCTCAAAAATAAATAAATAAAATCTTTAAAAAAAAAAAAAAACCTCTCTAGGTGTAGGTGGTCACGGGGTGCATGTACATGCCCATGTGTAAAAACATGCCAGTGTACGTTAGGGCCTGTAGGTTTGTGTATCTCCCTGGTGGTGTAGGAAGGAAGAATTCATCTTTCTCTCTTAATATACTGGAAGGGTTGAAGAACCCCGCATCTCTGCAGTGAGCTGGCTGAAAGGGCACAGGAGCCAAGAGCCCACCAGCTAGACATGGTGGGAGTCTGACCTCAGCGCAGACTGAGGTAACAGCAGGGAATAATAGAGCTGCTGGGAAAACAAGAAACGGCTTGCTTACTGACACCCACTGAAACGACAGGAGACCAAAGGCGGCCGAGGTACCTGGATTTCTGGAGGGCTCCCATGCCGTTTGTTTCTTGTTGCCTGACACCAGTCCCATGAGGTGGGTAGGATAAAGGATAGTATTATTTATACTTGACTAAAGACAAAAGTACAGATGCAGAGAGCGAAGTTACCTGACCCAGACCCACGTCCTGTCAGGCGCAGGGAGGTCATTCAGACCGGAGGGTCTGGCCCACAAGTCTGCCTGGCTCCTCCTCACTTTTTCTTTTTGCCTTAGACGAAGCAAGCGGAAAGCCCCCCACAAGCCTTCAAGTCCCAGGGGATTTCAGGTCTGAAGGGGACCTTCAGGCACTCTCCCTGTCTACCCAGGCACACGCACATCCCCATTTTAGGTACTGCGTTATCCACATTTCTGTCAGAGGTCTTCGAGTCGAACATCTGTCCTCAGAGATACCTCATGCACTGAGCAGCGTTTTGTCAAGGGTGGACCCGGGATCACATGACTCAGACCCCATCGCTGAGTTGCCTGCAGACCTTGCTAAGATGCCAATTCCCAACCCCGCCCAAATCTGCCATATCAGACTCTCTGGTGGGCCTGATAATCTGCATTTTTAACAAACACCCATTAGGCATGAGCAAACAAAGCTTGATTACTCCTCCTCTGAGCCATGAGCTCTTGAAATGTTAGAATTAGGGGCGCCTGAGTGGCTTAGTTGGTTAAGCATCTCATCCGCCTTCCGCTCAGGTCATGAGCCAAAGGACTCAGGGTCCTGGGGTCTGGTCCCCATTAGGGCTCCCTGCTCACCGGGGAGCCCCCTCCCCCTGCTTGTGCTTCCTCTCTCACACATTCTGTCAAGTAAATAAATAAAATATTTTAAAAACAAATGTGAGAATGAAGTGTATGGTTGGTTGTTTTACTCTCTGTGCCCGCCACTTAAGGTAGGTATATCCAAACTTACCTAATAAAAGTTTGGTTTTATCTTTGCATTCTGGTGTGTTCCAAGGGTTGTTGCAGGAGCCCCAGGGCAGCACAGACACAAAGGAGGCAAACAGGTAGAAAAGTGTGTAGCAAATTATCACATTGTAGTATATGGCTATTAGGACGGAGATGATCAGCATTGCGATGCCACAGCCTGCGGAAGCAAAATTTCCAGGGATTTATTCCAACCCCGAACCTAGGGAATTCTAACAGTTGGGCACAGGGTGGGCAGCTAGGTCGTGTCTCTCTTTTACACAAGGGTACATGAACAGAGGAGGACACTCTATCAGGGAAATTGAGGCATTCTCCTGGGAAGAGAACAATGCCAGAGGCAACCTTAGGTCACTTTCCAGAGGGTCTCAGAAGTGGAATTGATCAAATAAAGGAAACCGTCAATTCTACTGTTGACAAAAGCAGATGGCCCTCCTGGAGGCCACGTGGTGCCAGAGAGAGCATGATAGGGCGGAGGAGGCGGGAAGGCAGGGTAGACTCACCTTGTAGGGCCGGGATGGCCTTCCACACAGACACTGGTCCCTGGCTGGCAAACTGGCCCAGGGACACTTCTAGGAAGAAGATGGGTAACCCTGCCAGAGCCAGCATCATCAGGTAGGGAATGAGGAAAGCACCTTTGGAAGAGAGAGCAGTAAGTGAGAGCCCTGGGAGACCAAGGCTGTCTTGGACCACATTTGCCCTCTGCGGTGGGAGCTGGCTCACCCTCGTTTTCCAGGAAACTTTTGATATTCCAGCTCAAACAAAGGCACCCCGGGACATTTAATCGCCCTCCTCTACAAAATGCAAGAGTACCCTGCAAACACACTCCTCTTTCCAATTCCCCACTGGATGGGTGACTAGGGGTTGTGTGCTATTGGGTTTTATTCTTTTCTCTTTTCTTTTATTATAGCATTTCAATGTTCTCAAATTAAGCTCTTTCAGCATGCAACAAATCCACACCTTTGACTCAATGCTGGAGTGAGATTTGGTGAAATCTTCTGGGCATCTCTACCCTCGGAGGACCTAACATCTACTAAGGTAGATTCCAAGAGCCCTTCTGTGCAATACCCAGAATTACCAGCACACCTCCTGACTGTGGGTCCTGGGTCTGTTCTGCCAGACAAGTGGCTATAATATCCTTCTCCCCACCACTACAGTCACCAGCACTCGTCAACGTCCTTCCCCACATAAAAAGTCCCTTCTGTCCTTCAAGGTCAACTCAAATGCTTCCTCCTCCAAGAAGCCTCCCTCCTCTGTCCTCCCTCAGTCACTTCCCCAGGCACTGAGCACTTGACAATATTAATTTGGTGTCTTATCTAGACTTGGTGTCTTATCTTATCTAGCTCCCTGGGGCTGTCAACTCTTCATCTCTTGATTCCCTGGAACACCACCCATCCCCAACCAGGACAGTAGCAGTCAGGAGGCCTCCACAGACTGCAAGAGGTTCTCTGGGGCTCTTTTCCCTTCAATGATTGTTGTAGGTTGTTTGGGAAGGCTCTGGGAAACAGCCATGATCTTTGAAAAGATTGGACCAGGAAGACTGTTGCAAGGGTCAGAGCCCATTTGGACATCAGGGATGCCAGAGCCCAGAATCCTGGGCTCCAGGGAAGGGAAGTTGATTTTTTTCTGCTCTGTTCTTTCCAACTTCCTGTCTGGCAGAAGGACCCCTGCCCAGGCCTCTCCAGCCAGGGAAGGTCCAGCAGTATCCTCAAGTGGATGGAAATTAAAACCAGGGATCCTGCTCTAGCCTCTCCTGATGGGGTTTTTGAGAAAGATGTGAATTGTGCAATCCTTCTCTTCTGTTTCTGAGAAGGAGGAGGCAAGGGGAGCTCTCCAGGGCTGGGGGCCAGAAGGGGGTTGCCAGAGCTGCAGTGGGGGGTGGGGGAGTGGGGAGGAGTCTGCCTCTCCCTCCTTGTGCCTGGCTCCATAAGGAGCTCCTGGAACCCCAGGACCAGAAAAGGCGATCAGGGACAGGGACAGGGTGGAGGGCAACACTGGAGCAGTTTTGCCTCCGCCCGCTGAAACTCCCTCCCTAGCCCCATCCTGCCGTACCCAGCTGCCCACTGTCAATGGAAACCTTAGTAT
This sequence comes from Mustela nivalis, assembly GCF_964662115.1. Classification (NCBI taxonomy): domain Eukaryota; kingdom Metazoa; phylum Chordata; class Mammalia; order Carnivora; family Mustelidae; genus Mustela; species Mustela nivalis. Next base: position 80,839,221 of record NC_139028.1, on the reverse strand, counting down.
AGCATCTCCAGCCCAATTCCTGAATCCTGAGCTGGGACTCCTGCTGAAAACCAAGTGGAAACCCAGCTAGGGGGCCTAGGTTTGTATGGCCGGCACACGTTCTTCGGTTTCTAGGGCATCTCTGATGGCAAAGGGTCTATAGTCCTCCTAAGTACTTGTCAGTGCGTCCTTATTTGGAATTAGAGGGGAGAAGGCCTGTTTTTCTATTTTAATCACCCCAGGGGGAAGCACCTGTCTCCTGTCCCGAGCCCACCCAAAAGAAAACAAAATAGGAATAGGAAAATCCTAACCTGGGGGCGGGGGTGAGGGTCTCTTTGGTCCTAGGAGGGAGTCTAGGTTGCAAATTCCTATTCTGAGATGGGAACTTGTTAGTTTGGGCAGTGTGGGGCAGGCAAGCCTCTGGTTAAGCGGCTTCAGGGTGGCAGAGGGCAAACAAAAGGGACCTGGAACGTGCTGGGTGCTGGGTCCCTCCTCCTTGGTGAGCACACATGACGTACAGGGGATTCTAGCGGACTGGCAGCTGGCGTGTGCCTAACCCGCATCTTTACCATTTCCGAAATGATTTTCCTTCAAAAGCAGCTTCTTCCACCCAGTGAAGACCAATGAAACGGAAACCGGTTTTGCCAATTTGGCTAAAGTCAAAATCTGTCCCGCACGTGCCCAAGAGGGTGTATCTGTGGGGATACTTCTGAGAGGGTTTAAAAAAAAAACTTTTCTTAAATTAAAAAAAATATTTTTTTCTGAGAGATTTTTGAGAGTACAAGCCCCGGCTTCTCTCCACTCACGCTGTGTGTTTTGCTCAGTCTGCATTATGCGTGACTCAAGTACCCATTCCCAAAGTCTCCCAGGTAGGCTCAGATTTCCAGGTTATAATCTTAAACCGTCCTTAATTTGGTGTCCAGGACCACACAGCTACTGTACTACAGCACACATAAAGTGTGCTGCTACCAGAATATTCGTCAGCTAAATTAGAGTTTGAACTCCCCTCTGTCAATGCCCACTTGGCTGGGGAGCCAGTCCCACGGGCTGGTTCAGTGGGGGATCAGGGAGGCCCACCTCTCCCCAGTCTCCTGATAAAAGCCTCCTGCATCCAGGGCCTACCAGTTACAGTGCCTCCGGCCCTCTGGCTCAGCAGTGATGCCTACCCGGGATGGGGCTGGAGCGTGAGGAGGCTGGGGAGCCTCCCCTCCCAGCCCCCTCCCAGGGCTCTGCGCACCTCCCCAACCCGCAAGTGCCCGCCCCGCCGCGCCGTAGGCGGAAAGACCGGAAAAGCCGTACCTCCCCCGTTCTGGAAGGCCAGGTAGGGAAACCTCCAGACATTGCCCAGCCCCACTGCATACCCCACCATGGACAGGATGAAGTCCAGTTTGCTGGACCAGTTCCCTCGGGCCTTATTCTCATCCCCTTGCTCGTCCTCCTGGGGGCGGAAAAGCACATTGTCGGATAACAGCCCCGGGGGGGAGGGGGGGGTCGGTCGCAAGCAGGCCCCATTCCGCCCCTCCCCCCTGCTGAGGGTCTTTCCCGGCAAGCAGGCCCCCATTTTCCAACCGAGGATGCATTGGCAAGCAGGACCCCAATCTGGAAGAGAAGATGCATCTCCAAGCAGGGCCCTCACCCCTCAACCCTGCACTGAGAGCCTTCCAGCAAGCAGGCTCCCAATTCGGATCTGAAGATTCCTCTTCAACAGACCCCTAAACCCCTCCTTCCCAATTCCTGCAGTCAGGGCACACCAGCAAGCAGCTTTCCCCAAACCCTGAACCTGTTGGTTGGTTGCAAGCAGGTCCCTCCATCCCCAACCCCTGACCAAGAGTTCAATTGGCAAGCAGCCCCCCCCCCCCATATCATGCCTAGATAGCAAGCAGATCCCTAAGAACCCCCTCCCTTCCCTAAACCCTCAACACAGGCCTTCCTCAGCCCTTTCTCCCTCTGGAGTCTGCTAGTCCAGAAAGAGAGCTGCGATGCCCAAAGCCAGCCAGAGCCCCTGCCTCAAGTTCTCTGCCAACGCCTTCAGGCAGAACTTGCCTCGTCTGCTAATTTAAGGGGGCCACCTCTCAACACCAGGGAAAGGTGAAAAGGCAGGAGGGAGACGTGGGTGTGAAACAAGAGGAAGGATAGAGAAGAGACAGGATATCTAAAGCCTTGAGTTCTGGTCTAAACTTTACCACTGGATAATCCCAGGCTAGCCACTTGCTCTCTCCGCGCCTCTGTGCCCCCATCTGAAAAAACGAGGGGCTCAGAATAACTATCCCCTGAGGCACTTTCCGGCTCCAGCAATCTATGGACCTTTGAGGCTCACCTCTCCAAATTCACCCTAAGATGCTCTCTTAGGGGCAATACCTTGTTCTGGAATGCCTCACTACTAAGCACCAAAGGACGGGGGTGAAGCCACCTCAAATAAATTCAAAATGCTCAGGACACCTGGACACCACACAAAGGTTCCAGGGACCCAAGTCACTGCCTGGCTTCTGCCTCCTCAGTCATACTTCATTTCCTATTCTAGCAACCTGGTAGGTCTCACACTCTGACACAGGCTGTGGGCGGTAAAGAAGCTATCAGGACAGGAGGAAGTCTCTGAAGAGAGGAGGGCCAACGTAGGTGTCAGAAAGGCAAGAACAGAAAAATGGGCAGAGATGAAGATAGGCAAATACCGGGCTTCATCTGCTCTGAACATCTGCAACATCCCCCCCACCAACACTCCCTCCCAGGCACACCACCTCCCGCCCCACACACCATCCCTTTCTTCCCCAGCTAAAGGGGTGGGAGTTCCAGCTGCTTTTGCCGCAGTGCGGAGGTTAAGCAAGGCATCTGAAACAATTTTCTGCCTCCACCTGGGTTCACACTATTGGGCCACATGCTGTCAGAGGCAGCTAATATATACAGACAAACGCTCCAGAAGTGGACTCCCAAAAGAGGGGCAGGTGGGAAAGCCTCCGTGTACGTACGTTCATTTCTAGTTCTTATTCTAATATTTGGGCTCCTGCAGTGTGAGCCTGTGGATGAGTGTGTGTGTGTGTGTGTGTGCGTGTGCGTGTGTACCTACAAACACTAGAATTACCATGAACACAAGCGCTGTATAAATCTGAAATCTCACACAGGCAGATGTCTTGATTCGGGCACCCACCACGGGATGCTTGCCTAGCCCCCAAGCCCAGAGAAGGGGAGGAGACTGCAGAAAGACTGGGGGTGGGGAGGGAAGAGCTAAAATAGGTGAGACAGGACTGAGGAGGGAAGAGATCAGAGGAAGGAGAGGGATGGCAGGGACATGGAAGAAGACAAGAGCCCACGAGAGAGGGTAATAGTGACCAGTATTAGCTGCCTTATCCCTAACCCAGAATTGGGATTTTGTGGATTTTTCATGCCTCTGGTTGAGCATAAAAGATCAAATCCAGAGGTGGGTCCAGGTTTGTGGGGCATGGAACTTACTCATTTGAGATATTTCCCCTTAAAATAAGAACACCAAAATATACAAAGTTATGATAACGAAGTAAGATGCTGGGTTTTGGAAGGGTCCTGAAGCTTAAGCTTCGAAGCAGCTTCATGTAAACCCACCTCTCATCAATCAGTGAGTTCTTATATGATAACTGGTAACTCTGAGTGAAAAGGCTGAGATACTTAAACTGTTATTCCCTGCCGTGCGGGGGAGGAGGGGAGGCAGGGGCTGTGTTCCGTGGTATTCATTTGTTTTTTAATTTTTATTTTTAATAGTAGGCTCTGGCCAGCGTGGAGCCCACTCGTGGGGCTTGAACTCAGGACCCTATGTTGAGATCCAGCCGGAGGCTCAACTGACTGAGCCACCCAGGTGCCCCTTTTTAATTTTTTTTTAATTAAGGAAAAACATTTTAAAAGACTCGGTCATAGACAAAAGGGGGAGTCCTGTTTTCATAAACCTATCTGCCTCAACTGCTTAACGAAGCTGCACACCAATGTCTGAGACTACCGAGAATGGGGAGGGACAGGTAGTGGCAGCTCCTGAGTTCTCAATTTCTTTGGCAGGGTCACTACGGCCCTCACGCCCTGAACTGGGGACCCCAGCGCAGTGCGAGCTTCCGAAGCCCCAAAGCTGCCTCCCGCATCCATTACCTGGCACTGCCAACCGGTCTCCCCATCAGCACACGTGCACCCGCCACAGCCCGCTCGCCTCGCACGCCTAGGGAGCAGGAGGCGGCGCGGGCTGAGCGCGACCTGCTTACCTGGGCGACAGCGGTGGCCACGCTGCCCGGGAGCACGGACGTGATTCCATCCGTGCCCAGCACCACGGTGCTCTGGCTCATATTCACCCAGCCCACAGCCGGGGTATTGTTCCGCTCCAGGGTGCCCTTGCCCACACTCACGTTAGCATCCCCCTCTGGGCCGCGCAGGGCCGGAATCTTACAATGAAGAGCGTTGCCGGGCTCGGCGGCCCCAGAAGGAGCGGCGGCCTGCGCGCTGCGCGCCTCGTTCAAGTCCCTCAGAGCTGCGGAGGCCGCCGGCGCCCGCGGGCTACTGAGTTTGCAAGTCCCCACTCCCGGCCGCTCGGTCTCGCAGGCTCGCGGGTCAGGGGACTGGAAAGTTTGGGCGCCTGTGGAAGCGGACCTGGGCACACGCGGCGTTGGCGCGGCGGCGGCAGCGGGAAGCTCCTGCTCCGGGCTCGTCCTGGGTGCGCACGGGCCATCGCGGTGGCCCACCGCCATCGCCGCCCCCAGGCTGTTGGCTGGTTGTGTGTTCATTTCTTTGGGAGCACCGCAATCCTGCAAATACAATGTGAAGTTCGTGCACACACACAAAGTCACGGCTGCTTTTAAAATACCTGTACCTGCATATAAAGACGTTCACCACTCAGGTCCAGACACGAGATCTACGGAATAAACTGGAATCTGAATTTTTTTTTCCCCTCTCCAAGAAAAACCGTATTTCCCAATTTGCCCGTCTTGGCAATAACCAGATGGCATAAAGCGGTTACTATTCCTCTCTTTGATCGTGGGAAAACTAAGGAAATAGAATTTTTTTTTGGAGAGGGGGAGAAGAGGAGGGTGGAAATAACCCTACAGCCATGAGCTCCCTGATCTCTTTGGATTTCACATCACGGCTGTAGGTGCCCACCTCCCCATCACCATTGTAGAAAGATTCTTTAATTTTCCGCCCCATTTCCTTTGTCATTCAATAATGCACATTGCTTTTTTTTTTTTTTTTTTTTAAGCGATAGGCAAGCTGTGGCCACAAAGCTGATGCCCTGGTACCAGCGGGGTTTTCAGGCCAAATCAGTTGTGCAAATCCCAGCGCACCATCCCTACCCTCCAGGTAGCAAAGGTAGGGGTAAGGGCTGCAATCAACACAACAAGAACAACCCCACAACCACCATAATAAACCAGATGTACAACACAAGAGAGTAACGAGGTTTGTTATCTTATACAACCTACACACTTCCAGATTCCCAGATATGTAAAACAGCATGCAAAGTTTTTGGATTCTCCTTCTCCCTCCAATAACTAACCACAGGAGTCTATTGTCCTTCCTGCCCCTACACCTGCTTGGGGGCCAAAACTCAGGACTAATTTTCATTTGCTTTTTCTCAATTGAGTTTCAAATGAAGAGAAATGCCTGCGGTGCTTTTTCTGTCTGCTTCCTCTCCTCCTGTTATCTTTCAGGGCTCCCTAAAAATTAGCACTATTATTTACTACTATACTGTAAGAATGGTCATATAACCTTCACCTCAACAGCACACATCTCATCTAACCATCTTTCATAAATGCACAGAACAGAACTCATTAATTTGCAGCAGATCTAAGTACCGTGGCTCCAGCAAGCGTTCTTATCTCAATAGCCTCTAGGACTCGCCCCTCGCGCCTAGCCTCAGTACCGGCACCTGGCTTTCAACACCGAGGACAGTGCCCAGGGTCCCAGTTAAGAGATCCCTCCAACCTCCACACTCAGGAAACTCTTTCCGACCTCAAGTGATGCTCGCAAAAAAACAAAAAACAAAAAACAAAAAACAAAATACCTACAGCTGTGAGAACTGCCCTCCCTTCCTCTTCCAAAATGCACAGAACACTTCAAAAAGAAGTATTCTAAACGAATCTGCCCTCCCTCCACCCACGGCTCCCTCTTCTCTTAAAAGAACAAAAGCAAACACTCACCATGTCTGACACCGGCAACAGATTGAACCGGTTGAGAGTGAAACCAGCTATTGACAAGACTGGGTTTGACTCCAGCAAGAGAGGCGCTTTCTATATCTCCTTGGGAAAGGCCAGGTTTGCGTCAGTGCAAAGCAAGGTGCCCTTCGTTTGACATTTTCTTGATAACACAAGTTTGATAAATCATTACCCCCTTGGATTCGAGTTTTAAAGGGACAACAGCCGGGAGTACGCTGGCCAGTTGTCCCTCCGGCGGGAGGGGGCTGCGTGTTTGACGTGACTCATGTGGGTCTGATTACTAAACCGAAGCCGGCGGGAGGGGATGACAGAAGTTTGCCTCCTCCTAATTAAGGGAAACATGGGAGGGACACGTCCCACTGCACCCAAGGCGAGGCGCAGCCGCCAACAGAGCGGATTGGGCTATGAGGTGGAAGAGGGGGAAGGAATTAAATCACTGTCATATTTCCGTCTTTTTCTTCCTCTAGATCCCATATCTGCCTCTCCGATCTGCCGGGCGGAGTCCACAATATTACCCAGAGATCGAGGGTCTGCACGTAGCACCACAGCTCTGGGATGGCTGGCGCTCACTCGTCCTTCATTTATAAAGATGTACCTGCCCGCGTGTATGCGGACTTCAGATCCTCACAGCCTTACCCTAGGAGACAACCAGTGCCAGAGGGCTGTTAGCCCTCCCAGAAAACTAGGGGTTTCGCTTACAAACTGAGGTCTAATATTTGCCTTCCTATTTTTAAAAAAGGATTTTATTTATTTGACACAGAGACAGCTAGACAGGGAACACAAGCAGGGGGAGTGGGGGAGGGAGAGAGAAGCGGGTTCCCAGGGATCCCGACTCTGGGCCAGATCCCAGGACCCTGGGACCATGACTTCAGTCCAAGGCACACGTTTAACGAATGAGCTACTCAGGCGCCCCTGCCTTCCTGTTTTATCTCTATTAACACAAAAGACATTCTGGGTAAAATTGTGACTGTTCTCGTATTTTTTAGGCTCCTCTGAAAATACTTTCGAGAAATAAAGAGGAAATTATTTTCAAGAGTGACTTCGTTCTTAGGTCACTTTCAAAGTCAAAAGACACCCATTCTTTATTCATAGACCCTCAATAAAACCCCACCACAGCCCCGCCGGTGGAAGTGCAAGGTTTGCGAAATGCTTCAAATCGCGATCTCCAGCAACCAGGCAGCACGGCTGGGCAACCGGGAAGCCACAGGAGGACAGGATGATCTACCGTACTGCGGCGGGAGCGAGGGGTGGCCCTAAAGATGGACTTTCCTGTTAGTACAAAGCAAGGGCTATGATCAGAAGAAAGGGAAGACACCTTTACAAAGACGACTAAAAGGGGATTCGTAATAAAACGCTTCCCCTCTCTCCTTTCTGGCCGGCCTCCTTGGGGGAACCCCTGGCCTCAGGGGTTGGGAGTCTAGGAAGGCACTCAGTCTCTTCCCTGCCGTCCGCAGCCCGCCCCTCCGCCTCGGGGTCGGTTCCGTCGCACTCGGCTGGGCCGTCCCCACGCGGCAGTAGGACAATGCCGCGGAGGCCGCAGGGGGAGGCTGCGGCGGCAGATTGCGGTGAGCGCCCGGGGCGCTGCGGAGACCCCTCCCGCCTCCTTTCGACCTGCTCGAGAGCGCTCGGGTGCCGCGGTTCACTGGCTAGCCCGCCTGGCCCTTCCGAGGGCAACCAGCTGGGACCCACGGTCTGCACTAGGATGGAACGAGCATAGGTTCCCTGATAAAGCCTTCCTTGCGAGTCGCCTTGCTTGCCGGGTTTCAGGTCGCTTTTTATTGTAGTTTGGAGTTAGCATTTATTAAGCTCTCAATATTGAACCATTGTGCAAGAGCTTTCCATGAATTATTACATTTAGCTTTGGCAACAGCCTTTGAGAAGCCCGGGAAACTGAGGTTTAGAAAGTCTCGTTCACACCCCGGATATCTCCCCCCACCCTTCCTACTTGGACGTCGCGGGGACCCACTCGCCCTCTCTTTGGAGGCGCGCTCCTCAGGAAGCCAAGCGGGGTCGGGGAGGAGGAGTAAGGAAGACCCGGGTGGGACTATGCTGGGCTCTGGCAGTAGGAGGGTCAACAGACCAGGCGGGGCCCAAAAGCCCGCAGGCGCACGTGTTTCCGCTTCGGTGGGCGCTAGGAAACACCCCAGACTCTGGGAGCCCCGGGGAAAGCCGAGGGAGCCTTATTGGAGCTTCTTCCGAAACAGGCCCCAGTTTCCAAGGAGCCAAACCAAGATGCCAGACGGGTAAGGGGCAGGCTTGACAGCCCCCACTTCCAAGCAACGAGGCGCGGCCCTGGGTCGGGTAGGTCTCCCCCGTCCTCCCCCACCGCTGCCCCCCCTGCTGCTGGCCGGGTACAGACTTTCTCCGCCGGCAGTCACGACTTGGAAAGGCTCTGGCCTTTCTACGTGCATCTGAGCCGCCCCCGCCGTGCGTGGGAGCGGGTGGCGCGTTCACTTGCACCCCGACGTTCCGGGGCGCACTGACGTCCCAGGCTGGGGCCGGACCCGGGAGTACTGCGGTCCTGGGCACAAGTGACGCTCCCGCCCCCGCTCAGCCCCCAGGCCTGACGTGTTGCCAGCGGGCCCTCCCCGGCCAAATGCGCACTTGGGTTCCCGCGCGGCGCGGGTCACGCGTCGGGCCCTTCCGAGGCGGTTGACGCGCAGGGAAGGCTGCGGGGTGGGGGCGTGGTGGTGGAGGCGCTACTTGAGCTTCCCACCTCTCCCCACTTCCAGCCGCAAGATTCTAGAAAGGAGGGGCTGCGTGCCGAGTGGAGGGAGGGTCTGGGCCGGGGAGGCCAAGAGGGGTCGCTGTGAAGCCCGCGCGGAGGCCGGGGTGCGGCCCGGCGGGCAGCAGGATGGGGGTGTGCGAGGGCGGGAGGGAGCGAGCACCGCGAGGCTGAAGGCCCGGGGCAGCTCGTCGGGTGTGCGGCTGGGTGTCCGCGCTTGGGCGGCGCCGGGATGGAGCCGCAGTATTAAAAAAAAGAATTAGAATAAAAGGTGCCAGTCCTGCGGACTCGGGCCTCCGCCCCCGCCCTCCGCGGCGCCTGTTTGGAGTGATAATCTGGCCCGCGCGCCGCCGCCAAAGAGGCCGTAAATCCGCATCCATCACCGCGTAGCCATTCGGTCGGAATTAACCAGTCACTACGGCCTTAATTACTTTGTCAAAGATGAAAAATAGTAATTGATTTCGCCCTCGATCACTTTGCCCCCCGCTCCCTGCAGATAAGCACATAAATAGCTATTTTGTGAAAATCCGGATCTATAAGGCATTTGTGGGGGGAGAGGGTGGCGTCTACTGAAGAAGGGGCCGCCCCGGTCCGGTGTTTGTGCCACGACACGGGGGACAAACTGTTTGGAACCCAGGCAGGAGAAGGCCTGGAGTGCGGCCCGCCGCATTCGGGGTGCTACCCTCCGCCCCACGAGGGAAGAAGACAGGAGGGAGAGGAGTAGGGGGTTTTACCAGCGCCTGCTCTGGGGTTAGCTGGCGCTGGCGGTACCAGCCTCCTCTCCTCCTCGGGAGAGCAGGTGAGAAAGAGCGAGGGGCTAGTTTGAGAGAAACGGGAAGAAACTTGCCTAAGGCCAGCGGGCAGAGCTATGACTTGAGCCCAGATCTGTGTTGACTCCGGCCCACCCCACCACTTGGGATGCTGGCGTTGGGGTGATTTCCAGCGTAAACACCTTGAACCTCTATAGACAGTAGATGCGGAGGCTCAGTGTGGGTTTCAGGTGTCATTGACAAGAGACAAGAATCCCTGCTGTATTTTTGTCTCACTTGCCCACTACTGTCCAGTTCCACTGCAGTGTTGTTTTCTGCTATGAATATGGATTCCATAGACAGACTTCGCCACCGCCCAGCCTTTGTGACCTTGAGGGTGAATTCTCCATCTGTAAAATAAGGATGATGAGAGTCCTGACTCAAGGGTTATTTGAGGCTTAAGTGGGAGTAGGGTGTCTAGAAGGGTCAGCCGCCCGGTTTGCTATCAATAAACAATCTTTATTACTCAGGCTGGAAAAATTATCTGTTTGAAGTCCATCAGATTAGCAAATAAAACAGTTCCTTCTCCCTAGTCCAGAAGGTTTAAAATGGGTAGACACGCACAGAGTGGAAAGCCGTACAAAGCAGATAATCGTTTTTGCAACATTTTCCCTTCTCATTCAGTGGTTTGGTCATACAATAATCAAGTATGTATCTTCATTACAAGACAACTGGGAGCATCCTGAAAAGGTACCCAAGCACAGAGGTGCTGTGACCGTTGTCAGGAGACACCTTTTGTTTAGATCAAGATAAATCTCAAGAAAAAAGACAGAAGGTAGGAGATTTGTAATGAGCTTTACTGTCCAGTTCTCATCTGGACCTCAGGTGTCAGGGAGAACCGAACTAATCAAGGACAGCTTCCCTCACCAAGGCATTTCAATAGAGTCCAAGGCTGGAAATCAGTGGCTCAGCTAAGTGACTAGTCTGCGTGCAAAATGTAGGTTCCAAATCCTGAGACTCAGACAGGCAGGACGCTTGTTCCTGAGTCAGCAGTGGGGATGATTCTCACTTCACTGCAGCAAAACACAGGGCAGTGGGCGCAGGCGCAGATGTAGATAAGTTTAGAACAAGCTGCAAAGGACATTCAAGGTCATTACAGTCCCACATGTCTCCCTTACCAGTGAGAAAACAGAGGTCGAAGGAGGCAAAGCAAATGCGCGAGGTCACTTGCAAATGAGAAACAAAGTCTAGCATCTATTCTTTTAAAGGGAAAGAAAAAGAAAAGGACTGTGCTCTCCTTTGATCCAGCAATTCCACTCTTAGGAATCTACTGGAAGAAATAATGGCTCAGTACAAGAATGTTGATTATAGCATGGTTGATTAAAAAAAGCCCAGGGAAAAAATATCCACATGAGATAAATTATAGAGCTAAAATATGGAATGATTTGCAGCTGTTAAAAAGCATGATTTAGAGCCACACAGTCAGCTCAGACAGATTTTCATGAGGAGTTGTGGGAGAAAAGCAAGATGCATTAAAAGGTATATAACATGATCTGACTGTGTGTGTGTGTGAGGGAGAGAGAGGGAGAGAGAGACAGAGACAGAGAGAGCTCCAGCACCATGTGAAAACACACATACCGGCACCCAGTGTGCTTTGGGATAAGTGGAGTGGAAAGGAGAGAGAGAAGACATAAAAAGGACAAACAAAAACAAAGAAACAGGAAAAAGAGGGGGAAAACCATACGTTAAAAAAGGTTGTAATTGTCCTAGTCATCAATTTATGCAAAAAAAAAAAATTGTACAAATGATATTTTTAAAATTCAGCCCTAGAAACTACTGCTTTAATTAATGAGGATGTTCACCTAACAGGCTACTTCTATTACAAAGTATTCAGCCTCTATCCATCTTACTGTCTTCCTCTGAGGAGCAGAACTCAGAAAAAAGAATTCAGTTAATTAAGAACCCGAGCCACTAATATTTGGCTAGTCTTCCTTCTAAAGCCCTGGCATTTTTATCTGCTAGCTCTGCTGGGCTGGAACTGTTAGAGGACATGGTGTGGAAAACATGAGAATGCTCTGAGCCTCCCATCCCCATCTTTGTAACGTATGTTCAACTACGAAATAAACTAAAATTAACACTACACTGAAAATTTCCAGTTTCTAATTCTTCCATAGTGACAATATCAATGCTATATTGATAAATATATTGATAAATATATTAATAAATAACATATTTATTTCTTTCCTCTGCTCCTTATTCTCATCATTCTTCAAGTAGTCCTGCTTTATAAGTTGTATATGTTTGATTAACTGATGAATGTTCTCCTTCCAAGTTCACATTCTTCCCTGTTTATCCATCTGTCAAATTTCCCAAAACCCCAAATGGAAGATACCAGGTAACAGAAGTCAAGTCTCAAATATATTCATTATTGGAAATAAGAGATTTCTAATACATCACGTGCAAGAAAATTGTTGCTTTATGTCTACAGTGTTAATAAAGAAGATTCTCTGTTTTCTCTTGAATGTTCCTTTTTCCCTTCTGTTGTTGTCCTAGTTAGTGAAATTAAAAGAAAAAAAAAAATGAGTTCAAAGTCATGCAGACCTAGCAGGAATTCCCACAAGTAGAGCGGAACAGATGTTGGGAAGAATCACTATAAAAGTAGTTGATGGAGTTAAAGCAAGGCTATTGAGTTGAATCTGAATGAAGTTCAGAAAGACACAGTGGTCGAGACAATGGTCCAGGACATGGGACTTTGAAAATTCAAGACTCTTTATACCAGTAGGTAACACAGATAAGTTTCAGGACTTAAGATTTTGTCACTTGGTAGTACCCTTGTAAATTGGGCCCAAGGGACTATGGACATTGGCATCAAATTTGGTACTGCTGGTTCCAGTAATCTGCTGCACTCAGTACAGGACAAGACCATATCAAACAATGGCAGCTCAGTCTACGATCTTTGAAAGACAGGCCAGTGTTAATTTATTATGATGGTAGTTGTCTCCTGGGATATCACCATTAGAGTCTAGAAATGATCCGTGAAATCTTTTAACATAATCTCTTCAGGTCTGCATTCTGTTTCAGAGTGTTTCTATTTTGTTTCTATTTTCAGTCTCAAGGTGTTTCTGGATGGGAGTAACTTGATATATTTATAGATGTTGATCTTTTTACGGTAATTTAAAATTAGACCTAAGTCAAGAGTTTGAATCTGCTTTATGTCTACAGTGTTAGTAAAGAAGATTCAGCCACTTAACTCGCTGTGTGTTCTCCAGTGGTTACTTATTTTGTGAGCCTTGTTTTCCCTTTCAGTAAAATGGGGTTTCTTTGGTGATTAAATGAGATAAAGTACATGAAAACTTCTAGAATAGTGTTTGGCTTGGACAAAGAGCTCCTTCTATCTTGAGAAATCAGGTTTTAGTAGGCTTGAAAGTTACTGCCTGAATTGTGACACTATTATTCCCCTAAACACGTAACAAAATGATTCCTTTCTGTAGATCTAATATTACAGGATAGTTGCTAGGAATTACTCTCCCTATCTTTCCTTTAAAAAAAAAAAAGATTTTATTTATGTATTTGAAAAAGCAGGAGCAGGGAGGAAGGGCGGGGGCTAGTGCAGAGAGAGAGGGAGAAACAGGTTCCCCGCTGAGCCAGGGAGCCTAAAGCAGAACCTGGGTATTGTGACCGGAGCTGAAGGCACACGCCTAAGCCTCCCCGTGCTCCTTCCTTATCTTTCTTGATGGGACATGATCTTTGCCTGGTGACTTTTTTCTTTCTTTCTTAAAAGTTCCAGGCCTAGTCAGTCTACGCCTCTGCATCTGCAGTGTCCTTTGCCCAAAATGTTCTCCCTCCAGAGAGAATTCCTAACTATACCTTTAGACCCACTGCCCAAAACCTATCTCCTCTCAGAGGCTTTTTTTTTTTTTTTAAAGATTTTGTTTACTTATTTGACAGAGATCACAAGTAGGCAGAGAGGTAGGCACAGAGAGAGAGAGGAGGAAGCAGGCTCCCTGCAAAGCAGAGAGCCCAATGTGGGGCTTGATCCCAGGACCCTGGGATCATGACCTGAGCCGAAGGCAGAGGCTTTAACCCACTGAGCCACCCAGGCACCCCCTCTCAGAAGCTTTTAATGAACAGAGTTAGTATCTCCATCCCGTGTGCCTCCCTAGCACTTGGTGCATTCTAATTATTTTCATGTAGGAAAGACACGAGCCATCGGTGGCTACTTCTGTTTAAATTAAAATTAAATGAAAATAAAATAAAGTGTAAAATTCCATTCTTCAGTCACCTAACTACGTTCTTAGTACCCAATAGCTACTTGCACTGGACAGTACAGAGGACATTTCTATCATTGCAGAAAATTCGATTGCACTGCCTTTCTAAGTTGTGAACACGTCAAAGGCAGGCGTTTTAAAGGCTTGATGTTTTAAAAACATCAAGTTTAAAAAAGTTTAAAAAACATCAAGTCAAAGGCTTGATGTTTTAAAAGCGCTGTATTTCTACTTGTACTGACATGCCGAAGGCATTCAAGGTTTTCGAATGAGTGCCTTAAAAATCATAGAATAGCCTCCTGATTTCTTATATGTCAACTTACTGTCTTCTCTAAAACATATTATTTTGTATTTTAATTAGTTTTTATTTTGTTTTTCTCATTATAAAATCAATACATGTTCATTAGAAAATTTGGAAAAGCTCAAAGAACATAAAAATATATAATCCCACAACTCCAAAATATATCCTGTTAACATTTTGCTCTAAGACTTTCTAGACTTTCATGTATAGAAAGATGGTTTTTGTATTTACAATATCGAGATAATGCTGTTCATAGTCTTTTGGAATCTGCTTTTTTTCCCCACTTATATAGTTGATATACTCTGCATTATCATTTTTAATCACTTTTACTTGCCACAGATTTTTCATAATATATGAGAACATCACAATTTAACTAATAAGCTATTACTTCACATTTGGATTGTTTCATATGTCTATGTATTTAGAGAGGGAGGGAAGAAGCAGAGGGAGAGGATGAAGGAGAAAAAGAATCTTAAGCAGGCTCCACGCCCAGTGTGGAGGCTGATGTGGATAGAGCTCCCACAACCCAAGATTATGACCTGAGCTGAAATTCAGAGCGAGACACTTAGCCCACTGAACTACCCAGGCACCACCCCTCTCATATTTATTACAGATTATAATAAGTTACATTTAAAGGAATTGCATATTTCTGAAAATTGGATCTATCTTATCTGGAACAGTTTGAGGTCGACCTGAAAACATGGATAGGGACCTGTACATGAAAACAGACCCAACCCCTGAGCATAGGGTCACTGTACTCTGGGGTTTGTCCCAGTGATGCCCACTCTCCCCAGTGATGCCCACTCCCCCAGTGATGCCCAGCAATCTAGGGCTACAAAAATGCCATAGAACAAAAAGCCATAGTACATTTCCATAAGATTAAATCAGTTTTCTCTTTAGCATAAAGGAATTTTTAAGTGAAAAGAATATTACTTGTTAACTACAAATATTTATAATTGTCAGTATGCACACTACCCAAATTTTACAGCTCTTAGGACCAAAGAAAAAAGCCCATCTGTTTACACAGGATCTAATTAAACAGTTGTGAGAAATAATGCAAACATTATTGAAATGGGCAGAACTTGTGAATGCTTCCTCTACAGTGGAAATGCCTGATTCAGGGCTCTCTCTGTTTTTTACAGATGATATGGATGATGGCATGTTTTTCCAAGTCATTAACTTGGACACAGCTTTGGGGCCAAATGAGAAGCTACATCCAAACCATTCTAAAAGCCTGGGTGATTGGTGGAACTGACAAAGGAAGGACCCTCAGTCGTTCACTGCTGTGGGAGCATTTGGGGAGTGTGATTGCCTGTGACAACTCACGGTTCAGTGATTCCATTGTTTCATGAAGGCCTGGTTTCACTGATACTAAGAGAAAATGGTGGGTTTGTCCTCACATGGGTTATTCAAGGTGACACTGTCAAAGACATTTCCAATACTTTTTTCCCCCTTTAGAACCTTATTCTGTCAATTTGGCCATTAAAATGGTTTTTTAAAAAATTATATTACAGTAAAATACAACCAGAAAGAAAAAAAATAATCATCATCCCACCATGACTCTTTTATTTGCAAGGGACAGAAACCAACTCAAAATTATCTGAAGCTCAAGGTACCAAGTAATGTCTAGGTCAAAGTCAAAATGGAGCCAGCTTCAAGGTGGGCTGGATTCCAGGCTGCCCACAGCGCCACAGCATGAGGACCCTCTCTCTGAGTCCTGGACCCTATCAGTCCCTGTATCACATGTTTTCAGACTCCCCCAGAATTCTATGGACCCATGTTTACATACTATCATCCAAGGGGAAAAGAAAGCTGCATCCCAAACACAATCTGGGAAGCTTGGGGAAAGGACTCAAAGAGGCTAGACTCTGAGACAAGGCCTTTGATGCAGGTGGACTCTTTGGGAGGGGCACCCCCTGAGGGAGCAAGGAAGGTAAGACAGGAATGGGAGAAGAGTCAGGAAAGAGAGCCTCAGTGAGTTACCACTGTGGGCCATTGGAGTTTAGCCCCATTGGTCCCTCTGAGGCACCATGTCCAAATTCTCCCACCAGGGGACAAGGAAGGTAGGAGGCAAAGTGTCACAGACCCTCATCCCTTACTGGCTGGGGGTTGTTCCGGAGGGTGTTCATCCCCAGCTCTTGTCGAACTCTGCCCTTGAGCAGGGCAAGTTGTCATAGCACTGGAAAAATATCTACGTTTCTAAAACGGAGATAGTTAAGTCCTGCTTACCTCTCAAAGCTGAGGTGAAGATCAAATAGGACAAGAGAATGGTGAGAGCTAAGTAAACTGCAAAATACCGAGCAGTCTGTCGTGGCCGGCGTGACAAATCGACCAGGAACGTGAGAGTAAGAGGATGGTGAAAAGAAATTAAGAGACAAAGAGATGGGGGCAGGAGGAGCACGGAGGAGGATGTCCAACAGTGCCGATTTTATGCCACATCCTACAAGCATTTATAAGGCAGACCACAATACAAGGAGTGATACATCAGTATCTAGTCAGATAACCGCAAGTTCTTATAACAAGTTTATATTAACTACAAACAAATCTCGTGATGCCAGGTAGTCACAGCTAATGCTGTTAGCTACTATTGATGCAAGACAATCAACCAGGAAGTGGGTTATGGGAGGTACAGGAACAACAAGGACCAACTAAGAATTCATGACCCTGACCACATTGTTCCCTTCTGTAGGGAGAGCATGTGGGAAGTCACGTAGGCGAGCGCACCACACGTAGCACAGACCCTTTCTCAGTGTTACTCAACTTTCCTGTCCTTAACCCCTTATCAAGGCATCTGGACTTTAAAGGAGACACAAGTCAGGGCCTGATTTGATCCACGATTCCAACCATGCCGTAGCTTCCAACAGCAGTCATAGGAACTTGAATCTCTATTTATGGACCTGAGGCCCACAGATAGGTTCTCAATCACACAGGTGTCCGTGTATGTGTGTATGTTGCAGAACAAGGGTGTTTCCTAAAAGAAGCATGATCAAGAAGGTCACTTATCTAAGGACAAGGCTACTAGTGGACCTCAAATGAGGAAGGGAACCCATGAGCCAGACATGGCCATCTGCAAGCTGTACTGGTCACTATTTGTTTTCTTCTTCTTCCACGGTAACCGAGTTTAGCTGGGTACCTGGCACTTAAAGATGACATATCCAAATATTCCTCATAGCTCAGTGAGCCCTTGTCACTAAGTTCTGGCCAATGGTCTATGAGCAAATTCTGTGTGCTCTCAGGGTCTTGCCTTAAGAACCCTGAGCATATACTCCCTGTTCCTGTTGGCTGAGGGACAAGAGCAGCAGTCACCACTTTGGACTCACAAGTAAGAACCATGTGGGCTGGGCTGGGATGCCTGGGTGGCTCAGTGGGTTAAGCCTCTGCCTTCAGCTCAGGTCATGATCCCAGAGTCCTGGGATCAAGCCCCGCATTGGACTCTGCTCAGTAGGGAGACTCCTTCCTCCTCTCTCTCCGCCTGCCTCTCTGTCTACTTGTGATCTCTGTCTGTCAAATCAATCAATCAATCAATCGATCAATCTTGAAAAGAATGGCGGGGCTGCCTACCATGTCTTAGCTATGACATAAAACACAAATATATTTCTCTTGTTTAAGCTGCTGTCCTTTGGGGTTTCTTTGTTGTAGAAAATTAGTTTTGTTTTTTTGTTTTTTTTTAAATTTAGACTTTACCCTAATACATGTGAAACTGAGCCTGCCCCAGGTGGGAGCAAGGGTCTCCTGTCAAACTTAGGCCATATCCATGCAATAGACTATAGGATTACCTGCCATTCTGGCTGACTGGAAGACCAATGGGCACCATTTTTCTTGAATGCCGTTTTCTGTCAGCCTGGCCTGACAAGGTCACTTACAAGAGGCAAGCAGCATCTGTATCCGACTGAGGGCAGAGTGTGAGTCACCACCGCTACTCCAGCATTCTGTGCTGCTGTTGGGCTGGTTCCCACTCATTAGCTGTACCCCACTCATAATGAGAACAGGTCTTTGCCTGCCTGCAGGGATCAGGACTCTGTTTGGTACCTTGTATTCATAGCCTTAAGGGAGGCGGTAATTTTCAGACCAAGAAACAATCTCAGAAGTTGAATGAGTTACATGAAGCCATACAGAGCTGAGGAGTCAAGGCTGATGGGTGTCAGTCTACGGCCCATGCTGCTTCCATCTCAGGCATGGCCTTCAAATAAACGGCCTATTTCCAAGTACAGTTTAGGTTGCTTAACCACGTAAAACTGGCATCTGCTTATTGAGATGAGAATCCTGGCCCTTGGAAGCCCCCCCCACCCCAAACCATTCATTAACTGTTGCCCACCTTCTAGGCTTTTATCCTTTGAGAGGGTTTTTATTCTCTGGAAGCAAGTGTGACCATGCACATAGGAGCATGTGTCCTGGATACTTCTGAGAGCTGATGAAAGCTCTGGAAACATCCACACTGTTATGGGTTGAACTGTGTCCTCCCCCCACAAAAATATTTTGCAGTCCTAAATCCCAGGACCTCAAAAGGTGACTTATGGGGAAGGTAAAGTGTTTACAGAGATAATCAAGTTAAAATGAGGTCATGAGTGTAGTTCCTACTCCAGTATGACTGGTATCCTTATTAAAAAGGAAAATTCGGACATGGAGACAAAACACCTAGAGGAAAGATCTTGTGAAGGGACACAGAGAAGATGGTCATCTAGGGAGGCTTGGAACAGACTCCTCCCTCCCAGCCCTCAAAGAAGCCGGCTTACCAAATGATACCTCGATCTCAAGTGTCTGGCCTCCAGAACTGGGGGACAATGAATTTCTGTTCTTTTTTTTTTTTTTTAAAGATTTTATTTATTTATTTGATAGACAGAGATCACAAGTAGGCAGAGAGGCAGGCAGAAAGAGAGAGGAGGAGGAAGGCTCCCTGCTGAGCAGAGAGCCCAACGTGGGGCTCGATCCCAGGACCCTGAGATCATAACCTGAGCTGAAGGCAGAGGCTTTAACCCACTGAGCCACCCAGGCGCCCCTGAATTTCTGTTCTTGATGCCACCCGATCTGTGGTCTGGCAGACTGACCCCCCAACTATACATACGCACATACACCTCGAGTTCTACACACAAATTCTAGGAATTCATCCTTCACTCCAGAATATCCATGGACCCCCTGGTGAAGGACCCAGCAAAGTTCTATTTCCTGAAAACATTCCAATGCCTATAACAGTGACAATACTAACAAAATGAAGGACAACTGTTTTAAAGCACTCTTCTGAGGCCTTCCCATGTATGCAATCATTTAATTATTCCAAAAACCCCAGCAGCCCCAAGAAGCAAGTAAGGGATTCTGGTACCTGGAAGTGGGATGCTTTGCTAAGAAATGCCCAATAAACTTGCTAGTTTAAAACAAGAGATTAAGGAGCGCCTGGGTGGCTCAGGTCATGATTCCCAGGGTCCTGGGATTGAGCCCCACATTGGGCTCTCTGCTCCGTAGGGAGCCTGCTTCCCCCTCTCTCTCTGCCTACTTGTGATCTCTGTTTGTCAAGTAAATAAATAAAATCTTTAAAACAAACAACAAACAAAAAAACAAACAAGAGATTTATTTTCTCTCAGCTCTGGATGCCAGAAGACTGCAGTCAGTATCCCTGAGCTACAGTGAAGGCATTCATATGGCTGTTCTCCCTCCACAGGCTCTGGGGAGAATCTGTTCCTGCCTCTTCCAGCTTTTAGGGGCTGCCAGCATTCCTTAGCTCAGGGTCGAGTCTGTCTCCTCATCACCTTCTCTGGGTGGGTGTGAAAAATTTCACTCTGCCCTCCTTTTATTTAGGACCCTTTTGGATAACCCAGGATAATCTCACTATCTCAACATTCTTAACCTCATCACATCTGCAGATTTCTTTCTTTCTTTCTTTCTTTTTTTTTTTTACATATAGGATAACACTCATAGGTTCCAGGGATTAGGACACAGGTATCTATTTTTTGGGGGGGGGTGGTTTTTAGCCTCCTGCTAACTGTGCTCTGGACCCCAAAGAGTCACATCTATTTCACATGCATAATAAAGTCACCCCACCCCAACATCGCAACATCCCACCCCAACATTCTCCCAAACTTCAACCCATTAATGGATCAGCTCAAATCCAAAGTCTCCTCTAAGTATCATCCAGTCAGAAGTCCCAAATCTCATCATTTAAATCATCTACATCAAGTATGGGTGAAGCTCTGTATGACCCATCCTCGAGCAAATCTCCTCTCCCTCTGGGAACTTGGGAAGTTAGAAAACAAGTTGTTTTCTTCCAGAATACAATGGTGGGGCAGGCAGTTACTGACATCCCCACTCCTCAAGGGAGAAGACGGAAAGAAGAAAGGGGTCAACTTTGCAAAATTCCACCAGGTTTCAAGGCCTGGAAATAATCGCCTGTGCCTGGAGGCTCTGCCCTCTGGACCCAAGACTTGAGGCATGTGGTATTATTTCGTTCACTTTACAGGTGAGAAAAAGGAGGCATGAAGAGACGGAGGCCTGCACAAGATCACAGAGTGAGCAGGAGGCTGACGAAGGTGATGTGCAGGGACTTCCTCTGTAGACACTCTCTGGTTTATGAAGGGTCCTAGAAAGGGATGGGGATTTTTGTTGTTGCAAATGAAAAATACCTGTCTAATAACACTGTTGTTAAAAATACTTAAAAAAAAAAAAGAGAGATTTATTTATTTGAGAGCGAGTGCAAGCATGGAAGGGGCAGAGGAAGAGCGAGAGAGAGAATGTCCTGCAGACTCCCCGCTGAGTGTGGAGCCCGACCTGGGGCTCGATCCTACAGACCCTGGGATCGTGACCTGAGCTGAAATCAAAGAGTTGGATGTTTACCTGACTGAGCCACCCAGGAGCCCCTAAAAATACTTTGGGAGCAAGCAGAGTACCCATGCCAGCTGCACTTTGCACCTCTGCCTTCCCTCTTTGTTTGTGACAGTTTCTTTGATGAAAATCTTTGCACTTGGAAGGGAGAAGCTCTGGGGAGATGGGAGGCACTCTTACAGCAGCTCCCGGTAGCTGTCCCATGCTGGTAACCCATAATATATACGTTCCCACATTGGTGGAGAGAGGGCACCTTCCAGTCAGACCTCTTTGGGATCTTAGCTCCTCTACTACTAGCTCCATGACCTCAGGCAAGTGGTTTTTAGCCTCTTTATGCTTTTATTTCCTTTTGGGAAGTGAGGGAGTAATAGAACCTCTCTCATGGATTTGCTGGGAATGACTGAAGTAATGTATGCAAAGTTTAGCACAGTCCTTGACACATGAAAGCTGTTGCCAGTATTATTATTTTTGTTGTTCTTTCTCTTTGTTATTAAGTGATCTCTGGAGCTGATACCCTCTGGAGAAGGTGGTTTAAAGTCTGATCAATGCAGAGGCTACAAATCTTTTTTTTTTTTTTTTTAAGATTTTATTTATTTACTTGACAGATAGATCACAAGTAGGCACAAAGGCAAGCAGAGAGAGAGGAGGAAGCAGGCTCCCTGCTGAGTAGAGAGCCTGATGAGGGGCTCGATCCCAGGACCCTGAGATCATGACCTCAGCCAAAGGCAGAGGCTTAACCCACTGAGCTACTCAGGTGCCCCAAGGCTACAAATCTTTTCAAAATATATTTTTAAAAGGGGGCAGCTGGCTGGCTTAGTTGGTAGGGCATGCAACTCTTGATCTTGGGGTCATGAGTTCAAGCCCCACTTTGGACCTATAGCTTACTCAGAACAAAAAATATATACATTTTTAAAAGAAAATGCCTCATGTAGCTTCACCCTTATTGTTATCCAAAGGATCAAATTCTTGTGCCCCTTTTCCAGTTCTTCTTGCAAAATAACTTTGGGAATATTAAATAAGTTCAATTTTCATCTTCCTAGATCTCACAAAATACACACATTTTTTCCCCCTTTCTTTTCTCTTTCCCTTAGTTTTCTGGGTGATGGGGGGAAAAACCTTTAGGGAAGAAAAGATTACCAGATTCATAAACCAGTTTTCCAATTACTGAGCTTTTGCAAAACAAGATGCCATAACTGCTCAAGGTGACGGGGAAAGACAGATAAGAAAGTGATTTATCAGGAGGGTCGATGGTAGAAAGTTTCTGAAGGCCCAGCGCGTCTTTATCCTTGACTTACCTGTCAGCATACACGAGGGAAAAGAAACTGCATACTAACCAGAAAATCTGAAATACTTGTATAGCAACAATTCTTGTGCTAGAGTTTTCTTCCCTATTTTCACATACACGGGGAAGGAGAATGCTGTCCTGACACTCCAGCTCAAGTGAGGGGTAAGGACGAGTGGAAAGTCCAGAGAGTGGGAGGTCCTCTGCAGCTGGTCTGAATGGCAAGGAAAAGCTTGATAAATCAAAATAAACCAAGAAAGATACTGGAGGAACAGTTATCTGGAATTGGTGTGCTTTGATTTATTGTTATTTCCCACAACCCATCTTTGATACACTCTCCATCTTCAGAAGGCCAAGTGCGGACAAGGCCAAGGCAATTGCTTACAGACACCTGGCTCAGCATTGGCTGTGGAGTATCTTTTGGCTGATCCTGTGTTTTTTTTCGCTTGATGGAATGGAACTTGCTCACTGGGGGTCTGATGACCACATGGGTGTTTTGTCTTTTGAAGCAATGATGGGAATTTTTCCTGTGGTAGCCTTCTAGAACTCACAAGGAAATGAATTTATAACTCCTTTAACTGACTTCAGGTGAACAAAGCCTTTCCAACTGGGTTAATGTTTGACTTGGTTTGCTTTTTGCATACTGTTTATATTGTATGATCTATGTTTATTTATTCAGTAAATATTTACTGGGCAGTATGTCTAGACAAAGTATCCCTTAGAGTATAATAAACTAAACAGCCTTCATGAACTTTACAACCTATCAGGGAAAAGGATTATTAGGCTACTGTAATTGACTATGATGAAGGTAATATATTACTATTTAATAACAGCATCATTCAAGGGAATGATTATCAGGAGTCAGGTACAAAGTATATTACATATATTACTTTATTTACTCCCTGGGATAATTAGATAAATCTAATAACTTCTTATCCCCATTTGATAGACAAGGACCCTGAGGCACAGAGAGGAGAAATAACTTGTCTGAGGTTACCAACTAGTAGGCAGCAGAGCTTGGTGATGGACCTGGGCAGTCTGGCTTCAGAGCTGGTGCTATTAGCCATTATGCTATAATTAAAAAAGCTCTAGGTACACGGAGTCAGGGACAGAGCTCTTTAATGAGCAGGCCTGAGGCTGATTAGTGTAGGTGTATTTTAACATACACACTTTCAGCTTCAAGTAATGCCCAGTCAACAGTGGCATAAACAAGGAAGGAATTATTTTTCTACAACAAAATGTCAGGTGGTGTTTCTATCATGGGTACAGAGGCTGTAGGAAGCCTGAGTTCCAGAAGGCACCTCTTTTCTTCCTCTCACTACTCTACAGCAGGTCCAGGTACATAGCCCATCTCCATGGGGTTGAGAGTTTTTGCTTGCATATCTTCCTCTTATCAGGAAGGGAAACCCTTTCTTGATGTTCCATAGCCAGAACTCTAGCAAAAAATTAGCCAGAACTGTGTTATACGCCCACCTCCAGACTAAAACTAGGGCCTGTCTTCTCTGAGACTGAGGGATTTCTAGGAATCTGTTAAGTGAAAAGAAAAGGAAGAGTGAATTTTGAGTTGGTAACCAATAGGGTCTGCCAGAAGGAATCCCATGTTCAAAAACTAAGCAGAAAACCAGAACATGACAAAAACACGGGGTGGGAAGAAGCTCATTATGGCTGGAGACAAGCTTGACAGGTGGCAAGAGAGGAGGCTGGGAAGGGGAAAACCGACACCATGAGGGACCAGCATGCCGTTTTAGTGAGAGGATGAAGGAGAATTTTAGACAGGGCCATGACCTGAGGTAACCTGTTTAGAAAGATCATTTCTGGTAGCTCAGTGGAGAATATCTGAAGGGAACAAGAAAGACAAGAGACAGGGAAACTGGTTGGGAAGATGTCCTGAGCTCTTGCACACACATGGTGGCGGAGAGAGGCGGGCCGCCATATTTGGAAGGGAGAACCAAAGACAGTGATTGGATTTGGGAGCAAGGGCCTGAGGGACGCAAGAGAACTTTCAGGAATATTATCTGCATTTCCACTAGTAAAAACACAAAAAGACAGAGCTGCTGAAACCAAGCCTTGGGAATCAAGTTCACAATAGTGCGCTGGCAATAACCACAGAAGGAAATCCACCAAGGTCAATCATTTTGGTAAATCTGAATTTTATTTTATATATATACTGCAACTCCACAGAGGCACCGACTTACTTTAATTGTTTGTTCTGAAATCTGTCTTAGGCGTCCAACATATTCATTCTGCTATTTCTTGACTTCTGATCCTGGAAGACGGGATTTAGGTTTCTCCCCACTTTACCTCTTCATCCTGCATCACACGTGCGCCCATGGGTCACACCTACCCCCAGCCTCCCAGTATCATTATGTCACCATTCGAGGTTAAAACAATATTCAGTGTTTGCTTTATTATGGTTGTGTGGGTATTATTCATAGATGAGACCTGTCAAACATTAAGATGCATTGTCTTTCTTGTATAATAAATTTTGATTGTACAAATTATATTATTATTATAAATTGCCAAGCTTTCTATGAATGAATCTCAAAGTAAATCATTACTTAACTCTTCCCTAGAGGTGTAAATATTCTGTCAACATATTCAAACACATTAGCTTATCTAATGATATCATTTTGTTTCTTTTCTCTTTTTTATAAGATTTTATTTATTTATTTGGAAGGCAGAGATCAGAAGTAGGCGGAGAGGCAGGCAGAGAGAGAGGAGGAAGCAGCCTCTTTAGGTTCTGCTTCCGAGAGCCCTGCTGAGCAGAGAGCCCTGCTGAGCAGAGAGCCCTGCAGCGGGGCTTGATCCCAACACCCTGGGATCATGACCTGAGCCGAAGGCAGAGGATTTAATCTACTGAGCCACCCAGGTGCCCCATCATTTTGTTTCTTGAACAAATCCATTGGTAAGCCCTGAGTCCTCCTGCTCCAGTGTGGGCTGTGTGCTAACTAAGCCAGTACATCAGCTATTTCTGCACAGCAATCGCTCTAAAATGTAGTGGCTAAAAACAACACGTGGGGTGCCTGGGTGACTCAGTGGGTTAAAGCCTCTGCCTTAAGCTCAGGTCATGATCTCAGGGTCCTGGGATGAGCCCCGACATCGGGCTCTCTGTTCAGCAGGGAGCCTGCTTCCCCCTCTCTCTCTGCCTGCCTCTCTGCCTACCTATGATCTCTGTCAAATAAATAAAATCTTTAAAAACAACCACAACAGGGTGTGTGGGTGGCTCAGTGGGTTAGGCCGCTGCCTTCGGCTCGGGTCGTGATCTCGGGGTCCTGGGATCAAGTCCCGAGTCGGGCTCTCTGCTCGGCGGGGAGCCTGCTTCCCTCTCTCTCTCTCTCTCTGCCTGCCTCTCTCTCCGTCTACTTGTGATCTCTCTCTGTCAAATGAATAAATAAAATCTTTAAAAAATAAAAAATAAAAAAATAAAAAACAACAACAACAACAATTGCTTCATTCAGCTCCCTGTCCTGCAGGCTGGCAATGTGGGCTGAGCTCTTCGCACTGGTCCTCCTAGGCTTAGCTGGACTCCCTTAAGCGTCTGTGGTTAACTGCAGCCCTGCTTGGGAGGGTAGGGGTGGGGCAGCTGGCCAGAGGATGGCATGCCCCATGATCTCTTATCCTCCACCGGGTTAGCTCAGACTGCATGGTGCAGATGAGGACTCCAAAGACAGAAAAAGGAAATACCCAAGACCTCCTGAGGTTAGGATTGGAACTGGTTCACCATGACTTCCATCTCATTTTCCAGGCCAAACAAGTCACAGTGGCAGTCCAGAATCAAGGTGCAGAGAAAGAGATTCTATGTTTCAATGAATGATTCTGGAAGTTGTCTGCAAAGAGCATAGATCAGGAAGATCACCAGCTGGGTCTCTCCATTGAAGCGACCCACCAGTCCGAAGCACAGCCCCTTGTGCTGGGGTCTCCTCTCACTACCATCAGGCTTCAGAAACCATGTGGTGATTTTAACTGTGTGTGCAGGAAGGCAGTGGCTTGGCAGGTCCTGGTATCTTTAGGACACAGTAAAGTAAATTCTGCAAGTGTTGGGAAAACTGCAAACTGGTTTCCGCTGTTGCTTCAAGGTTTTTCTGCCAGGGTGAAGGTATGGCCAGCATGATCCTCTCAGGAATTGCAGATAGGAGGCAAACAGGAGAGCCAAGCCCCTTCCTCCCCCTCTCCCTCCCTTCCTCCCTCTCCAGCCCTCCCGTCCCCTTCTGGAAAACCCCTTCCCCATGAGCACAACTTAACAGGGAGCCAGCAGGCCGAGGTAGAAGGGATTTTCAGAATCTCCGTCCGGCGTCACATAGCAGACTCTTACAAGTGTGGGTTTATAGTTCTGAGGTAAGAGACAATATGCTAATAACAGGCGGGTCCCGTTTTCTGGTTTCTCTGTCTTCCTTATTTCTTGTAGCTTCCTGAGAAACGATGCACATAAGGTACATTTCTTTAGGTCTTTAGGTCTAAAATATCATTAGCCTACCACCACAATTACAGCTTGGCTGAGTGTGGCATTCTAGTATGAAAATCATTTCCCCTCAGTTGAAAGCACATCTCCATTATCTTCCAGCACTTACTGTGGGCACTAAGTCTGTTGTCATGTGGATTCTGAACCTTCGTGGGTCACATGTTCATTGTTGATTGTTTGTCTTATCTTTTCTCTGTGGAAGCAGTTAGGATTTTCTCTTTATTCCCAGTGTTTTGAAATTTCACAGCAATTTCCCTTAGTTCTGTTTTTTTTCTTTTTCTTAAAAATTTTTCTTTTTAAATTAATTCTGCAAAGTGCTCAGTGGGCCTTTTCAATTTGGAAACTCATTTCCTTAAACTGTGAAATTATACTGAAACGTATTGAAGTCTTTGATAATCTTTTTTCTCTCTCTCTCTCTGGAATTTCTAATAATCACTTGTGGTATCATCTAAGTTTCTTATTATTGTTATTTTACTGTTAGCAGAGTAATCCCCCTGTTTTTAGTGGAGCACTCCCACCTTCAGCAGTGCCTGGTCTCCCAAGATAAGAATCCTTCTGGTTTCCTGGCGATTCACAGACCTGTACCCCTGGGGATAAAAATATATGTTTATAAAAAATAAAAAATTAAATAAAATTAAAAAAAAAAAAAAAAAAGAATCCTTCTGGTTTCACCTTGCCCAGGGTCCTTCTTAACCCTGCGCTATGGATGGGTGTGCACGGGATCGTGCAGGGCAGGACTAGAGAGGCAGAGTGGCAGGACAGTGCCTCTCACAAGGGCGATCAGCCCATTCCTTTCTTTACAGCCCCACCTGAGCTCTGAACTTCAGATGTACTTGGTGCCTTCCATTTCTGACTCTCAGGGAGATTCGTAGAAGGTACCAGTTTCCTTCTTTCATCTGGAGATGGCCGTGGGACAGCACCATGCCCCCTACTTGGGACTTCGGCTTCTGTTTTTTCTGGTCGGCTGAGACGCTCTCACTTGCCCACCTGCTTTCATCTCTTCTGCTCTGCCTCTGGCTCTGTCAGTACGGCTGGCCACAGACACATGACCCTCTTCCCTGAGCAAGATGGCAAATGTGCTTCAGAAGCTGTGCAGTAATGTTGCAGAATGTTCCCCCATGAATCAAGGTATCCTGGCTCTCTGGGGTCCCCTCCCACACTGAATCTGTTACTTGCCAATGGGACATTAGCAGACGCCAATCAATAGAAGTTCATGCACTGGGTGATAGCCTCTGGCTGCTAGGAGCTCTGAGACTGCTGGGGGGGGAAAGCCAAAGCCAACTTTGTACTTACTGAGAGACCACGGGGAGGGAGAAGCCAAACCACACAGCAGAAACCAGCCGTTAGTCACCCCAGGTTCCCCCGACTGCATCCACTCTGAACTTAGTTAGTACCAGCAGAAGCACCCAGCCCAGCCTAAACCACCCACTCACACAATTGTGAGCAAATAAAATGACTGTGGCCATGTGTTTGGACGGGTTTGTTATGCAAGGACTAACGGACAGGGAGGTGTTACACTGATGGTTTCTTTTTTGCTTCCTGTGCCTTTAGGGATCACAGATCAAGGCTATGCTGTTTTTGTCCCATGTGTCCCTGTAAGTTGACAGTTCTATTTATCTATTTATCTCCATTTTTACATGGTTTGGGGAAAAATAAAAAAGTAAACATACAAATCAATTTCATCCATTTAACTGCAAGTCTCTGTTTACTTCTTCGCGTCCAAAAGATATTTACTGAGCACCTACTGGGCATCAGCCCTCGTGAGGCGGCTCTTGTTTCATCTGTACAATAACACGCTGCATTGGGCATTGTTTTCCCCTTTCACAGATAAGACAACCAAGACTCAGCGAGGTCAAGTACCTTGCTGGAGGCCCCACAATTAATAAGGAGGACTGCTGGGGTGTGTTCTTTCAGATGAGTGCCAACAAAGCCCCCCATGGTTCCGGTACACTTTGTTGAACTAGAAAACAGACCGTAGAGAAGTGAAAGTTGGGATGGATGTAAGACCCATCATCTACCAGCTAGCTGGCCGGATACGGGGGGTAACAAGAAACAGTGGGAATCCCACCTCCTGTCTGCCTTTCATCTGGAGATGGCCGTGGGACAGCACCACGAACACAAGGGAAACAGAGGCATGGCTGTCTTAATCGGGGAAGGTGGAGCGTTTGCTTCTGGGGGACTGTCTTGGCTCTTTCTCCTCTGTCCGCACATCTTCTGCTGAGCGTGGGTGTCAGCACCGCTGCGGTCTACTTGTATTGGGGAAGATTGGTTGGTGCCACTTATAGGACGCTTTCCCAGGGTAAATGGTAGCTTCTGATGGAGCTCCTGGGTGGTGGGCAGGGAGCGAAGCCCCGTGAGGCTCAATATGGTTTACGACTGTCAAACAGCTAAAACTCCAGGCGTTGCTTGGGAAGTATTCCCAGAAGGCCCCCAGATGACTTCTGCGCTCGGCGTAAGGGAAATTAAGTGCCGAAAAAAGTGTGTTCAATTTAGATCCATCTGGTCTGTTACTTCTTTCCTTTCTTTTTCTCCAGCAAGAGAACTAGTCAAAGATACTTTGGGATTGCTTTAACCTGCTAGGAAGCAAGGGTGTTGTCAGCCTCGCATGCTGAAGAGCAGAGAGAAAAAGTGCTCTGATTCCAATGGGTAGCAAGCTCAGCGTGGAGCAGAGGTGGCCATCTGGGCTGCGGGCTCCCCAGGACACAGAACTTGGGAGGAAAGAAAGGGTGTGTGGTTCAAGAACACGTCTAGAAGAACGCAGAGGTGACCCTTGCAAGAAAACGGTCTTTTGCAGTATCTGCTAGCCAGCACGTGACCACCTGAAGCTGGGACGAACAATGTCACTGGATTCCAAATAGGAAAACCAAAGCCAAGGATCTGGGGTTTTCCAAGTGGTCCTAACTTCAAATACTCATTCTCATCATCAGATCACGAGTCTGGAGTAAATCTATAAACCACATGAGCTTGTAATAAAAGACATCCAGCTACGGAACCCCGTATGGCTGTTACTGAAAATGGGGCTGATAATAATTTCCATTTATTAAGCATCTGACCATATGCCAATCGCTGTTCTAAGTGCTTTACTGCCTTTTCTATTTTTTAGTCCCTCCATCCCCGCCCCGGGCAGCCTCAAGAGTTGGTCCTGTTATTATTCTCACTTCAGACATAAGGGTACCGAGGCTCACAGAGGTTAGCTAGATTGTTCAACATCTACACCTCACCGGTGGCAAAGCTGCGATCTGAATGCAGGTGACCTGCCTCTAGAACCCAGGACAACAGGGGTCAGAGCTACGCAGCCAGCTGGCAGCACAGTTGCCTCGGAGAGGGACGGAGGCAAAAACGGATGGAAGGCTTTCACGTTCCACTTGATCAAATGCCATAACGTGCGTTTCCCCCGCTAAATATGTGCTTCTTGTTTGCTTTCAGCCTCTATGACAAAAGGAAAAGCAACGCTGGAGAAAATGGTATAGCAATGCAGCATTTCCCCCCCGCCCCCTTTTTGCAATGTAGCTTTTGAACCAGGACAAGGCACTGTCCCCATTATGTTAAAGGCAGGAATTTATTCAGACATGAGGCGAGACTAGGCATGGGGCCAGGAGCTACAACAGAAGTCAGGAATCTCAGTCTAATGGAATTATCTTCAGAACTCCTAGAAGCCCCCCTGTGGGGAAGTGGGGCATGGGCAGGTTTAACGCAAGCCCCTGAGCAGTGGGCTGGCAATCACAGGTAAGGCTGAACTGAAAGAGTCTGGAGCCTGGAGGGCAGGCCCTGGGATGGCTGGAAGAAGGAGCAGCTGGAAGCTCAGAACCCTGGAGTGACTAAGGGAGCAGGGGAGGGAAACAGATGTAAGGTCCCACGAGGAGGAGGACGGTGAGCATCTGCCCCAGCCAGGAAGCGTCTTGGAGAGCTTCTGGTAAAGTCTTGAAGGTCCATGAAGGTGAAGGGGGAGAAGAAGGTGAGCAGGGTTGTGCCTGGCCAAGGTGGGAGTATGTGAAAGCAGGAAGGAATGAGTTCCCCCAGCCGATGCTACACTAAGCAGCTTGGCCTTCACACACAGCCTCTACCTGCGTGATCATTTTGCAAGGTTTCCCTCCTCTCAGGGATACACACACCTGGGAGCGTGCAGGTCACCCTCTCAGCCCAGCAGGAAGGAGACCTCGCAGAGGGACGGCGAGGGAGTGAGGCTCTCCCGGCCAGGGGGTCTGGGCATTTGGCAGCACCTAATGCATCTGGCTCGCCGCTGTAACCGCACACCCAGCACCAGGCCGGTCCCGTAGTAGGAACTCAATCATAATTTGTTGAGTTAACTTGTTTGATAAACGTGTGAAATAGCAGAATGCCACTGGGAAAATTGTGCTGTATCTTGGGATGAAAACGTCAAACCTTTATTTCGGTTTTAATTAGTAATCTTCTTGATCAAAACACTAATAGGACCGATTGCTAGCATTTATTGAGCACTTACAAGTGCTAACTTTTTACATTTTTAGAGACAGGAAGCCCAATGCATATTTTGCTTTAAAATTCCAGGGACAGCGGCACCTGGGTGGCTTAGCAGTTAAGCGGCTGCCTTTGGCTCAAGTCATAATGCCAGGGTCAGGGATGGAGCTGGCGTCCGGTTCCCTGCTGTGCGGGGGAGTCTGCTTCTTCCTCTCCCTCTGCCTGCTGCTTCCCCTGCTTGTGTTCTCTCGGTCAAATAGATAAAAATCTTAAAAAAAGGACAGATCATACTGGGTCAGGTAAGGTTTGATCAGGGGTCTGGCTTGGTTTCTCTGTGATTATTTAGTTCTGCTCTATTCCATGTGTTGCCTTTCTGCAGGCCAGATTTTATTCATGGATGCAAAACAGTTTCTGGCAGAGGTTGAGGCCATGTAATGCCTCATTTACACCTAGGAGGAGAAAGAGAGAAAAAGAGAAATAGTGAAGCCAAATAATGCCTCATTCACACCTAGGAAGAGAAAGAGAGAGAGAGAGTCAGTCCTCCTCCTACCACCAAACAACATGTCTAAACTTTGCTGACTGAGCCACACTGAACTAACCAGGAAAAATCCCCATGGTGATTGGCACAGCCTAGGTGACTCATCCCCAAACCAATCAGTGTAGCAACAGGGCTGGGATTACCCCCAAGTGACTAGATCAGTCGTGACCCCTCCTTGAAGCTTGGGACGCAGGCCATCCTCACTAAATTTAATGGCTACATTCAAATGGGCAGAGAGATAAGTGGATATTTACGAGGCAGACGAATATCCATTCATTCAATCCTCACAACACTCTGTGAATTAGATCCCATGGAGAAATAAGAAAAATGACGTCTGAGAAGTTAACCAACTTGCTCAAGATCACAAAGCTAGTAACTGGCAATGTTTGGATCTAAATGCACGTCTGCCTGACTCCAAAGCTCAGGCACTTGGCCACTAGACTCTCTTCCCCAAATCTTAGCCATTGCGTGAGTCTCTCTGGTTCCCTCCAAGAGAAACCCGTTCCTGTGATCACATCCATCTGTGCTGGAGAACTCCTTGGGTCCAGGATGAATCCCCTCGGATACATAACAAGGATTCTCCAGAGAGCCTAGGCCATGAGCTCAGCTTCAGAGGCTTCTGGATTCCAGCCTCACTTCGGGGGAGCCACACACACGAACCTACTTGGGCTCTGATCAAGAGGCTGCTATAAAACCAGGACAGACCGTTCCTGTTCTTCTCTCAGTGGTCATTCATCAAGCAGTTACTGCGCATCTGCTCTCTGAGGACCCA
Organism: Mustela nivalis; assembly: GCF_964662115.1. Classification (NCBI taxonomy): domain Eukaryota; kingdom Metazoa; phylum Chordata; class Mammalia; order Carnivora; family Mustelidae; genus Mustela; species Mustela nivalis. The sequence continues at coordinate 80,806,755 of NC_139028.1, read as the reverse complement.
TCTGTCTGAGCTAAAGGCGGAAATGTTGTTTCCAGTGTCCTTGTCTGGTCTTTCATTTTGGTCTGCTCCTTTGTTTATCACACCCAGTAGCCTTCTCCTCCTCCTCCTGGACTAAGGGTGGCTCTTGGTCTCATCCCCACACCCAGCCCATTTCCTTTCTCTGGACCCAGCACCCCTAGGATAGTAACGATTTGTCTCTTCTGAAAATTTCAGTTAATTAACCATGGCTGTCTTGAGAAAGAGGTGGAGTCTGCATCGGGTCTCAGAAGGCAGGCGTGCCATGATCCATTAATAACGTTTGTCCCAGGAGGAGAGGCTGGACTGCAGTCCGCATGGAGGGTACCTGACATTGCTGGGTCCATTCTGTCACCGAAGCTTCATGTTTGGGACTCACAGAACCAGCTGTCCCCATGGTTTGAGCTCCCTGAGGATGAATTTCCGGGGCTAGCATAATACTGACAATCTCTACACTCCTACCTGCCTTTTCAGTTATATAACTTTGAATGAAGCTAAGCTGTTTGCATATCAGGTACCAGAAGGATGGAGCAGTCCAGAGAGAAAGAGAAACAACAGTGATGGTACAGGACTGACCCAGGCCAGAGAATCTGAAGTATGATTTAGAATGTCTGGGTCAAAATGCAGCCAAGCACTCACTCACTCTGGGATCCTGGGCAAGTTTTTGCCCGTCCCCTGGCCTCAGTCTCCCCATGTGACATTGGGTTACATCAGGAATTGTCGGTGGGGATGAAACCACTTCTTAGGAGGTGATTTGGACATTTTCAGTGTCACTATGACTAGAGGCTGCTTCTGGAATTCACTGGGCAGGGGACAGGAAGAGTAGGTAACCTACAATACGCAGGACAGTCCCTCCCCTTGAACTGTCCCTCACAGTAAACTATCCCATGTCCTACTGGACACTTACAGACAGGAAAAACTTGTTCATAATTATCTGATGTTAGAACCTGGCTCTGCTTTAAATATGAATGTAATTCATTTTTGGCACAACCGGTATACAATGAATTTTTGGGAAAATGGCATTACCATATAAATCAAGGTAGAGTACAGCCTAAAAACAGTTGTGTTGAGTTGTGATTTACATACTATACGGTTCACTCATTTTTTAAAGCATTATCAATTCAGTGAAGTAGGTAACCAATTCAGTGATGTTGGTAGCCTTGGTAAGTCGGGCCACCATCGCCATGATGGAGAGTCAGAACCTTTCCGCCCCTTGTACCTGTCTGTGGTCAATTCCTGCCCCACCCCCCAGGCAGCTACTGATCTGCTTTCTGTGTCAATAGTTTTTTTTTTTTTCCTAGAAATTTCACATATATAGAATTATACAACACATGGCTCTGTGAGTTTCTGTTTTTACTTAGCCTAGCATTTTTTGAGGTTCAGGTGCGCCGTGCCATGGATGACTAGTCTGCTTGCTTGTTACGACTGCTGAATAGCATTCCCCTGAAGTGTACCACACTCTTCTTTTCAACCCATCACCAGGTGATAAACATGTGGAAGGTCCCCCTGTTGTGGCCGTTACGAATAATGCTGCTGGGAGCACTCCTGTACCAGTCTTTGCACAGACATGTGTTTCTATTTCTCTTGAACATATAATTAGGAGTAGAATTTGTTGGGTTACTTTGTTATTATTACTTTAATTGAGAGTTGTTGGGGTGCCTGGGTGGCTTAGTGGGTTAAGGTCTCTGCTTTCGGCTCGGGTCATGATCCCAGGGTCCTGGGATCGAGCCCCACATTGGGCTCTCTGCTCAGCACGGAGCCTGCTTCCCCCCCCCCCCCCCGCCTGTCTCTCTGCCTACTTGTGATCTCTCTCTGTCAAATAAATAAATAAATTCTTAAAAAAAAAATTGTTATAATCGAGAGTTGTTTAAATTATTTTGGAAATGGGCGCCTGGGTGGTTTAGTAGATTAGGTATCCGCCTTTGGCTCAGATCATGATCCCAGGGTCCTGGGTGCAAGCCTGGCATCAGGCTCCCTGCTTAGCGGGGCATCTGCTTCTCCCTCTGCCTCTACCCCCACTCATGCACTCTGTCTCTCTCTCTCTCAAAAATAAATAAAATCCTTAAAAAAGTTATTTTAGGGGCACCTGGGTGGCTCAGTGGGTTAAGCCGCTGCCTTCAGCTCAGGTCATGATCTCAGGGTCCTGGGATCGAGTCCTGCATTGGGCTCTGCTCAGCAGGGGGCCTGCTTCCCTTTCTCTCTCTCTGCCTGCCTCTCTGCCTACTTGTGATCTCTCTCTGTCAAATAAATAAATAAAATCTTTAAAAAAAAAAAAACTCATTTAAAAAAAAATTATTTTAGAACTCACTTCGACCAGCACAAAATGAACCACCAAACCACCAATGCTGAGACTCATTTTGGAAAACTGACACAACTCATGGGGTCTGAGTCACCAATACAATACCCCCGCATCCCTGTGCATTTGGAGCTCACGCAGGCATATACGTTGAATCATATACATGAATGATTACGTGCAAAGGAGGAGGCTCTGACTTCTTTCATTATGTCTCTAGTTGGGTAGTACCCAAATACATCCATATTAAAGTATATATTCCTAATAAATTACTTTAACTTCTCCTATTTAGGATGATTTTTTAAAAAATCATGTATGCAGGTTACTTATGTCATTTCTGAATTTCATTTCAGGATAGTAGAGAGGGTGCATGTATTTTAGAGAAAGGGCGTCAAGGGGCAGATTGGGAAGGACTGATGACTTGAAGAAGGGTCCTGATACCTGTGAGTTTTAAAATCTTGTGCTCAGAGCGGCTTAATTAGAAAGGCTACTGCAGGTAATCCAGACTTGAAGCAACAGCAAATCAGAGCAATTGTCTTGCACCAATTGCTGTGATCATCTGATTGTGGCCTAGCGTTTTCAGGCCAGTAGCAGAGAGACTGGCAGAAAGAAAAAACCCCAGAGAACCATCTTGAAAATGAATAGGAAGAGCTTTAGATTCTATTACTGAGCCTGGGTTTCAAGTGAGTCACAGAGTGGCAAGCTGACCCCGCAGGTGCCATCCCACATGCTACAAAGGCAGAAAGGGAGGCCTGCACAAGGCGGGGGTGGGCCGCACGAGCCAACCAGGTCTGGGGGATCTTGGAAGCCTCCTAACTGGACTGACCCTGGGGAGGGAAAGGCTGGGAAGAACACAGAGAGCAGGCCTCAGGCTCCCCTCCGCTTGCCCAAGCAGCTCCGGCCCAGGCTTCCTCCTCTCCAGTTAACCTGACCCACTGTCCCAGGTAAGAAGGCATCACTTACCTGGTGTGACTCAGGCAAGGGAGCTGGGAAGGTCTCACTACCTCCATCCGCGTCAGGCGGTTTAACCGAAGTGTGTGTGTATGTTACTTCACCTCCTTGGAGCCCCGGAAGACGACCCGATCTCCACCGCCTCACGTTCCGCGCTGCTTTCTTGCCCCTCTCGGTAAGGCAGGAGACCGCTGACTGGCTCCTCCATTTGACTGTGCACGTCGAGCGCGTCGGGTTCTTCCCTCTCAGGCTGCGTCGCCAGTTAAAGAAACATTCCTTAGAGCAGGGAGTCTGACGCTGGGAGATCAGGCTACGCCGGAAGGGGCCGCAAGCGCGGCCTTGGGACCCTCTGGACCTGCCTGTAAATGGGCTGTAGACAAGGAATCCCAAGGCTGGGCTCAGCACTACCCCCCCACCCCACCCACGCAGGAGCCCTTGCAAGTGGGAGTATGGAGGGAGGGGGGAATCCTCCGTTCTGGGGCTCTTTTGTCACCCCCCCCCCCCCCCCGGCTGAGGTCATCGTACAACTCTGGATTTTCATCGTTTGGGTGCTTTTTTTGTTTTTGGTTTTAAAACACAGACTTTGACAGCTCCTTTGCAAAACGACTAGATGCCTGCATCATCCCAAAGGAGTTGTGGTGTCCACAGCGGTCCACTGGGCTTTGGCGACTGGGCACACACCTAGGACACGGCTGCGGGTCCTCCCTCGGCCGCAGGCCGTGTGCGCGGGGCAAGGAACCAGGAGGACGTCTGACCCAGCGAGCCGCCCTCACGGTGGAGGCCCGGCTGTCCGCGCGGAGCCTGGCAGCTCACGCCCAGGGTGGGCACTAACCTTCCTTTTACCTGTGGCTAGCTCCAGAGCTGCGCCAGGGTTTTTCTGGTATAAGCACGGGGCAAACGAACGTTCTAGGCTGCTGCAGGCTGCAGCTGCACGAGGCCCGGCAGCCAGTGCGCACAGGAAGAGGCGGGTCGGGGAGCGGCATGAGTTGACTGCACCTGCCCCGCCGGCCTCTCAGTTTTCCGCTTCCTCCAGCTTGCTACCTTCCCCGAGCAGTTTTCCGGTGTTTAGGTTGGAGGAACTGTGGACTGTGGGACAGGCACTTTGAAATCTGGCTTCTTTAGAGCTTCTGGAGCAAACTTCCCAGCGGTGGAGTAATGCGGAGCTCCAGGAGCCCTCTGGGAAGCTCTTTCATTACAGACATTTACAAAGGAAAAATTAAAAAGAACAGTCAGCCTGGTTTCGATAAGAGGCGTGTATCTAGCCCTGCAAAGCTGCGAGGGTGTGCCTTGCAAGCAAATCGCAGTGCCTGCCTGAGCATCCAGGGAAGCTGAATTCACCGCTTTAAAAAACGAATGAGCATACCCCCCTCCTTTTAAGAACTGAAGCTAGAAACGATAAGGTTATTTTTAAGTCCGTTATATGCTCACTGCCGATTAAGCACATACTTGCACCCAAGTACAGGAAGTCAGGCAGGATGGAAAGAACGATGGCCAGGGGCCTTAGGGTCAAGCTGTTTGCATTTGCATCTAACCCCTCAACTTCCTGTCTTTGCAACCCTCCATCCTCAGTTTCTCATCTGAGTCCTCCTGGGGCTGCTGTCAGGACGCATGCGCAATGTGATAAGCATCTCATCCAACGTCAGCGGTTATCAACGGTTTTAAAGCATATGCCGCAGCTAACCCATGAATTAGCGAATTTTTATAGCAGGGGAATGGGATTTGTCATTGTACCCAGGCTAAATTGACTCCTTCATGGTGCACAAACATGGAGGGGGTCATTCTTTCCCTGTAGGGCCCAGCCGCATTCCAAGATCTGCTTCTATTCTATAACGTGTTAAACGGGACAAGGTCCAAATCAATCATCGTGTCCCCAGACCACTGAATTTTTAAAATGTAAACTCAATGGTTTTTAGTATATATCAAAGTTGACCGACACTGCCATAGTCTAATTTTAAATAAGTTTCATAACCAGCTAACCTGGGTGGCTCAGTGGGTTAGGCCTGAGACTCTTGGCTTGGCTCAGGTGCTGGTCTCAGGCTAGTGGAGTCCAGCGCCTGTTGGGCTCTGTGCTCAGTGGGGAGTTTGCTTGGGTTTCTTCCTTCCTCTTCCTCTGCCCCTCCCCTGCCCTCTCTAAAATAAATAAATTTTTAAAAAATTCATTTTCATCACCCCCCACCCCACCCCCAAAAAACTGTATGCACCAGCAATCATTTCCTACTTTCTTCCAGCCTTCTGGAGTCTGTCTCTATGTATTTGGCTATGCTGGACATTTTGTAAAAATGGAATCATATCATATGTAGTCTTTTGTGACTGGCTTCTTTCACTTACCCTAATGATTTCCAGGTTCATCACCAGTCAGTCGACCTTTGCCTTGTTTCCACTTTGGTGCACCTGGGTCATTAAGGAACTCTATGTTTATCCTTTGAAGAACGGTCAGACTGTTTTTCAAAAGTGGCTGCACCTTTTCCCGTTTTTTATATTGGCAGTATATGAGGGTTCCAACTTCTCCACAGCTTCACTAATACTTGTTACAGCGTGTCCTTTTTACAGTTATTCGAATAGGTGAGAAGTACAATCTTGTATGGTTTTTAGTTGGCATTCCTTCTGGCTGTTGATGTGGGGCATCTTCTCATATGCCTTTTGGCCATTTGCCAGTCTTCTTTGGAGAAATGTCTATTCATATCCTTTGCCCACTTGAAAATTGTTTTATTTGTCTTTTTGTTGTTGAATTGTAAGTGTTCTTCATAGATTCTAGATTCAAGTCTTATCTAATATATAGGATTTGCAAATATTTTCTACCATCCTGTGGGTTGTCTTTTCATTTTCTTGACGGTGTCCTTTTTTTTTTTTTTTTTTTTGACAAACAAGTAGGCAGAGAGGCAGGCAGAGAGAGAGGAAGGGAAGCAGGCTCCCTGCTGAGCAGAGAGCAAGATTTGGGGCTCCATCCCAGGACTCTGGGATCATGACCTGAGCCGAAGGCAGAGGCTTTAACCCACTGAGCCACCCAGGCGCCCCTCGAAGGTGTCCTTTGAAGCACAAAAGGTTTCAGTTCTCATATAGTCCAACTTGTGAATCTTCTCTTTTATCACTTTGTACGTTTTGTGTCATATCTGAGATCATTGCCTAATCCAAGGTCATGAAAGTTTACTCCTATGTTTTATTTTTTTTAATTTTTTTTAAAAATTTATTTGATAGAGATCACAAGTAGGCAGAGAGGCAGACAGAGAGAGGAGGAAGCAGGCTCCCTGCTGAGCAGAGAGCCGGATGTGGGGCTTGATTCCAGGACCCTGGGATCATGACCTGAGCCAAAGGCAGAGGCTTTAACCCACTGAGCCACCCAGGTGCCCCTATGATTTTATCTTATAAGAGTCTTATAATTCTATCTTTGTTCAATTTCAGTGGAACAAAAAAGGAAACTAAGACCTTGTGAAGGTAAGCTTTGTTCCAAATTACGTTGCTAATAAGTGTCAGGTAGGTAACTCTTATATATAAGAACAGCTTAATTTTATGCAAGCTGATAGCAATATAACTTCAAGACCTAAGACAGCCTCAAGTCATGTTAAAAATCAGAGTCTAAAACCAAATTTATACTCTTCCTGAAATGGAATCCACCTTTAATTGGAGGCTAATAGTAGTAAGAACAGACCTCATTTCTCGAGCAATTAGTCTGGGTCAGGCACTGTGTTCTCTATCTACTTCTCAAAGCCATATCGTCAATAGGTACTATTATTATCCTTATTTTAAAGATGAGGAAATGGTTCCCAGGTGCTTTTTAAGTAACATGTCTGAAATCACACAGTCAGTAAGAGGCAGAGCTGGATTTTAAAGCCAGGTCTCTCATCTTCTTGTAGGGCAAACTATTAGAAAAACGAATGACTATGGCTGAAACCCAAATAAAAGGGCTTTTGACAAGATAAGTACCCGCTGATGACACGAAGTGGACCTCAACGGCCATGCCCATTTCTTGTCACATCTGTTGGTCATTTCTCTTGGTGGGGTTGTGTTGATTTGTGGTGGCGAGAACCCAGACACCACAAAGCATCTGGGTTGCAATGGAAGTCCTGATTCGTTTTCTTTAAATCCAATTTTCCACTTGGTTTGGCTAGGGCAGGAGGATGTCAAATTCTGTGACAGAGGTCAGTCCTATAAGGTGTTTGTCTCTATTTACATAATTCACTGGAACATTTTGGGGGGAGGGGGAATCCATCTTCACTGACATTAGCCTCGGGAACTCTCCCTGGCTGGAGAGAGAAGCAATCCCAGGGCTAGGCCCGTACAGAGGTCCAAGTTTGCAGTTTCAACCAGGCATATTTATTTACATGTGGAAACTCCCAGTGGGAAGCTGAAGAACACAACTTAGGAGTGGTCCCCAAGTGGGAAATTGAATAGTACGCTGAGCTCCTTTTATTTCCATTTAATTTACCGTTGGTATCATTACCATTATTTTGTTAATCATTTCACTAGCAATGATGTAACTTGGGACCAGCCGAGGTAATTGCGGCCAAATGGGGGAGACACTCATCTGCAGTACTGAGTTAGCGAAAGCTTTCATTCACCTTTTTAGGGATGGATATTAGTTCTTTCCTTTATTCATGGAGCAGAGAGCTGCCGGGAAATGCTGAAGATATTAAGAGCTCCCTGCAGCTTAATGAACTCTACACTTGGTTGAAAAGAGGTTTCCGTAATTTTCAGCTTGCTGCTGCCTGAGACTATCACTCTGCACAGCCAAGTGGTCTCCTAAGATTCTAACAAGCCCATGTGAAGCCCCAGCACTGCCCCATGGTCTGAGCAACACGGAGTAACTGTTTACTCAAGGCCCTCAGACACGGGACTCTACCGTCTGATAGGCTGTGTGACTTTGCACAAGTTGCTTATGCTTTCTGGGTCTCTATTTTCTTATTTATCAAAAGAAGGTAATACCACTTACTGCATGATTGTCAGGCAGTAAACGGGGAAAGATGGGTAAAAGGCTCAGAGCATTTCTTGGTCCATACTAGCTATTTCATAGATGCTGTTTCTTTCCTGAACATGTGTTCATATGGAGGACTTTTCCTGCTGAGCTCGGGGTTATTTGGGAACCAAGCACAAGGAAGTGTTGAGAAACTAGTGGCTGGAAGGAAGGTCGGTTTTGGGTGGTGAAAGTGAAGACATCGGAGAGGCTACGTGGGTGTTCGGGATGGGACTCAGCACGCCCACCCTGAGGCTCCGAGATGGTCTTTGTCTGGGCGCTGGAGACTCCTGGGTTCCTGCCACTGCCTGCCTCTGTGTTCCCTCTGTGCCTCTGCCCTCGCTCCCTCCTCCCCTTGGCTCACTGCTGTATTTCAGTCCCTCCCATGTGCTAGACAAGCCCTTCTCTGTCTTTCCAGAGACTGCTCCCTCTGCCAGTCTTCTCTCTCCCCTAACCCTCAGTCCCCTAGGTCTTCTTCAACCCGTCCTCACTGGCCCTGCCCCTGATCAGCCCTCCCAGATCACCCTGTGCTTCGCTGCACAACACAGATTGGTTCATGGGTAAATGAGCTTCTGTTTGTGTGAGGTTTTTAATTCTAAAGATGTCTCACCATCTGACAGTTGTTTCTCGAAGCCTGGGTCTGAGATTATTTTGCTTACCCTGTAGGAGGTGTTCAGTAATACATGTTGAAAGAGTGAAAGACAAAACTCCTCTTGGGGAAAATGGGGGAAACAAATGGGCAGCTTTGAGGCTGACTGTTGAACTCTCCGTCTTGGGCTGACTTTTAAGCAAAGGCAGGAAGATGAAAGCATTAATATTAGCTGACACAGTGTGCTTTCTAGCTGCCAGGAGCTCTTCTAAATACATCTGTGTATTAACTTCTTCAGTCTTGATGATAACTATATAATTACTGTCACCCCCATTGTAAAGTTGAGAAAACTGAGGCATGAAGAAGTCGTTCGCAGGTAATCAGTGGCAGAGCCATGACTTGGACCCAGACACTCTGGCTTCAGACTGTATGTTCTTAGCCATTATCTTATCTATTCGACACACATTCTCCTTTCCCCCTGGAAAATGCTTTCCTGCTCCAATCCTCCCCTTCCCCACACATATACATGTTTTGGGTCTCAGATCCCAGGTGAAATAGGTCTTCCTCCGAGAGAACTTCTCCATCTCCCACCCTAGCTCGAGCCCCAGGTCACCAATACACACAGCATCTGAATTTTGTTTTGCCAAATCCTGACTGGTTATTTCCTCTCGATTACAGGGCATGGCTTATTTATCTCTGGACCCTCTGCAGCCACTAACACAAGGTTCCGCATACTCAAAAGTGCTCAAAACTTGGTTATGATGGAATGCTCCCATATCCTCAGGAGCTACCTGTTAATAATACCCATCTTTGGGGAAATGTCATTACTTACAAAAATTGCTTGTATGAGGCTCACCCAGCTAACTCACATCTAGAAATTTACCCTAAGGAGATAATCATGCAAGGACAAAATAATGTTGATGCAAGTATCATTGATCATGGCAAAAATTAGGAACAACCTAAAATGGTGATCAAGGGGGGGACTAGTTAAATAAATTATGTTCTTGCCACATAATGGAATCCTATGATGTCATTAAAAGAATATAGATAAGTATATTTACAGATGATAACTTAGAATTTTATCCAAGCTGTACTGGGGAGTGTTTAAAAAAAAATTCCAAACTGTACTGGGGAGTGTTTAAAAAAAAAATTTCCAACTGTACTGGGGAGTGTTAAAAAAAAAAAATGAAAAGAACAGAAGATTAACCAGCCCCTTTATTGAGAACTTATTGTCAGGTGCGGTGTTAAGCCCTTTTATATACATCAGCTCATCAATCATCACAACAGTCCTATGGAATAGGTTTGTTCTGTTATAATCCCCAAGTTTACAGACAAGAAAACTGGAGAGTAAGTGGCGAAGCCATTTCAACCCACAGTTATCTCCAGAGCTTGTAATCTGTATTATACTGTCTCTGTGATCCTGTCACATATTATTGCATAAACACTATGACAGAGACTGCCAGATACCTTGGATATATCCGTTTCTCCCCTCTTTCATGGTAATAGGTTTTGTAGCAGGGGTCATGGCTGCCAGAACAAGGACTACATTTCCCAGTGTCCTTTGCAGCTATGTAACTTAGTTCGGGCCAATGGGATATAAGCAGAAATATATGTATTCCTTTGGCCTCTCTTGCAATCTCTCTCTCTCTCTCTCTCTCTCTCTCTTTTTCCTTCTTCTGTTTTCTAGAATGCAGATGCTGTCCTTGGGAACATGAGATGGAGGCCACATACAGTATGGTGACAAGATGGAATGAGCCGGGGTAAGTGACATGGTGGAGATCCTTGCCAATCCTGAACCACCTATACAGACGTCCACGTGAGAGAGAAATGAGCTGTGATCACGTTTACATCATCATCATTTTGGTTGCCAGTCGTTTGTAGGTGAATGTAACTTAAGGCATGCATCCAGAAATTCTTGCAAGGATGTTCATAACGTTAACGTTAATCCCTCAGGATTGCAGGATGTGTAGTGATTTTTAAGTTATCTTCATAATTCTCTGGGTACATGAGCCACTTCTTACAACAGCAGTAAATCAAAAGAAAAATATACCACAGTACCCTCTACCTTCTGTCCTACAGTTTCAGTTCAGTGGCCAAGTTCTCACCTGCTCTCAGCCCATCCACAGCACTGTGTTTCTGGATGACTGCTCCCCCTGGCTCTCTGGGGTGCACTTCTGGCTTGCCTGACATTGAGGTTCAAGCTTACATCTGCAAAAATGCGTCTGCAGTACTCCATTGGGTTGGGAGGAGGGGAGGAAGATTAGCTCGAGGCCCTCCTCCTTCCTGGGAAGGGACGAAAACCAGAAAATCAAGCCAGTTAGTGTCTCCAGAGAGAAGACATATAGAAATCGATCTGTAGGTCATTCATTTATTTAATAAATATTGATGGGGGACATATATGGTTCTAAACTCTCTTCCAGGTATGAGGATACAGCAGTAAACATGGACTCTTTGTTGTCACGAAGCATACAGCTTAGAGGAAGGGACAAGAAGCACTTAGATTCCTCTGCACTACCCTGTCTTACTGAGCTGGTCTGTGTCTGAATCCATCTGTTAGTGATAGTTCCACTTCCCAGAAGATCTCAGTGTTTAACCGCCTTATTCATTCACTTGAAAAGCATTTTCTGAGGGCCTAGAAGTGCCACACTATAAACTGGGAATTTAGAGGCAAAGACAAGCTGTTTTCAAGATTTGACTGGTCTGTTGTTTTCAAGATTTGACCAGTCTGATGGGAGTGTCAGTACTAGACATGATTGCAACATTGCCAGACGGGAGTCAGATCTCATACTCGGCTCTATCTGATAGCAAAAGGAAATCCCAGCCTTGTTTGGAGGAGGGGTACCAGGAAGGCTTTGGAGCCGTAACAGCTGAGCCACGTCCCGCTGAATGAAAATTACCAGGTATGTCTCAGGCTCGGGGAAACGATTCTGAGATGCAGACATCAGTACCAGTAAAATGCACGGGGCCCTTTATCTTTCAAGCACACCAGAGATCTTGGCTATAGTCCAAAATGCGGTTCAGATATCTGTGAGATAAACAGATGAGTTTGGTTTCCTAATCCTAAAAAGACTTATTTAGCAGAAAAGACAGGGTTGGGGAGGGGAGTAGGGTACCTGCCAGGCTCTTGGTCCCTAGCCTGATCCCACAGACTTCTGTCTGAGCCCTACAGAGGGCAAGCAGAAGGACATGCTGGAGCAGCCGTTTGCAGGGTAGACCCAAGCAGCCTGCCAAAGGGCTAGGTGGCATGAGATGGTTAGAGGGCATGTCCTCCTTCCCATGAGCTCTCCCACTGCCATGAGGCTTCCCTGAGCCAATGTAATGCTGCCTTCATTCCTCTGGGATGCAGGTCTGGGAATGCCAGAACACAGTGCTTTGAGGAGGGGTGCATCCTCACCGGGCACAGGAAGGATCTGAAGGGACATCAGAGGACCTTAAGTGGCTTCTCAGGCAGTGACGATCACTGAGGGTCCCAGAGCAAAGAACATGTGGGGAAGACACATGGAAACAGGGGAGCTGGCCTTGAGGATTCCCAGAAATACTATGGGAGGAGGAGGGTGCTGGATTAGGGGGCTGAGCCTGAGAGCCCGTGCTGGACACCAGCATGTGACAGCTGAGATAGCTCTGTCCCCTTATGTCTTAGCCTGGGCTCCCTGAAGGCAGAGCCTGAGATAAAGGCCTGCATGGAGTTAGTTTACTTGGGAACATGCTCCCAAGGAGCAGGAGGGAGGGACGAGGGTAGTGAAACATACACCACGAGGATGTGTTGCTGAGTCGGCCACCCCATGATGTATGGGAGCTGCTGGGAATCTAATGGCCTGCATCTCAGGACTGTGCCCAGGAATGAAGAGGGGGAAGTGTCTGTCCACTGGCTCAGTACCCGTTGGTCACAGTGGCCCGAGGGTGTTAATTGCCTAGCACTTCCAGCAAGTTCTCAGGCATCCCACCCAGGCTGTCAGGAGAGGGGACCCAATGGGAGGTACTGACTGGTGCCCCTGCTCAAAGCAGGCTGAAGTCTCTGCTGCACTGGTCACCATGCAGTGGGCTGGCGGGATCTGGAGGAGTAGACAAGAGGTGCCCAAAACAGGCACCCATGAGCTGGTGAAGCCTCAGAAACCCAAGTTACAGAAGTTTCCAGAAACAAGGAAGAATAATGATATGTTGTTATTGTTATTAACAAATAATAGCTAATATTTACTGGATACAAATTACATGTTAAATCCTTATGGATAAATCATTGCATATAACCTCATAACAACCCTTTGTGGAATGTGCTATTTTTGACCTCTACCACGCAGATGAGGAAACTGAGGCAGCACATCACTTCCTCAAGGTCACACAGCTTATAGGTAGGAGAGCTACGTTGCCTCCCCTTAAGTGCGGGGACAGGCGGCTTGGCTCTGGGGAGAGGCATGCAACTCCCCAAGACCTCTGACCTTCTGGTCCAAAGCTAAAATGGTCCAAAGCCAAAAGCTAAAATGAAGACACATAGGGGAAAGTGTTCACGAAACAGAGACAAAAGATTCCCGTTTAGATTATATAAGGAATGCCTCAAATCAATAAGAGAAAGCTAGCCCAAAAGAATAGTCATGACTAGGTGATTCACAGCTAAGGAAACTGAATGGACAGTAAAAATATCAAAATATGCTCAAGGGCCCCTGGGTGGCTCAGTGGGTTAAGCCTCTGCCTTCAGCTCAGGTCATGGTCTCAGGGTCCTGGGATTGGGCCCTGCATCGGGCTCTCTGCTCAGCAGGGAGCCTGCTTCCTCCTCTCTCTCTGCCTGCTCTCTGCCTACTTGTGATCTCTGTCTGTCAAATAAATCAAATCTTTAAAATAAAAAAAAAAATGCTCAGATTTACTAGTAATGAAGGAAATGAAGATGAAAACATGAATGAAATACTGTTTTTTCACCTGCCGGCATGGTGGCACAGAAACGTTTGGTCTTACCAATCATTGGCACACGTATAAGGAAGCAGTGCCCCCCCCTTGGGTGGGAGTAGGGGGCCAGTCTGCCACTATCTGTTAAAATATAAAACACTCATACTGGGCCTCTGTGGTGCTCTTTCTCCATATGTACCTTCAAGAAGCGTCCACACCTGCCTATGTCCAAGAATGTTCCCTCCAGCATTGCTTGTAGGCATCAAAAAACAGAACGAAATAGAGCAAACCTGGCAGGAGAGGAAGCAGCTTAGATGTGTGTCTGTGAAGGAGCCTCCTTGGTTCTATCTTACACAGTAATATGCAAAAAATAAGAAGAGCGTGGTTGGAGTTCTGTGCCAAATGGAAAAATCCATAGTATATATCGATGAGTGGAAAAAAAGTGAGTTGTGGAACAACACGGAGTGTGATAGCTTCCCGGGAAACCAGAATCAGTTGTTCCCATAGAAACTGCATGGAAGAGGGTGTGAAAACAAACGCTGAACTTACACCAGAAATCAGCTGTGGGGAAAGGAGGAGTAGAACGAGTGCCGAGAAGGCCTGATTTCTACTGCTTTGGTTTGTTTAGAAGGGGACCTAGTCATGGATTTCTCGTGTGGTGTTGCAAAGCATAAAAACACATCAGTGGTTGACGGCTGACACCTCTCCCTTTTCCCAGCCACTTAAGAACAGAATTCCCATGCTGGAAATTAGGGGATCATCTGGAATTAACCCGCTCCCCGGCCAGCTCCCCCCATCTGGCTCTGCACCCACAGTGGTCTCTCGGGCCAGGCACTCCTTTTCTCCTTCAAAGATTCCATTAGCATGTTTACAGTGCTCTGACATTTGTTCACCCAGGGCTAACTGCAGGGCGAGGCTACGCTTACGGTGGTGTTTTCTGTTTTTTCATTTTTTCAATAAAAGAAAGGTTGAACATGTACTGTTAACATTCAACCGGGTGTAAAATCGTTTCAACCAAAAGACTTTGGAAATTGATTTTTGTGGTGCGCAACCTGAAAAACATTTGTTAGAGGTTGCTCGTGTTTAGCTTTGTTCGTTGGCAAGAGGTGCTGTGGGTGTTCATTTACAGCAGGGTTCTCGAAGGGGGGCCCCAGATTAGCAGCACTGGCGTCCCCTCGCAAGCCCCAGCCCAGACCCGCTGAATCAGACTGGGGAGCGGGGCGGTACATCCCGGCGGGCGGTATGTGAGCAAGCCCTCCACGTGATTCAGGTGCACGCTCAAGTTTAAGAACCTCTGCTTTTCAGAGTCCATAGTTTCTCATGGTTCACCTCCCCTTCTAATTTTCCTCAACTTCCTTCTCCTCTCCATTTCCCCATGTCCTCCATGTTATTTGTTATGCTCCACAAATAAGTGAAACCATATAATTGACTCTCTTTTGCTTGACTTATTTCACTCAGCATAATCTCTTCCAGTCCCATCCATGTTGCTACAAAAGTTGGGTATTCGTCCTTTCTGATGGAGGCATAATACTCCATAGTGTATATGGGGCAGGGGGTGGAAGTTTGGGGGAACCAGGTGGTGGGTATTAGAGAGGGCACGGATTGCATGGAGCACTGGGTGTGGTGCAAAAACAATGAATACTGTTACGCTGAAAAGAAATTTAAAAAAACTCAAAAAACACTATAAAAATTAGGATGATACAAGATGGAGAAATTAAGTCTGGCAAATCCAAGTATATGAAGATGTGGAGCCATTATAGCTCATAGTCACTGCTGGAAGAAATGTGGATTGGGAGAACTACTTGGAAAACAATTTATATTATTTTCAAAAGACCCAATAGTTATAAAATAGAACACAGAATACCCAGTCATCCCTGTATGTATACTGGGGAAAAATCTATAAAATGCTCAACTGGGAACATTAACAAAACAAGGTTATTGCAGTATTATTCTTTAAAATAAACATAGGAAGTCATTCAAATGGCCATCAGTAGGAGACTTCAAAGAACATGGTCACAGTAAAGTGAAATATGGCAATTAAAAATAATGCCAACCTTAAAAAAAAAGCAAGTTCTAGAAAAATGCTTTTAGTATGAGACCACATTTGCAGTTTTCTCAAATAATAAACTGAGTTTTATAAAAAACAAAAACAAAAACAAAAAAAACAACGTCTGCTTGACCTCACCAAATACAAATGGCCTTTTAGGAAGCTGATCACACCTCTGGGGGGGGGGGATACAAATGGCCTTTTAGGAAGCTGATCACACCTCTGCGGGGGTGGGGGGCGGGGGATGGGGTGGGGGGGGGACAACCTAAACTGACCTGTTTACATTTCTATTCATTCCTCAGATCTCTGCTGAATCATCACTTTCTCGGGAAACATTTTCTTCTTCTGTTTTCTTAACGCCATGTACCTCTTCTCTCTGCCTGATCACAGATGCATCTTACACTTAGTGTGTGATGATCTGATTGAGGTCTGTCGCCCAGCACCCCCTCCCCCAACAGTGCTTGAGTTTACCACAGTGCCAGACGCATGGCAGGCACCGATGGGTATTTGTACATCAATGAATGAACATCACCTTCACAGACAGCCTTCCTTGCCACAAACCGACTTTTCAACACATTTTTCACAAATCAGCAATGAAGCTTTCTTCGTCAAGATCCTCACTATTCATCCAGGTTTGAAACCTCAGTGACCTTTTTAAACTTGTCACATTTGTTCATTTGCAGGTGCCAGCCAGCTGCCAAGTCCTGTGGATTCTTCCACTGGAATGTCTCCCTGCCTTCAATATTGTGTTCATTGAAACTGTAGCTTACAACTGTTAGTATCTGTTGAGCGTTTTATGTTTTCCAAAAAGTGCTTTTCCTTCTGTTAAAATATTAGCAACTATTGACTGGGGGCTCATGTGCCAGGCACGGAAGCGATTCCCATTACTGTGAAGGAGGTATTTATTAATTATTCTACATTTTCATGGAAGGATAAAGCCAGGATTAGAGGGGCCTGGGTAAATGGTGCATAATCACTCAGCTCCTAAGTGTTAAGAGATACGATTGGGCTGATTCTTTGACCCATCCTCTGTGCTATAATGCCCTCTACCTATCCTTTGTCCACAGCCCCTCAAGCTGTAAGAGCTTGCGTGTTTGGATTCCATACCTAGTGCCTCCTTGTCAGCCTCCATGCTGTTCCTTCCCTCAGAGTCACGCAGTGAGAATAAGCATGCCTACTGGAAGGGAGATGGGCTCTGGGGGCGGATCTGGGTTCAAACGCAAGCTGTGGGATCCAGAGTAAGTTATTTCTCTTCCCTGAACCTGTTTCTTGTTCTGTAAAATGAGGCAAGTTAAAATTATGACCTTATAGGGTAGCTTTGAGGACTACATGAGATTGTTCACTTATAAGTATACACAGAGTGAGCACTGATCAATGCTAACGCTTAATATGTCTCTTTCTAGTTCTCAATACATCACACCTGAACTCTGTCCACCTTTCAAGGCTGCGGGTAACCTGGGCTCCTCTTTTCCTAACTGCATTTCTTTTTATTCTAAAAAGACTCGTCTTTTTTGTTCTCTCAGTATAGATCACAGATGTTGCCGTCGCCATGTTTCCAATCCTAAAAAACAATATACAAAACCACAGAGAAAGGAAAAAAATTCCTGTTCCCACCCTCCAGAAATAACCAAAATATCCGTTCTTGTATCCGTGTGTGTGTGTGACTGTACCTAGATCGGTTGTGTTCTGAAATCTGATTTCTCTCACTTTACAATACTGAGTAGACAGACATCTTTCCATGCCAGTAAGTAGAGATGGTACCATGGCCCATCACAGCTGAACAGTGTGGTATCGCACCCGTGTGCTACTGATGGACTGTATTGGTGAGCAACTGCTGTTTGACGAATCACCCTTCGGTTGTAGTGACTTATATATAGTTCATGTAATTATACATAGTCTATATCGATTCCACATAGAGAAGCAGATGGATACATATAATGTTACATACGTATCACATGTCTGCAGGCTGGCTGGAGTTTGGTGGACTTAGGCTGGCCTCAGCTGGGTTGTTCTGCTTCAGTTTGGAGGGGCTCTGTCTATAGGGGCGAGGGTGGCCCTCCTCCATATGTCTCTCATCCTCTTTCTGGAACCAAGGATCTGCCCACGTACCATTCAAAGCACACCACATGGCCAAGTCCAAAGTCAAGGAGTGGAAAAATAGACTTTGCTTATGATGAAGAGAGACATGTGAGTGCAGATTGGGGTGAAGAATTGAGACCAATAATTTAATCTATCACATACATAATTGGTTTTGTTTCCCATTTTTTTTATAATTATAAGCCATTTGAGCCTTCTGTACCTGGCCCAATTTTATTTTCCTGTGATAAATTTTTAAAGTCAAATTGCTGTGTCAAAGGACATATGCATTTCAAATACTGATTTGTACTTAATAGTATTCCAAAAAGATTCTGTACTCCCTAGTAACAGTGTCAGAGAATGCTGGTTTCCTCACACGTTTGCCACTACTAGATTTTATCAATTAGAAAAAAAAAAAAAAAAAAAAAAAGCTTTTCCCTAATATAAGAAATATGTTGTCCTAAGTTTATTACATTTCTTTGGTTATTAGTGAGGTTAGAAATATTTTTATGTCTGTTGGTCTTTAAGTTGTTTTTCTTTTTTCTTTTTTTTTTTTTAAAGATTTTATTTATTTATTTGACAGGCAGAGATTACAAGTAGGCTGAGAGGCAGGCAGAGAGAGAGAGAAGGAGGAAGCAGGCTCCCTGCCGAGCAGAGAGCCCGATGCGGGGCTCGATCCCAGGACCCTGGGATCATGACCTGAGCCGAAGGCAGAGGCTTTAACCCACTGAGCCACCCAGGCGCCCCTGTTTTTCTTTTTTTTTGAGTGACCTCTTCATGCCCTTTGCTTATACTCACTCTTTTTCAAATAAACAGATCTCCCCAGAACTAAAGTGAAGTCACAGCCTGTATCTCTTAACCCAGCTCTTGTGGGATTCCATGTGGGGTCCCCTCCCCACCCTCCCTTTTACTCAGGCCGAATGCAGTGTGCTAGGTTGGCATGAAGGCGAAGCAGCGGAGGGGTTCGTGCCCTTCAGGTGCCCGGGAGAAGAGTGCTAGGAGGAGGAGGAGAGCAAGGAAGACCAGGCCCTGGAGCCAGTCTTCTGTGAAAGGTGACAGTCCCTGCTCCTGACAATGCTGACTCAGAGGGAAGAGGCCCGCTATAACGTCACCATCTTCTGGATGGCAAGAGAAAACTCCTTTCCAATCAACCACCTGGTCTATCCAAATAGTTTCCAATTAAGGGCATTTTTATTTAAATGTAAAATCTAAAATCCCAGTCTGAGTTGGCAGGTTCTGGGAAGAAAATGACAAATCCTAAATCCTTCTCAAGTGTTGGCTCGAAATGCTTTGAACCAGTGACTTCCTCCCATACTGCTTCTTGGGAAACCTAGAGGTCCAACGGGGTAAGAACAAGGGTGATCCTGGCCTGTATTCAGGTAGCACTTCTTGGGGCCCCCCATTGCTCTAAGCACTTTGTGCATCTGCTAACTCACTGAACCTTCACCATGACCACAGGAAACAGGAATTACTATCATGCGTACGTCGTCGTAGCTGAGGAAGTTTGTTTTTGCCCAAAGACCTACAACCAGGAAATGGTGGAACCAGGATTCAAACACAGGTGGTCGGCTCTGGAGCCAGTGCTTTAATCACTGTGCTAGGATTTCCCCAAACGCACCACGTGTCCCCAAGTAGACTCAGAGAAGCACTCACCTTGCAGGATGCTGAAAGCTGTTACATGCAAAGGGAAACTTGGTGTTGAGGTCAACAAGTCTCCTTACCCCAAAACTTCTCAGGGACTACAATACGCCAATCTAAATGGTAGATTTTTAAAGACGCAAATCAACCACCTGGTATGTCCCAAACATATTTGACCTTTAAAAAGATTTTACAAAATTTGTATTCCACAGATCATGTGTTGCTAAACGCTGTTAGAGAGGGCTTTGGATCAGGCACACTGGCTTGGGACAGATCATGAGTCAGGTGCCCAGTTTTCAGGTGATTGTGAGAGCCAGTGGCTCAACTCAGTCATTATTAAAAATTAAACCTACAGGGCGCCTGAGAGGCTCAACAAAGCCTCTGCCTTCGGCTCAGGTTATGATCCCAGGGTCCTGGGATCAAGCCCCGCATGGGGTTCTCTGCTCAGCAGGGAGCCTGCTTCCTCCTCTCTCTCTGTCTGCCTTTCTGCCCACTTGTGATCTCTGTCAAATAAATAAATAAAATCTTACAAAAAATTAAACCTACAATTAAATAAATTACATTACAAAGGTAATGGTTACTTAAGACTTTACAGCTTCCTAATGACTTAACTGCACTTGATTATAATCTAGGCTCTTACGTAAGGTTATGCCTGTAGCTCTACTCCGGACACTGTTCTGTACATGTGCAAAATTTGGTCTCTTGAGCATCTCCTCAGCTCCACGTTCAGGGATGACATGTTGGTAACTTGAAATCAGCCACGGTAATGGTACTGACACCATCAAAACTGGCAGAGTCTCCACATCAGGGCTCTTATCGGAAGGAGGTCTGTTTTGGGAGGAGTGGATGTTAAACATTTACCAGTACATCATGGCAGACATGATGCTTAACATACTGACTTCACCGGTAAGCATGATTTGGGGAAGATGACTCCATGTCTTTGAGCTTTGGTCTGTTTCTTAAGACTGCTGTGAGGGTTACATATACCAGATTGGATTAAAGCCATGCTCTCACACCCGGTCAGAACGACGCAGGCTCCTGGCGCTGTTCAAGACCTAGAGCTATGAGAATCTCTTGGATGGTACCCAGGGATCTGCCTTGATTGAAAATCAAGTTCCTCAGAACGTGCAGACCTGCCCTTGGGGACCAGTGGTAAAACTGAACAGTAGAGAATATTTCTGACCCAACAAGCTACTTAGTCATATATCTCTTCCAGCTCCAGCATAAGCAGCAAGCACAGCATCGAGATTTCTCTTTCTAAAGTATGACTCATTATGGGACTGAGGCAGAGAAAGAGCCACCCCTCCCCGAGCTATTTCATGATTATAATCCTCTATAGGTAGCTTGACCAGGACAGGACCACTTCTCTAGGCCATCCACAGGATGTGGAAATAACTCAGTTTTGAAACTGTACTTCATATTGCTCTTTACTCATGTGCTTTTACCTGTCTTGCATCCAAATCTGGACAGGAAGGCGGGACAGCAGGACCACTGCAGGCCATGCAAATTCCCACGCTCTTCATTCACAACTGAACATGGGCAACAACTAAATCAGATACACCACATCAGCCCCTTGGTGGGACATCCCAGACCCCGTTCCTTCTCTCTCTTCAGCCCCAACGTGAGTATCAGAGGGGGTCAGCTTTACTACCTAAATATTTTATTTTTACTATGTATATCATACTATATTATTATATTTTACTATATATAAAAGTTTTACACTATATACACATACACACATATTTTACTATATATATTATATATACGCTTGGTTATAAAATCGCGGAGTACAAGAGAAGAACCATCATCATAACAAAACAAGATTCCCTTGCTCCAGTCCTCTGGAGCAACTCCTCCCCAGAGCTAACCTCTTTGAATTTATTAAATAATTTAAAATTTTTCTTGTGGTCACTTTTACATTCCTAAATAATGTATCTCTATTTTTTGATGCATCCCTTTTAGGCATTTTATGTTCCTTTTTTCTATGATCGAGGAGGATTTTGCTTATTTCTACTGCCATAACCTTCCCAGTGTCTATTAATCTTATTTCCATCATTAGTTACTTTAAACACTTCACCGATACACTTTTATTGCTTATTCCACAGACACTAGATTACTTCAAGTTCTTACGGCTACCCACTCCAGACCCCTCCCAGCTGCTGTCTTTCCACATTATCAAGGCTAAATGGACTTCTAGAAAATGTAGTCTGACCATTGACTACTGTCATCTTCTTGGCTCGGTATATTCAGGATTGCCATCAAATATTGGCCACATAAAATAACGGCAGAGAAAATAATTCTGAATTTCCCCAGCTATCCTTTGTCTACTTAAGGAAAACACAGGCCCCCCTTTTTTTTTTCCTGCCCTGGATCACAGGAGTTATCTCATTAAACTAAATACCAAAGAACAGCATGAGGAGCCAGAGCAGATGAAGGTGTAAGGGGAATAAATCCTATTAGGGTCCCAGCAGGAGAGTCATTAGAGACGCACACACTCATGAAAGACCTGGGGCTCCACTCATGTTCCTGTGGTCTCTGGTCCGGTACCAAAGAGGGGAAAATCATACGCTGCTTGTTTTCCGAAAACACCTCAAAGCCACCTCTTAAAGGCTTTGTTCTTTCTTTCTCTTTTTTAAGATTTTATTTATTTATTTGACAGACAGAGGTCACAAGTAGGCAGAGGCAGGCAGAGAGAGATAGGAGGAAGCAGGCTTCCCTGTTGAGCAGAGAGCTCCATGCGGGGCTCAATCCCAGGACCCTGAGATCATGACCTGAGCCAAAGGCAGAGGCTTTAACCCACTGAGCCACCCAGGCGCCCCAGGCTTTGTTCTTTCAAAAACCTTTATGATAGAGATGGGGTAAAAACACCACTTCTTTGCTGTCACTTTTGCTATAAAACGGTATCTATAGGGTTTAACAAAGTTTTCTGATCAAGATTTCTCATTAGCTAAACTATTCCTATCGATATTATTAGTTCATGTAGATGTGTGTTGAAGAGATTTTTAGTTACTCATAATTTTTCCTTCTTTACCCATTAATAAATGAAACAGTATTAAAATGTTTTAGAAATAATATATTTGAAGGGCACCTGGGTGGCTCAGTCGGGTAAGCATCCAACTCTTGATTTAGGTGCAGGTTGTGATCTCAGAGTTGGGAGTTCCAGCCCTGCCTGCATTGGCTCTGGGCTCAGCAGGGAGTCTGCCCAAGATTCTCTCTCCCACTTCCTCTCCCCCTGCACTCTCTCTAAAATAAATAAATAAATATTTAAAAAATGATATATTTGATCTTTTTAAGGAAGTTTAAACTATATCCATGCAATTTTCACACACTTACCAGCAGAATTAGCCTTTGCCAATTTTTTAAAAAAGATTTTTATTTATTTATTTGACAGAGATCACAAGTAGGCAGAGAGGCAGACAGAGAGAGAGAAAGGGAAGTAGGCCCGCCACTGAGCAGAGCCCGATGCGGGACTCGATCCCTGGACCCTGAGATCATGACCTGAGCTGAAGGCAGAGGCTTTAACCCACTGAGCCACCCAGGTGCCCCCCTAACTTTGCCAATTTTAGAATGCACCAGATTATCTACTTTTTTGAAAAGGATCAACATGCAAGTAAAGTAACAATCATTAAATGTGGGTGAGTGTGACATATAGGCTTCCAGTTACAGAATGAGCAAGTCACAGGAATAAAAGGCACAGCACAAGGGGCAGTCATTTTTTAATAGTGATGCATCAGGACAGACGGCAGTCACACTAGTGGTGAGTATAGCATAAACTTGTGGAATCACTATGTTTTATACCTGAAACTAGTGTAACATTGTGTGTCAACTATACAGAAAAAAACAAAAATTAGTCCTTGCTTGTTGGCTCAGAAAGCTTCTCTACTGGTAGCTTGTCCCCAAATACAGGTCTGCATGTTCTGAGGAGTTTTATTGAAAATGAAAATTCAGGGTTTTCCTGTGGACTTAGAACAATTTGCTCGCTTAAGCTCTTAAGTTTTGTTTTCTTCTGGAGGGGGAGCATGACTGGGGGAAGGGATGGAGAAAGGGAGAGAGAGAGAATCTTAAGTAGGCTCCATGCCCAGCACGGAGCCTGATGTGGGGCTCGATCTCACAAACCTGAAATCGTGACCAGAGCCAAAATGAAGTCAGAAACTCAATCAACTGAGCTACCGAGGCACCCAGGCTTTGAAGTTTTAAAGTATCACTGTGATTGAGAAAAAAGAAAACATTTAAGTGTGCACTGATAATATATAAAAGGTCTAATTCGGAGAGGTAAAATGAAGTATTTCAGTATCATTGCTAATTGTGGCAAACTACCAGTCTAGATTATAGGTCATAGACGCTGCATTCGTTTTTTTATTCAGCAGATATATACTGAGCTCTTACTATGCACCAGTGCACACTACAGCAGTTAATGAAATGGACCAAGATGCCTGTCCTCCTGGAGCTTACATTCTAGAGGAGGGAGAAAGACAATAGAAAAGATAAATTATAAAACATATAGTATATTAAAGGCATTAGGGCTCTGAGAAAAATAAAGGAGGGAAGAGAATTGGGATTGTGAACGTGGGTTCTGCAACTTTACTCTGGCCTGGCAGAGAAATTCTGTTGAGAAAGTGACTCTTGAGCCCAAACCTGAAGGAGACGACGGAGTGAGTTAGCTGACCATCTGTGGCAAGGAGGCCCATCAGGTGTGAGCAGCTGAAGAGAAGTCGGTGGCCAAGTGTAGGAAACGGTTCCCGAGAGGGAAGTAATGGTGTGAGACTGCAAAGCATTTTGTAGGTGAATGTATGGATTTTAGCTTTTACTCTGAGATATGAAGCTCCTGGGGGTTTTGAGTAAATGAGTAACAATCTGATTTATATCTTAAAGGGATTACCTCAGCTGATATACTGAGGACAGAAGGGGGAGGGGTAGAATGGGTCAGAAGCACAAAGGAAAGTTAGGAAAGTCTTAAAAAAAAAAGTCTCAGTCAGTGGTTCTCAAACTTTCTTGGTTTTAGGACCCCTTTACATCTTAAAAATCACTAGGAATCCCAAAGAGCTTTTGTTCATGTGGGTTACATCTACTGGTATTTTACCATATTAGAGAGAGAAATATTTACATTTGCTTATTAATTCACTGAATAATAAACCCACATGTTAAAAATTAATATATTTTTATGGAAATAACTATATTTTCAAAGCAAAAATATTTAGTAAGAAGAGCGATGTTCAGCATTTGTATAAATCATTTAATTCTCTGGTTTAGTAGAATACAGCTGGATTTTCATAGCTGCTTCTTCATTTAGTCTATTAAGATACATTGTTTTGGTTGAGGTAGATGAAGAAAATAAGGATTTGTATAGATAATCTTATTCAATACCCAACCCAAACTTGACAAGCTGTAGTTTCTTAAAGGTCATTTGCAATGTGGAATCTGAAACTTATCAATAAACTTAATACTGTTTCATTGAAATCCAGGGTTTATCTTGTCCTTAGAATGAATATTTGTAACCTTACACATTTTGAGTGGGGGAGAATATTAGTTCACAGAGTTACGCAGATCTTTCAAATGTTGACACATTTCAACATTGTATAGTATCAACAATCAAGGACGTTATTATTACTTTTGATCAGGTACAGAACATGCGAAAATATGGCATCTTGGCACACTGAGTATTTCAAGCTGAAGGAATTTGAGAAACGGCATGTGCAGGAAAGCTTCTTCCTCTCTCCCTTCCTTCCATTTTGTTAGCTCTGCTTGTGATTTGTTGCTTCTCAGTAAATAGGTGAACTCAGTGTTCAACAGTGCCATTAGAGTGAACATATATTTGACTGTTCTCATGATTCCTCCCACCTTCAGAAAAAACTCTCTGACTTTCCACTTAAGCAGGTCATAAAACCCTCATGTGAGAGGGGCTCTCTAGTCCTGGGAAAAGAGGAATAACTCCAAAAACGAAGGAACACAGAGAGGATAGACCTCAGACGAACAGGCCTTGCTGTTTCCCCCAGTTTACGACATTTAGCTTACCTTTTGTCCTATCACATCTTCCTACAACTTGCCACTCCTTCATCAAACCTAGCATGAAACCCTCAGCCTTTTCTTTGGGTCTTCCTTTACTTCCTTGTGAAGGCTCCTGTGGTACTTAAAACTTGGAGGCATACATCAGAGACACTGTGGGTTTAGTTCCAGATCACCGCACAAGAAAGCAAATACCACAATGAGGCCGGTGAGCTGAATTTTTTTTTTTTTTTGATTTGTATAAAAGTTATGTTTGCATTCTACTGCAGTCTAAGTGAGCAAAAGCATTACATCTAAAAGCAACATACATCCTTTAAAGATACTTTATTACTAAAAAATGTTAACCATCATCTGAGCTTTCAGTGAGTCGTAATCTCTCTGCTGGAGGGTCTTGCCATGATGTTGATGGCTGCTGATTTAGTCAGGGTGGTGGCTGCTGAAGGCTGGAGTGGCTGTGGTAATTTCTTAAATAAGACAACACTGAGTTTGCTGCATTGACAGACTCATATACAAATGATTTCTCTGTAGCATGTGATGCTACATCATAGCATTTTACCTACAGTAGAACTTCTTTCAGAATGTAAGTCGACCCTCTCAAACTGTCACTGTCTTAACAGTTAAGCTTATGTAATATTCGAAATCATCTGTTGTCATTTCAACAACCTTTGCCAAGGCCAGATTCTATCTCAAGAAACCACTTTCTGTGCTCAGCTGTAAGAAGCATGTCTTTTGCTCTTCGTTTTATAATGAGATTTCAGAACGTCACATCTCTAGGCTCCACTTCTGATTTTGTTCTCTTGCTATTTCCACTATCTCTGCAATTTCCTCCTCTGCTGAACTCTTAAACCCCTCAAAATCATCCATGAGTGTTGGAATCAACTTCTTCCAAACTCCTGTTCATGTTAATATTTTGCCCTCTTCCCATGAATCACAAATGTTCTTACTGGCATCTAGAATGGTGAATCTTTTCCAGATGGTTTTCAGTTTACTTTGCCCAGAACCATCACTAGAATCCCTATCTGTGGCAGCTCTAGCCTTACAAAATGTGTTTCTTAAATAAACCTTGAAAGTTGAAATTACTCCTTGACCTATGGGGCTGCAGAATGGATGTGGTGTTAGCAAGCATGAAAACACCGATCTCGCTGTCCATCTCCATCAGAGCTCTTGGGTGCCAGGTGCACTGTCAGTGAGCAGTAAGTAGATTTTGAAAGGAAGTTTTTTTTCCCCCCTGAGCAGCACATCTCTGCAGTAAGTCATATTATAGACAGATGTGCTGTCATCTAGGGTGTGTTGTCCCATTTTTAGAGCACAGAGTGGATTTAGCATAATTCTTTGAGCCCCTAGGATTTTTGGAATGGCAAAAGAACCCTAGCTTTAACTGAAAGTCACTAGCTGCATTAGTCCCTAATAAGAGAGTCAGCCTGTCCTCTGAAACTTGGAAGCCTGGCACTGACTTATCTCTAGCTCTGAAAGTCCTAGATGGCACCTTCTCCCTACAGAAGGCTGTTCTGTTGCACTGGGAACGTTGGGTGCAGCCACCTTCATTATTATGCTAGCTGGATGCTCTGGGTCACTGGCAGCAGCTTCTCCATCAGCACTGTTAGCTTCGGCTCGCACTTCCCCCTTATGGAGAGACTTCTTGCCCTAAGCTTCACCACCCAGCCTCTGCTGGCCTCAGGCTTTTCTTCTGCAGTTTCCTTCACAGAGCTGCAGAGAGTTAGGGCCTTCCTCTGCATTAGGCTTTGACTAAAGTCAATGTTGTGTTTGGATTAAGCTTCTATCCAGACCACTGAAAACTTCCTCCCTATTGGCAATAAGGCTGTTTCACGTTCTTACAATCTGTGGGTGTGTACACAGGAGTGGCACTTTTAATTTCCTTCCAGAACTTTTCCTTTGCATTTATAAATTGGCTAACTGGTGCAAGAGGGCTAGCTTTCACACTGTCTCTGCCTCTGACATACCTTCCTCACTAAGCATAATTATTTCTAGCTTTTGACTTAAAGTGAGAGACAGGTGACTTTTCCTTTCATTTCAACACTTAGAGGCTAATGCAGGGTAATTAATTTGCTTCATTTCAGTATTGTTGCTTTCAGGGTCTAGGGGAGGCCCAAGGAGAGTGAGTGAGATGGGAATGGCTAGTCCATGGAGCAGTCAGAACAATCACAACATTTATCAGTTAAGTTCATTGTCTCGTATGAGTGCAGCTTGTGGTGCCCCAAAACAATTACAACAGTAACATCAAAGATCACTGACCACAGACCCTTATAACAAATATTGTAACAATGAAAAAGTCTGAAATATTGTGAGCATTTCTGAAATTACAGACAAGAAGTGAGCAAATGCTGTTAGAAAAAAAAAAATGGCACTAATAGTGGTTGTCACAAACCTTCCATTTGCAAAAAATTTGGAGAGCACGATAAAGCAAAGTGCAATAAAACATATCAGTGTTAAGTAAATTTGCATGCTTTTCTTTTGTTAGTCTGTCTTTCATTACAGAGGTCATAGCTGAGAACTCAAGAAAAGAGCATAGGGGCACCTGGGTGGCTCGGTGGGTTAAAGCCTCTGCCTTAGGCTCCGGTCATGATCTCAGGGTCCTGGGATGGAGCCCTGTTGGGCTCTCTGCTCTGCAGGGAGCCTGCTTCCTCCTCTCTCTGCCAGTCTCTCTGCCTACTTGTGATTTCTGTCTGTCAAATAAATAAAGAAAAATCTTTAAAATTTAAAAAAAAAATGGAAAGAGTATAAAGTTGATTTTCTTCCCCTATACCACTAATCTTTAAGTAAGGACTGGGAAGCCCTCAAGCTCATAGTGATATAGATTTTTAAAAATTCCAATTTTAGCTTGAAAACCAACATTTTATCATTAGCAACAAATTCTACCACTTGTTTTATCTGAAGTTATTGATAAGCTCACTTTTTTCTCTTTTGCAAGATAATGCCAGCCATAGTTTGTCAGTCATTCTTCCAAGTAAAAATAATACTTCATGGAAAAAAGTGGCTAGTTTAGGTCATAAATCAAATTGCATAAGTGCTTTCCCAGGAGACAAATATTATATTTTAGCACACAGCAAGTGTTTTATTAGTATCATTAAGAATATTAAAAGACACATATTCAAGGGTCAAGATCTAATGAAATTAGTATATACCACATCACCAAGGACATTTTAAAGAGAGTATGTGGTAGTGAAGAGTAAAATGATTAGTATAGTTGGTGCCTCAATTTATGCTAAAGGGCCAGCACTTCTACCTATAGTTGCTTTTGCATCATCCGTGTAAATGCCAATACAGTGAAAAAGGCAAGCAATGTGTCAGTATTACTGCAAGAAGAGTTTTGATTTGGAGTCACCAGGTGTCTGCTGGCCACATTTTGAGAATCAATGATTGAGGTGAAAGATGATGCTGGTTTGGGGGTGGTGGTACTTAGAACTATTTTGGTTCTAGATATATTTTAAAGGTAGATCCAATAGTTTGCTGGCCAGCTTGGATGTGGAGTTGAGGAGAAAGGTCGAACATGACCTTAAAGTTTCTGGCCTGAGCCAATAAAAGAAGAAATTCCATTAAGTGAGGTAGAGAAAGACAGCAGGAGCAGGGGTTTGGGGATGATCAGAAATAGTTTTGGAACATGTTAAGTTTCAGATGCCCAAGAGACATCTAAGTAAACATGGCATGCAGGTGGCTGGCTACAGTCTACAGTGGAAGAAAGACGGCTGGAGGTACACACCGAAAATATCAACATCTAAGTATTTAAAATATTAAGACTGGGTGAAATCACCAGGGGAGGGAAGATGGGCGGAAAGATGGGAAGAAAAGAGATCCCCGGACTAAGGTGATAACATGTAAAAAGCGAAGTGGTGAGTAAACGCCAACAAAGGGAACTGAAGAGTGGTCAAGGAGAAAGAGTGGGGAAGGCCAAGAGCATGATCCTCAGCATCCACTACTACTGGTAGCTCCAATAAAATGAGGGCTGAGAACTGGTCACTGGAATTATCAACATGCACACTTCTCTGGTGACCTTGATAAGAGCACTTTCAGTGAAGTGTTGGAGGCAGTGCTCCTGGTGAGCACAGGCTTAAAAAAAAGATTTCTACACCAATGCTCATAATGGCTCCAGCCTGGAAACAGTCCAAATGTTCACCAGTAGGTGAATGGACTGTTGACAAAAATAAACTTGATGAATCTCAAAAAACACTATGCTGAAAGACAAAAATGAAAGAGTACATACGATATGACCCCTCTTACATGAAGTTCTAAAACAAGCAAAACAAATTTATCTTGATGGCAATCAGGATAGTTTTTGCCTGGAAGAGAGTGGGGATACATGTTGACTGCAAAGTAGCACAGGAAAACCTTCTGGTGTGAACGAAGTGTTCTAAATATTAACAGGGGTGTTGAGTATATGCATACACTTGTCAAGTTGTTATACTGTACATGTAATGTGTGCATTTTATTTTATATAAATTATACCTCAATACAGTTGTTCAAAAAATGGGAAGCGAGGCAACAGAGACCATGAACATGGACAACTCTTTGAGTGGCCTCAGTGTAAAAGAAAAACTAGAAATGTGGCAATAGCAGAGGAAAAAGTGGGGTTAAAATTTTTTTCACCATAGGGGTACCTGGGTGGCTCAGTCAGCTGTGTCCCACTCTTGGTCTCAGCTCAGGTCTTGATCTCAGGGTCATAAGTTCAGGCCCTGTGTTGGGCTCCACATTCAGCATGGAGTCTACTTTAAAAAAAAATTACCATGGGTGAAATAATGGCCTGTTTGTGTATTAAGTTGAGAATAGTGGAGGGAAAATTTGATGATACAGAGAGACATGCTGAAGCAGTTATCTTTGAACTATTTAGAGAAGGAGATGTGGGACACAGGGAGAGAGGCTAGCTTTGGCTAGAAGCAGTGGACGTTCACTTAGTGGGGAGGCAGTATACGGACATAAAAATTGGTGGGGCATGTGATATGGAAACCTGTGGAAGTTCTCAGATTCATTCTATTTTTCTTGGTAAAATAAGAAACAAAGACTTCACCTGAAAGAATGAGGGAGGAGGTTCTAGAGGCTGGAGGAGAGGAGTGTAAAATAGTCATTGAGGAGACTGTGAGAAAAACAGAACAGAAAATAAGGAATGACTTCTGGACACCGGGGATTAGGCGTCATACATTTAAGACTAGACCATCAGTATGGTTGAATGCCTTCCTCTAGCCTTACTGAGCTGCATATGTCCAGTCACAGGTTTGGACTAGAAGCAGAATTGTGGTTTAGCCGAGTACAGAAAAGTGAAGGAAGA
This sequence comes from Mustela nivalis, assembly GCF_964662115.1. NCBI lineage: Eukaryota > Metazoa > Chordata > Mammalia > Carnivora > Mustelidae > Mustela > Mustela nivalis. Next base: position 80,776,042 of record NC_139028.1, on the reverse strand, counting down.
GGTGAAGAAGTAGCAGCGATATGAAAGGGAGTGATTATAATGATGGACTACAAATTTTAAACTGATCCAAGAGGGAAGGGTAAACAGGAAGGGGTGAGCGACAGAAGACGTGGTATGAATGAGTGGATTTTGGTCGGTGGAGTTGAAGGACTGCTGGAATTGGATCACAAAAGAGAGTGAGCTGAAAACAGAGGAAGTTAGAATGATACTTAATGTTGAGATTTACACAGGAGTTTGAGTCCTGGGTATATAGCCAGTTCTACAGGATGACCACAGGAGTGGCTGAATTTAGGTAAAGGGCAAGATCACTGGATGACGTCAATGAGCCAAAAGGTCAGGGTATAAAAGGATCATTCACATGAAATCTTAAACTCACTGATTAAGCAGGAGCAGTGTGGGGCAGTGGAGGCAGTTAAAACTTCAAAGAATGGAAATTAAGCTGGAGGTGGAGAGTTTGTGTTAGTCTTGTTGACAGAAGATAAAGATAGGAGGGGATAGGAAGGACTTTGGAGAGAATGGTCCATAACTGGCAACCAAAAGCAAGGAAGTCACCTAATGCACACCCAAGTCTAGGGAGATAAGTGGTATGGGAGAGGACAGTCACTATTTAAGAGGACTTCGGGGGAAGCAATATCCTCAGGAGGGAAAGGGATTTCAGAAAGAAAAGAGGAGACACACAGAACTGCAAAGGGATATGAGCCTGGGATGCAGAACAAGCAGGAGTCTGGGGTTTCATCTTCCTTTACTATTTAAGTTGTTAGCTTAATTTTAAAAAATTACAACAAACTCAATGATAAGACTATTTTTACAATATATTTAGCTATACCCTAGAGCTAAATGAATGCTAACTACTCCACTTAGTCAAGATGTTGAGGCACTATATGAAAACCGTTTCTTTGGTAGGCTTTTTTTTTTTTTTTTAACACTGAAAACTTTATTGGAAAAGACAAATGAATTGCTAAGATACTTTAAAGTAGTTGCTTATTCATCATTTTGCTTGGAAAAATTTACCCTAACTTTATAGTAGGGGAACAAACACAAAATCATTAAAAATACATGAGCCTCCAAGGCTTGATAGCTGGGCAGGGTCTTTACATACCTTCCCATGGCGCGTAGTGATTAAACACCACATTCTAGAGTGAGGACCAAGCAAGGCAGGCATTGGGAGCCTCAAGGCATGTTGAAAAGTGCTGATAAAAAGCAATTACCCCAACTGTCTCTCCTAATGTTGGCAGTTGGTTTTGGGTCCAGAGCCCTCTTAGAAACCCAGAGGTTAGTGAGATTCACAGAAGTCCTTCATTAGTTTAGTTTGTAGCTCGTGGGTGAGGTTCAACCATCTCTAACTTTGAAAAAGTTCTGTTTGTACCTCTCTCTGTCTCATTAAAACTGTCTAACTGAAATGGATAACCAGCTACAAAGTTTTAGTGTACTAATTTCCTCTGCACAGGACACTGTTGCAATTCTAGACACGTCTCAAGTATGTAAATACTATATATATGTATTTTAAATTAGGGTGAAGTCTTGGTTAATCCTCTAAGTTTCATAAATGAAGTACATCTAGTTGCTTAGCTTCAAGTTTTTGTAAAAACTACAGTCTTTGTAATGTGTTCTATTGGGTGTATATTCTCTGCCACTGCCCTTAATGAACCTTGTGAAGAAAGTCTACGTACACTATTAGCTATCTCTACTCCAGTAAAACTTTATCAAAATGGACTATGGGGTAGATCTGGCCCCAGGCCATAGTCTGCCAACCCACTGTAGGCAATGCTTGGCCTCAGCTATCTCACTGACCTTGCCTTTCATCACAGATTCAAATTCCATGACAGCAGGGTAGATGTAACACCGTTTTTGAGATATTCGTCACAGAAAAATCTGAATCCCTAGATGTTCTGGATCTATGCTACAGCTTAAAGGATCATTTCTGGCATGACTGGCAGGAGCTAAATGATGTGTGATCCTGTTTTAATCTTTCGTATTCTAAGTTTTTAGCAGTACTGTCAGCAAGCTCGCTCCACCTGATAGTGACTGACTGCAGACCTCAGCTCGGTAACTTCACACAATACATTTTAGATATTCCATTTTAAAAAGAGAGAAAGGTAGGTTAATGGAAAATACAGGCAGACCAGGTTGGTTAACCTAGACTAAAGTGGTAAGAAGCAAATAACCCTACAGGACCAGAATTACTTGCTCTCCTTTTCAAACAGGTTATTTCGAAGGGAAATGACAGCTCCCTCATTTATAATGTGTTATAAATTTATAATGTGCTAGCAGTTGGGGCTCCTTACTGGACCACTTTCTGCAATGCTGTCCACCCTCAAGAGTTGTTTTGTTGAAACACTCCTTCCAAAATGCTCTGTTCAAAAATTACTCTTTGACTGAATAGAGATGACTAGTTGGATGAATCCTATACATTACAATATAACAACGTTAATCTTCACAAAGAAAAATAGGAAATGAAATAAAATCTCAAAAGCTTAATGGAAATGAAATAAAATCCTTGGGACAGAGTAGTTTGCTATCCCTAAATGTGCATCGGTCACAGCATAAAAGGAGAGTGCATTTATCACTGTCAGGGGCTATGAAGTTTTAATTTTTTGTACCAGCTTAACGGCTGAAATTCCAATCAAAGAGCTAACATTTGGACTCTCATGTTCTCATAAAATGTTTAGGTACACACATTAGAATGTTTTGGCCTGGAAAGGTAAACAGGGACCTACCAACTATCATTGGCCTATTTATAACCAGGAGAAAATTAAAAGAGCCACTGGATGAAAATCTAGGCAAACCAAACAAGAGTTTACAAAAAAAATCATTTTTGAGAAATGCTTTTTTAAATAGTTTAAAATTTGTTACTCACTTACAGGAAGGAAAAGGCAAAAAAATTAGGCTGTATTTGGTTACTTTAAAAATCCATTAAATCTTTTTACAGGGCTTCCTTATTTTTATCACTCTACTATACCCAAATTTGTACCTGAAGTCTTCCCAGACAAAATTTAAAATTTAAATTTTAAATTTAAAATTTAAAATTTAAATTTGAGCTAAATTATCAGCACCACACATTTATAATAATGTTTTAAATTAAAAAACAAGCTGGACGGTTTAACCCAGTGAAAACAGAAATTACGCTTATAGAAGAAGCCAAGACTTAAAAGACTATGATCTGAAATACATCATTTGAAGGGGTTAATTTTGCCATTGCTAGTAGTCCAGTTCCCTAAGACCAAAAGACAATTTTTAAAAGAGTTTTGCTATAGTAATTTGTCAAAATATTTTCACCCATTCATGTACTTAAGGGCACTATTTGATGAGGGAACAATTCCCAAACGAATCTAATGTAGACAGCACATATTTTGTGGAAGGATCCTTGACTGACTAATGATACTACCATGTAGCATTTAATGAATGTCTTCTATGTGTCAGGCACTGATTGAAGTAGCTGGAATGTATTAACTCATGAACTAGTGTATTCATAAAGGGGGAGAGAGGTGAAGGAACAGGACTACGATCCAACAGCAAGTAAGAGCTGTCACCAGAGCCTGCACCTAGGCACTGACCCCAGAGCTCATGCGGCTTAACACCACGCCATGCTGCCTTGTGTAGGTCTTATTTTGAAGAAAAACCAGCTGTTGAACTGAAAAAAGTGTATGAGCCAGCTGTCCTTAAATCCCCATTTTCTTAAAGATGATTCCTTTGACAAGACTTTAAAATGCTTCTGATCTTATAAAAGGCTTTAGTATGTTAAGATATTTTATAATGTTAATGGTTGTTGTACACATTTTATTGAATGTTTTCTATTCTGCTTTTCAAATTGAGTCAATAACTGTAAACACCACAACTGTAAGTAGATTAACAGTTACATGTAAATCTAGTTTGAAAAAGATATATTAGTAAGTAAGTACTTATTTTTCCCGACCTTTTAAAAACTTGTATGAAACCTAGGATAAACACATTGAAATTAGATTTCCTGGGCAGTACTAGAAAACTGTCTGGCGAAGTAACTTCTGCAAAGATGAGAAGTTCAGAACTAGAGGGTAATCAACTAAGCTGTCTTTTAAATATGATTTGTGTGATGTTCTTTTCCATATTTTAGTCCCTCCCACTTGCTCTTTACTTATACTCTAATATTCTACCAAATAATACAATTAAAAACTACTCCTCAGAGTAGAAATCTGTAATAAAATGTACAATAGTTTGTATATAGTTACTAGTTTAATATAACATTACCCAAATAACTAATCAGTTACTAGTGCTTAAAATTTATAGTAAGAAACATTAAAAACAACAAAAGACTACTTCTGTCTCAAATTTAGGCCTATTTCAATATTTTCAGTATAGCTAAACTCAATGTAATGGTTACATTTGTAAAATCTTGCTGAGCAGACTTCCAAGACTGTGATAATAATGTAGGTGGTCCACTAGGAACTGTTGTTCCCTTCCTTAGCTGAATTATATGAGATTCCAACCACATGTCTCTCATCTTGAGTAGACTCATTAGAAAAGATCCATCAGCTACATGCTCACATAAAACCCCCTCTCTCCACTCCTACTCATAACCCACTGCCATACTAAAAACTGCAAGTTAGTTGTGCTTTCATAGCCTTTTTACTGGAGACCGTAAGTTTGAGTTGAATTATTCAATGTGAGGGTCACAATGAGAGAACGTGGATCTTTCTTATTCTTGTGGACTGTTATCCTTCCTTTCAAGGCTTCACCTATGGAAGAGAGGCAAAAGATGTGTTTAAGAATTCAAGGAATACAGTATGGCAGGAAAATAATAATGTATACCTAGTACTTTTTGCTTATTGTTGTGAGACAGTTCACTCATTTTGGAAAAAAAATAATAAATTTTTAGGACAATTTTATGTTTAATTTTTGAACAAAGCAGATCTAAAAAAATAAAAAGTTTAAAATTAATTTAAAACATAACTGAATATTTAAAGCATGAATAACAACAATGTATTGGGAGATAATCCATGTATAGCACCAACTGGGGAAGTGAAATTTGCTCAAAGGATTGGAAGGGGTAAATGGAAGTAAATTACTGAGAGTCTTAAGTTATAAATGAAATGGCGTACCAATGTTTGATAGTAGTCTGGTAAGCTAAAAAGGCATGCTGGAACTCTCGAGCAACAATTATAAAAACAAACCCAACACATGTAGTTAATTAGCCAAGGGTGGAGATAAAATGAAATAATAAAGAGTATTCAATAAAAAAAAAAAAGTAACAAGGAAAAAAGCAAGAAATAACAGGGGATACTTGAAAAAAAAGCAAATGACAGAATTAAATCTAGTATCACCGATACTAATATTAACTGTAATATGTTTAATACTTTGAATGTAGAGACAGCATCAAAGTAAAAAGAAGGAGTACTATTCTATAAAATATTCTATATAATGTAATTCTATATTAATCATAGAGAGTCTGAAATGGCAGTATTAACATCAGACAAAAATGACTTCAGGAAAAAATATACAACCAGAGATAAAGAAACACATTTCAAAATAATCATTCAAATCATAGAGACCTGATGACTTTTATGTATGACTATATGACTAAAGAGCTTCAAAATGCATGATGCAAATCTGACAGAACCACAGGAAGACAAATATAATCCACAATTGTCACTGGAAATTTCACCTCTCCTCTGTCAATAATTGCACTAACAACTAGACAGAAAACTAGAAAGAATATGGAAGATTTAACACACTATTATCCAACTTGACCTGGTTGACATCTACAGAACCAAGACAGATTACATCTACATATGCTGGGTCATAAAACAGATCTTAATACACTTAAACATAAAGAAATCATACAGAATATGTTCTCTGACCAAAACTGAATAAAATTAAAAATTAACAGAAAGATACTTGAAGATACTTGAATAATCCCAAAACATTTAGGAATTAAACAAAAGACTTCTAAATATTCCATAAATCAAAATAAAAATCACAAGGAATATACTCAAAGAAAAGTAACTTGAAGCCCCTGGGTGGTTCAGTAGGTTGGGTAATTGGGCATCTGACTCTTGGTTTCAGTGACTATTGTGATCTTATGCATAGTGGGATGGAGCCCCCTGTTGGGCTTCACTCTCAGCAGGGAGTCACCTTAACAATTCTCTCTGTACCCTGCCAAATAAATAAATAAATCTTAAAAAAGAAAAAAAAAGGCAATTTATTTTCCTTTTTTTTTTTTTAAAGATTTTATTTATTTATTTGACAGAGGCACAGTGAGAGAGGAAACACAAGCAGAGGGAGTGGGAGAAGGAGAAGCAGGCTTCCTGCTGAGCAGAGAGCCCGATGCGGGGCTCAATCCCAGAACCCTGGCATCATAACCTGAGCTGAAGGCAGACGCTTAACCGACTGAGCCACCCAGGCGCCCCAAGGCAGGCAATTTAAAACATATTACTTTGGGGCACCTGGGTGGCTCAGTGGGTTAAAGCCTCTGCCTTTGGAACAGGTCATGATCCCAGGGTCCTGGGATCGAGCCCTGCATTGGGCTCTCTGTGCAGTAGGGAGCCTGCTTCCTCCTCTCTCTCCGCCTGCCTCTCTGCCTACTTGTGATCTCTGTGTGTCAAATAAATAAATAAATAAATAAATAAATAAAATCTTTAAAAACAAACAAAACAAACAAACACTATTACTTCTATTACTTTCACTTCTTAGAATAGCAAATATTTAAAAAAAAACTGAATTTTGATTTGATTCCTTAGGATGAATGATTAGAAGTGGAATACTTTCAAAAAAGGCATAAAGTATATTCCAGTTTTTAATTCCTGCCATCTTCAACAATGCTGGTGTTATTAGAAACGAAACAAAAAAATGAGTAAAAGAAAACAATACAATACTTTTGTTATTTAAACACTGTCAGAATCTGACTACTTTGATTACACTTCAGTGATTATCAGTGGTGATGGGTATCATTTCAAATGTTTAACCACCACCTTAAAAAAAAAATCCTTTGTGCATTCAAGTTAGTGATTTTGTTGATGGATATGAGGTATTGTTGCAAATGTTTCTTTTTAGTGCATGTCCTCTAATGGTTGCTGCTGTTTGATTTAAGTTCAATCCTTAAGATAATGGTCAAAATCAAAAGTGTTCTATAGAGCTTATGAGGCAGGCATCAAATTCTTCATTTCAAGTTTAAAGGATACATTGAAGAGTTCTATGTAGCCCAAGTCAAGATGAACTAGTTATGGATACTTTTGATAAATTTTCATGAAAGAAAAAAAATTTAAGCATCAATAGTAAACAAAACATCCTAACAGGACGTTTTAATTCCCTTATAAACTAGTATAATTTTCATGTCTTAAGGTAAAATACAAGCAAAGTAACTATTTCTATAATAATCTTAATTTCAAAATGAGGGTGCAAACAGCACTTATTTAAGTTAATTAAACAGCATGAAGGGTCACAGTAATAAATACATAATTCACCCTGCTGAACTCCCGTCAATTGTTTAGACCTGACAAAAGTGCCAAGTCAGTAGGTGTAATACCAGAAGGGATCGTAGTAATTAATCAGTGTCAAATAGATATAAAATGACTGATGCCGTTAAGCATGTGTACTGTATGGGAGCTGCAAAGGACATTCTCTGTGGAGCTGAGCTGTTACCACCTTGTTTTTATCATCGGCAGACGGCCATTAGTACCACAAAGCAGTGTTGCAGTTCAATCAAGAGCAAAATTGATTTCATTTCAATTCTGTTCTAGTGGCTTTTTAAAATTAATTTCTTCCAGAGCAATGAAATTTCATTTCCCCAGAAGGGGGAAAATTTTAAAATCATTATTATCACTATTAGAGCTTAAAGAATGAAAGAGAAAAAGAAATGGATTTTCCATCATATAAACGCTTACTAGATACATACAGAGAAAGAAAAATAAATAGCCTGACTTTAGTCATATTTTCAAAGCGAAATTACATGAAAAAGATATGGATTTTTACAGTAAACACTGCCATATAAGTTCATACAGTAAAAAATTGTACATTAAAGGAAAGGGGACAAACACATTGAATTTAAACTTTAAAGTAAGTGTTCTCTAACTACTTTAAAAGTATTAATTCTGGGAGGATGGTTTGTTACTCCCAGAATGCTAGAAGTCCTCAAATGTTAACAGCATTTCTTCTGAAATATTTTTAGATCTAGGCTGTGAATAAAATATAATAAAAAAGCAAAACACAAAACAAAACAAACTAGGCTCATTATTTTATACTTCCATTTTGCTTTTGGCCAAATGTACAATTCTTAGTCTGAGAAATTCCTTATTCACACAACATCTTTTCTTATTTTCTAAATATCAAGTCTACCCTTAAGGGTGGAAAAAGAGATTTACTGTTACTAAAAATATTCACACACCTGCCCCCATGCCCCACAATCTAGGCAGCATAATGAAAGACATATTTATAATATTTTATTTTATAAATCTTAACATATTAGTTTCTAGATACTAAAACAAGATATATGCACAGCAAATTATTCTGAATAGACACTCTTGGCTTTATTTAATTTTATCTAATAATTTTAGATCATAAGGTGTCCAAAATTACTTTTAGTTGTAATTAAACACAACTACAGAGAACTCTTCAAACATGCCAAGATAAATTTGAACACCAAGCTATTCAAGTTCAATAGTATGATAAAATTTTTGAGAACATCACAGTTGACAAAATGGGACAACCAAATAAAACGGCCAGTAAATGCCTTTGGCACAATGTCACCCAAGGTGATTAGAGGAAATGAGATTTCAATGACAATGCTTATCACTATACTTATTGGTACATTCAGTAAAATATTTACAATATGGCAAATACTACCATCAGATCAAAAAGGAGAAAGACAACTTATCTATTAGAAAACCCTTTATCACAGCATATTGAGATGTACTAACACAGATGTATGCATGAAATGATCTAGGAGAACAAAGCAGACAGTAGTTAATTTTCTAAGGTGAGGGAAGATTTATAGAAATAAGCTGGGTAATGCAGAGAAAACTGAAATTTATCAAGTGAAAGAGATCAAACAGCTTTCTAGGTAGACTATCTTAGACTAAGGCAAGGAGTAAGAAAAGATAGGAAAGTTAGCTAAAAAAATGCATGGTCTGTATAAATCCACATGAGCTGGAGCATATGATGGGCTACTGATGTGGAATGTAACACACTGGGACTGGAAATGAGGAGAAATGGTCAGATTATAAAGGGCCACGGAAAGAAATTTGGATTTTATCCTGGAAATATTGACAGTGAAGGTTTTTTTTTTTTTTTAAATTAACTTTAGTAAGGCATAACTGACGGTAAAATGTGCACATTTTATGTGTGCAGCAATGGGTTTTACCATTATCTCACTTTCCTAAACTTTTGCCTCCCCAAGTCTCAAAGACTATCTCTTACGTTATCTTCCAGAAGTTTTGCAGTTTTATACATTTATATTTAGGGTTTTGATCCATTTAGATTTGGTTCTTGAATACAGTATAAAGTAAACATGAAAACTACTTTCCTGTACAAATACTTAAGTTGTTCTAAACACTATTTGTTGAAGACTATCATTTTCCAAGTGAATACAGTGATCTTTTGGAAAAAAATTAACTAACTATACAAAAGTGGGTCTATTTCTGGATTCTCTACTTGTTATAATAATCTCTGTCTGCCTATAGTATAATATCTTACTGTCTAGTTTAATGTAACTTTTTAGTAGTTTAGAAATCATACAGTATAAGGATTCCAATATGATTCTCTGAAAAATTGCTGGTTACTCCACGTCTTTTGCATCTGCATACAAATTTTAGAATCAGCCTCCCAATTTCTTTCTTTCTTTCCTTTTTTTTTTTCCCCAGCCTGTCAATTTCTATCTTGCTAAATTCTCTTATTAGTTCTGTAGTTTTTTGAGATTCCTTAGAATTCACTGTGGACACAATTATATTACCTGTAAATAATGACAGATTTATTTCTTCCTTTCCAATGACTTTTGTTTCTTTTTTCATTCCTCATCACACTGGCTAAGACCTCCAATATAAGAAAATAGGAGTGGTGAATGTGAACATTCTTGCCTTGCCCCATACAGAGGGAAAGCATTCAGTTTTGCTCCATTCAGTATGACGCTAAGCTATGGACTTTGTGTGGATGCCTTTTATCAGGTTGAGGAAGTTCTCTTTTATTTCTAGTATGCTATGAGTATTTATCATGAATAGATACTGAGTTTTGTCAACTGTTTTTTTTTAAAATTAAAGATTTTATTTATTTGACAGAGATCACAAGTAGGCAGAGAGGCAAGCAGAAAGAGGGGAGGAAGCAGGCTCCTTGCTGAGCAAAGAGCCCGATGTAGGGTTCAATCCCAGGACCCTGAGACCATGACCTAAGCCGAAGGCAGAGGCTTTAAGCCACTGAGACACCCAGGCACCCCTCAACTGCTTTTTCTGCATCCACTGGATGTGACCATATGGTTTTTCTTCTTCGGATTGTTAACATGGTTGACTGAGCCTGGTGGTGGATGTTAAGGAGGGCACATATTGCATGGAGCACTGGGTGTGGTGCACAAACAATGAATCTTGGAACATTGAAAAAATAAAATAAAATAAAATAAGAGACCACTAAATGATTCTAAAATATTTTTGAATTTTATATTATTGACGCAATTTTGGATTCCTGGACTAAACCCCACTTGGTCCTAGTGTATTGTTTTTTTAAAAAATATTGCTGGATTCAGTTTGCTAGTATTTTGTTGACAATTTGTGCATCTATATTCATGAAAGATGTTGTTCTGTAGTTTAATTTTCTTGTACAATTTTTGTCTGGTTTTTGGTATCAAGGCCCTTATAAAATTAGTTCTCTTTTATTTTCTGGAAGAAACTGTATAGAATTGGTATTATTTCTTTTTGAAGTAGCAGGAAGAATTTGCAGTGAAGCAATCTGTGCCATGGAGATTTGTTTTATGGAAGGCTTTGAGGCTGGCTGCCTGTTTTTGTAAATAAAGCTTAACTGGAACACAGCCACACCCACTCATTTACATACTATCCCTCAGAGTTTAAGGTGTTTGTGGATCCCTACTGCAGCCACTGTGGGGTTATTGGGGGCTAGGATATAAGAGAACAAAGAGAAAAAAAGAAAAGAAAAATGGGGATTTCTTTAAACATTAGGAGATCCTTTGCCCATTCCTCAAGTTAGAATTAGAGGAGCTAGTTCATCTGTGCTGATGCCTTAATTCTGAGTTTTGGACTGCCTGAGATCAGACTGGGGATACTCAAAGAAAACAAATCATAAATTTATCACCAGTTCAGGGTATTCGAATTCTGGTCTTCTCCAATTTATCTGATATTATTTACTTTTCAGGGATCTCAAACAGCTGTTCCACGCATTCTGGTTTATTCAAGGTGCATTCGGTGAGAAAGCTTATTTTCACTGCCCTAAAAATCCTCTGTGCTCTGCTTATTTGTATCCCTTGCCCTTGGCAACCACTTTATCCGCTGCCCCCACCCCCCCGCCCCCGCCACTGTCTCTACAGTTTTGCTTTCTCCAGAATGTTATATAGCTGGAATCACAGTGTGCAGCGTTTTGGGATTAGTTCTTTCACTTAGTAATATGCGTTCAGTTTCCTCCATGTCATTTCATAGCATCAGTTTATTTCTTTTCAATAATATTCCATTATGTGGATATACAGACCATTTAGTTTTAATATAGTTATCCATGTTTGAATATGTCTACCATCATACCATTTCTTTAAAAAATTTTATTATTTGACAAAGAGAAAGAGAGAGAGCGAGAGCGAGCACAAGCAGGGGGAGTGGCAGAGGGAGGAGGAGGATCCCCAGCAGCCAGGGAGCCCAGTGTTGGGCTTGATCCCAGGACCCTGGGACCAAGACCTTAACTGACTGAGCCACCCAGGTGTCCCATACCATTTGTTTTCTATTTCTTTATGATTGTATCTTCTTCTTCTTCTTCTTCTTCTTTTTTTTTAGGATTTTATTTATTCTTTTGACAGACAGAGATCACAAGTAGGCAGGGAGGCAGGCAGAGAAAGAGGAAGGGAAGCAGACTCTCCGTGGAACAGAGAGCCCGACTTGGGGCTCGATCCCAGCATCCTCGGATCATGACCTGAGCCAAAGGCAGAGGCTTTAACCCACTGAGCCACCCAGGCACCCCGATTGTATCTTCTTCTGAACCAAATCTTTTTCTTGAGATTCCATTTCATCTTCACTACTAGCTTATCAGTTATATTTTGTGGCTTAATTAAAAAAATTTTTTTAACTTGTTCCTCTGGTGTTTACAATATACATATTTATCATGATTTGCCATGAAATGAGTTCATGTGCAATGTAAAAACTTAATATATTTCCATTTTCTCATTAATTTTTTTGATCACTGCCATAATTTTATGTCTCTGTTTTGAAACCTGTAATATATTATTTTTGTTTTAAATTATCTTTTACAAAATTAAAAAAATGAGTAAACAAAGTCTTTTTTTTACGAAGTCACACATTTACCATTCCTGACATTTCCTATTCCTTCGTTCAGATTCCACTTGGTGATATTTTCCTTTCACTTGAGAAGCTTACTTTATCTTGTATTGACAATCTGCTGGAGATGAATTCTTGTAGTGTTTTTCTTCTGGAAGGGTTTTATTTAGGCTTCATTTTTTAAATACATTTATTCTAAATATAGAATCTAGATTGACAGTTTCTTTTAGCACTTTGAAAATGTCATTTATCATCTGGCTTACATAGTTTCTGAAGAATATTCTGATATTATTCTTTCTTTGTTCCTCTGTTTTATTTTCTCTGGTTCATGTTAAGACTTTGATATTATTATCACTATTTATTGGCAATTTGTTTGTGATATGTCTTGGTGTTGTTTTCTTTGTATTGATCTTACCTAGGGTTCATTGAATTTCTTCAATCTGTGGGTTATAGCTTTTATCAAATGAAAGAAAATTTGGCCATTACTGCATCTTCAAATATATTTTCTGTCCCTGCTTCTTTCAGGGACTTTTTATCACATTTAAATTAGTGTGCTTCATATTTTCCCACTGGTTACTGTGGATATGTTCATTTCTTTAAAAAGTCTTTTTTCCCTCTATGTGCTTCATTTTGGATATATTTTATGCTGCATCTTTAAGAAAACTGACCTTTTTTGCTGTTAATTGCATCAAATAGCACTTTCACTTCAGATACTATAATTTTCATCTCTAGCAGTTCTATTTGGGTTTTAAATATCTTCTCATATAACAGCAGTTATGTTTCTTTCTTTTTTTTTTTTTTTAAAGATTTTATTTATTTATTTGACAGAGAGAAATCACAAGTAGTCAGAGAGGCAGGCAGAGAGAGAGAGAGAGAGGAGGAAGCAGGCTCCCTGTTGAGCAGAGAGCCCCATGCGGGACTCTGATCCCAGGACCCTGAGATCATGACCTGAGCCGAAGGCAGTGGCTTAACCCACTGAGCCACCCAGGCGCCCAGCAGTTATGTTTCAATATGCTTGTGTGCTAATTTCATTTCTGGATCTGTTTCTTTCAATTGACATTTTCCTGAATTTAGCATTTGATTGGAAGTTTAGGCCATGATGAATTTTATGTTGTTCAGTGGTTTTTTTTTTTTTTTTCCTTTTTTGCCAGTAAAGTTACTTTGGTCCAGTTTTTTTTTTCTTTCTTTCTTTTTTCTCTTTTTCTTTTAAGGAGGCTTGTTTTTAAGCTTTGTTAAAGAACATGCAGGTTAGCCTTTAGTTTAGGGATAGTTTATTCCTACTATGAAGCTATGGTCCTTCTGGACTGAAGAGAGTCCAAAAGGAGTCCCCACTCTAGCTGGTTGAAACTCAAATACCCAGAGCTACATGGAATCTCTGAGAAGTGTTTGTTCACAGCTGCCTCAGATGCTTTGCTTGACCTCAGGCATTTCATCCTACCTCCATGTATCTTAGTACACATCTAAAACTCAAGGGGCAAAAACCAAACCAAACCAAACCAAAACAAAAACCAAAAAAACTTAAGGGGGCACTGTGTGTAGATTTCTGGAGGCTTTTGCTGATTAGCATGTCTTCTTTAGTACTCTGCCCAGCAACTTCTGGTTTCTACTCACTAGTACTACCACCAGCGGTTTAGGAGGGTTTAAAAAAAAAAAAACAACAAAAAGGTGTTGTATTTCCTTATATAATCCCTTCTTTATACTATCATAGCTGAGAAGGACCACATTTTCCTTACTTTGAAATTTCCCTTTTAAGTTTTTCCTGGTTGTATTTTAGGGGATTCCAAAATTTTGTGGTGTACTGGTCTTACTATTTAAATATAAGCACATATACAATGGCAATGAAAGAAATACAGAATGTAGACAAGGCAATATTACAATCATACATCTCCTTCACAGTATTCTGAAAAAGCTGAATCAGTTACTCTAAGGATTACTGGGTAATAAGTAGTTAGGATTTCAAAATTTCACTAGAATAAAATAATACTTTGTTGTAATTAGTAGGAGAAAATTCAAATGCTATCTTAAATCTCTCCCAAGATTTAAACATGAATGAATTAGCACAACCTTTAAAATTTAGCACTAAGATAATAAAATGGGAACTGTGAAGAAAGCAACATTTTCAAGTTTCCAAGTATCAATCCAAATACCAAAGCTATACAAAAACCCAACCAAACAAAAACAAATGAAAATGTAATAAAATTTCATTTGTGCTCATCACACTTCAGTTTTGCTGTGCTCAAGCTTTTTGGAGAAAGAGAAAATGAGACCATCAAGGTTTCATTTCCGTAGCACTACAATCTTAAAGGAAAACATGACAACGAGGTGCTGCTTTACTCTAATAGTGTTTATGTGCATCTACCAAATTCAATTTATGCACCAACAGTGAAATAAACTATACCGGAATTTTATGGAATATTTGAAACAGAGAGAGAAGAGTATAATGACCACCCAGACCCACCACTCAAGTTTTGTCAAATCTTAACATTCTCCCACAGTTCCCTCAATTTCTAAAAGGAATAATTCAGGTCTATGGCACTGAATCCCCTATAAAGCCTTCCCTGATCCTATTTCTATTGAAGAATAGAATAGGGGCAGCCACACTGAATTCCCCAGTTATCATCTTTAAGTATTGCTTCTTACTTTGACTATGTGTGTTTGTACATGAAACTGTTTCACTGGTCTTTAAACTCCATATAAACAATGTATTGTAGGAATCACTCTTTTTTGCTTAATGTTCCTTCTGATATTCACAAATACATGATTAATCTGTTACAGAGATTTTACTGTATGCAACTATCATATTTATCTATCTTCTGTTAATGGGCATTCAGGGTGCCTCCAATTTTTCACTTCTACAAACCATACTGTTGTCAAGATTGTTGTAGACAGGCTGCAGGGGAGACTGTTCAGAATATATCCCTAGAAAAAATCTGTGGTTTTAGCAATGATACTTATACATCTATACTTAACTTGAAGGTAGCAAACTGTTCTCTAAACCTGTACCAATAAAGACTATCAGCAGAAGAGTATAAAAGTCCCATTTGGCTACATGATTGCAGGTACTTGGCCTTGTTAAATTTTATGATTTTTTTTTTTTTTTTCCTGTAGTGATGGATAAGAAAGTCTCTTATATAGTTTTAATTGGCCTCTCTCCCTGAGTTCCTAGTGATTTTGAATTTCTTTTCATGGAAGTTTGTTATACATTCAGGCTTCATATAGTCAGAAAGCTTTCTGCAAAGGTGGGGGAGGATAATTTATATGTAATAAACAATTTAAATAACAGAGATTCCACAGTCAAATTCTAACTTTTGGAGCTAAGGGTATAGGTACGTAAGAACTCTAGGTGCTCATCAGAGTGAGCAATCAATGAGGTACAAGATAGAAGAATACAGAATTGGGCCAGTCCTTGAGCACCGTGTGAGATTTGAGCAGATACAGACTGGGGAGAGCATGTAGACACATATACTGAACACTGTAACTACTGAATAGCATTCTTTTAAATTTACACTTCACCTCTATCAGTGATAGTCACTTTGGAAGTGAAATCATTTTTACTTTTATTTGCAACTTAATATATACTACTAGTTAATACTTAAAGAAAAGTTCTTGGAATTACTTTGTGGTACTCAAAATAAAAGCTACATATTAAAGCACATTTTAACTGGCAGGAATTATAAATCTAATCTAAATAAAAGTTTTCTTTAAATCACTACTTTATTGAAATGATATGCCATCTAAAATTTATGTAGCTCTAAGAACATCTTATTTACTTAGCATGTTGCGTTGTTTCAAAGACAGTGGGCATAGAAAAAGTCCCTGTGGAATGAAGGAATAATGTTTACTTCAAAAAGAATAAGAAATTTCTCTCCCTTTTTTTTCTCACCTGCTTTAACGGAAAATGGCTTTTCCAATAGAAATATTGTTTGTTTCCAGTGTGTTTTGGCACTCTGGGGGCCCGTGGAGAACACGACCTGCATTGGTAAGAGTTCAAAAGTATCTGATGAAGTACAAGATTTTTAATATCATGCTACATTAATCTACTACATCAAATACAAGCTCCGATTGCTTACAATAGCAAAATGCTTATGATCAAACACCTTGGGGCACAAAAACAAAATACAATGTATTTCACATAATTAATTCTTATGGGAAAACTCATAATACTTACCCTGCTGTGACAATTTTTCTCAAAATATATATCAAAGTAACCAGCAATTGCCTGTTTAAAAAAAAAATAAATAATTATTAAACTAATTACATGACATAACAATTATTCAGTCTTTCAAGATAATGGCAAAAAGAAACCATTTCAAAGACTAGATACCTCTTATACTTATGACAGGTCACTATTATCTCCTGGAAAAGATGTTACATGTGAAAATGAAGTCATATAATTTGGCTTTCCCCCACAGAAACAATATAATAATAAGGGCAATAAGGCTAATCAAATAACCAATATGTGTTTTATTAGAGAAATGACTGTGGTAGACTACTGAAAAGTGAGAGACCACATGAAGGAAGAGGCTCAGCCAGCCTCAAGAGCTGACCCATGCTCTCCCAAAGACAGCCTGCTGTGCAGGCGGGAGCCATCTTGGAGCTCTGTGCTCTGCTCTCTGCTCTCAGACAATTGCAGCAGCCTGAGAGACCTGGGGAGAAACCAGCAGAAGAACTAGAGGACAAGTCCAGTCCGGACTGCAGAATCATACACAAATAAATCTAAATGATTGTGACTTCAAGGTACCTGGTTTTAAGGTGGTTTGTGACACGGCAGTAAATTTAACTTAAACATACTCTTTTATACAAAGATCTCATTTAATTTTTTCTGATCTTGTGCATCTAATTTTAAAGCAAAGTACTATGAATATTTTTGTAATGAGATCAACAGAATTTTTAAATGCCACTTTTTGGCTGAAGATAAACTAAAAATATATAATAGTACTCAAATAAAACATATGTTTAAGCAAATACCCAAAGGAGAACCTCTGAGGTAACTCTAAGGGTTACTGTGATAGTATAAAATGATCTCTAAAAGATGAATATTCAGATGAGGATATGTAATTTTCATTTCTTTTTAAAATTTAAATGATACCATCCCTTTTTCTTTCACTAACAGCATTAGCTTTATCTATTTTTAAAACTGGCATTAAAAAATAGTTATAAGGTGTTAAAAATAGGACACCGATTATTGAAAAATCACTATAAAGCTAGCTTATTTGTGTACTCTGCTGCTTTTGTTGAGAATGTGAACTTTTATTGATCTGTGAGGTTAATATGGATTGGGCCCAAAACAAGTTCAATATTTAACACTGAGGTTCATTACATTTTAGATACCAAGAAAGAATCAAAATACTATTTATAATTCTATGAAACAGGCAAAATATAAAACAATGTAGTACTCAGGTACAGATTATTATAGAAAACTATGTAGTTACTCAGAACATTTCTAAAACATGACTTCTATCAGTTGATTTCCTGGTATTTCTCCATAGACTAATTCAACTATTTTCTTAAATTTATTCCTGTATGCCAGTCTTGTTCACCAGTGTCCAGAGCAGTGCCTGGCCCATAGTACACAAAAAATATTTGCTGAGAGAATGTGCTTATTATATACAATTCTATTATAGAACTTACCATACTTCTTATAGTTAGTTGTGCTATCAGACTACAATGTGTGTGTGTGTTTTTAAAGATTTTATTTATATCTGTCACAGAGAGTGAGTGAGTGAGCACAAGCAGGGGGTGTGGCAGGGAGAAGCAGCAGCAGGCTCCTGGCTGTGCAAGGAGCCCCATGTGGGATGGGATAGGATCCTAAGAACGATCCCTAGACCGTGGGATCATGACCTGAGCTGAAGGCAGTCGCTTAACCAACTGAGCCACCCAGGCATCCCAGACGGCAATGTTTTTTTAAAAACAAAGCCTATGTGTAATTCATATTGTTGCTCTCCTTAATTTGCATAGGTCTCTCATGTAGCATGTTCTCAATACATTTTAGTTAAGATTTTCAGTTTCAAATTCAGCTAGTCTTACTATGTTGTCAGGATACTTTATGAAATCAGTGAATTTGATTAGAAGACTTAGAAGTTATAATTTTCAACTGAAAAACTGAAAAAAGAGAATGTGAGAATCATGGCGGGGGTGGGGGAAGGAGAAGAACCCTACTTTGTAGGGACCAGAAAAAGTCTCAGCCTGACCTCTGAACTACAGATTAGTTCCAAATCAACATAACAAAGGCTGAGAGAATGGAACTAAAATCTCAATCACTGGCACAGGCCTTGAAAACCTCTAATCAACAAAGATCTCCAGAACATAAGAGAGATTTGAAAAAGCTGTAGGAGTTAGACTAATCACTAAATAGGGTCTGTGTAGGAGAGCCCAAAACACTACAGCAAACGTTTAAAGAACTAGACTGAGATGTGAACCACTGTCTGCCCAGACATGGTTGACAGGGCTTATGTTCTGGCTTTAACTGGGTTGACTGCCCACTCACACCAAACATCAACAACATTCTCTAGATAATTATAACAGGACCGACAGTAGGCACGACATAACACGCACAACATCCAGAAAACAATTCAAAATTATTCAACACACAAAGAACCAGGAAAATGTCTTTAACTTTTAAGAAAAGAGATAATCCACAAATGCCAACTGTGAGATGACCCAGAAGCTGGTACTCTGAGACAAAAACTTTAAAACAGAATTATAACCATGCCGTTATGAGGCAACAGAAATGGGGTTGTAGAAAACACACTGAAATGAAGTGAAAGATAGGAATTCTTGTAGAGGAAAAAGAATGAATGAATGAATGAATGAATAAATAAATAAATAAATAAAACTAATGGAAGTTTTAGAATTAAAAAATGTAATAACCAAAATAAAAAGCTTCCTGGGATGAACTGCAGAATGGAGATGACAGGGAGAAAAAAAAGAAAAAAATCAGTGAATGTGAAGATAGGTCAATAGAAAGTATCTAATTTGAAAAATCAGCAGAAAAAGATTGAAATACAATGCAGAAGCCTCAGGGGCCTGTGCAACTAACAAACAGGTAAATGGAGGTCCAGCTGGAAAAAAATATAGGAGCAGGAAAAACCTTTCAAAATTCTATATCCAGCAAAAATATACTTCCGGAACAAAGGCAAAATAAAGACATTTTCAAGAAAAGGTAAACTAAAAGAATTCATTGCCAAAAAAACTTTAGAAGAGATGTTAGGGGTGCCTGGGTGGCTTAGTGGGTTAAAGCCTTTGTCTTCATTCAGCTCAGGTCATGATCCTAGGGTCCTAGGATCGAGTCCCACATCGGGCTCTCTGCTCAGCGGGGAGCCCGCTTCCTCCTCTCTCTCTGCCTGCTTCTCTGCCTACTTGTGATCTCCTTCTGTCAAATAAATAAATAAATAAAACCTTAAAAAAAAAAAAAGAAGAGATGTTAAAGGCAGTTCTTCAAGCTGGTGAGCAATAATACTGGGAGGAAACCTGAAACATCAAAAACAACAGAAAAACAACAGAAATGATCAACAGTTTGTTAAGTATAAAAGATTACTTTTTCCCTCAGAATTTTTTTAAAATACTTACGATTTTTTAAGACAAACATGATATAACATCATTTGGTGGGGCTTTCCATGTATGCAGATGTAATCACAAAGATCAGTGCAGGGGGTTGGGTGGTTAGGAGGAAGAAGAGCAAAATGCCACCAACACATATAAATGTTTATAAAACTGGGATGTGAAGAAGGCTTTCTAAGCATCACACACAGGCAGAAACTTAAGAGAAGCTTAAAACTTAGTAACAAAGCCATAATGAGATATTACCCTACACATGTCAGAATTGCTAGAATCAAAGAGGCAAGAAATAACAAGTGTTGATGAGGATGTGAAGAAAAAGGAATATTTGGCTGTTGGTGGGAATGGAAATTGGTACAGCCACTATGGAAAACAGTATGGAAATTCCTCAAAAAGTTTAAAATCAAAATATTATGTGATCAAGTAATTCCACTGGGTATTTATACAAGAAAACAAAACTGCCAATTTGAAAAGATACATGCACTCCTATGTTTATTGCAGCATTATTTATAATAGTCAAGATATTGAAGCAACCTAAGTGCCCACTGATAGATGAATGGATAAAGAAGATGTGGTACAGGGTGCCTGGGTGGCTCAGTGGGTTAAGCCTCTGCCTTCAGCTCAGGTCATGGTCCCAGGGTCCTGGGATCGAGGCCCACATCAGGCTCTCTGCTCAGCGGGGAGCCTGCTTCCTCCTCTCTCTCTCTCTCTGCCTGCCTCTCTGCCCACTTGTGATCTCTGTCTGTCAAAGAAATAAATAAAATCTTAAAAAAAAAAAAAAAAAAAGAAGATGTGGTACATACAAACACTGAAATATTCAGTCATAAAAAAGAATAAAATCTTCCTATTCAACAACATGGATGAGTCTAGAAGTTACTAAGCTAGGTGAAATAAGTTAGAGAAACACAAATACCATATGAAACAAAACAAAA
Source organism: Mustela nivalis (assembly GCF_964662115.1). Lineage (NCBI taxonomy): Eukaryota > Metazoa > Chordata > Mammalia > Carnivora > Mustelidae > Mustela > Mustela nivalis. Next base: position 80,755,107 of record NC_139028.1, on the reverse strand, counting down.
ACAAAAACAAAGAAACAAACAAAAAAAAACCCCAGACTCTTTTTTTTTTTTTCTAGAATATCTTATTTATTTACTTGAAAGAGAGAGAATGAGAGAGAGAAAGTAGGAACAGGGAGAGGGCAGAGGGAGAAGCAGGCTCCCCACCAAGCAGGGAGTTTCGGTGTTGTACACCCAACTAGTATGACACTGTATGCTACTTATACTTAGTAAAATAAAATTTTAGTGTCAAATTCAAAGATGAAGAAATCTGAGAGTATTTGCAATATATATATATATAACAAAGGGACACTGTCCTTTTTTACATTAAGTTACTACAAATTAGTAAGGAAACAATGTCAAAAGAAATTAGAAAACAAAGCAGGAAAATCATTTATAAAAGAAAAATCAAATAATATGTGTAAGTAAAAGATGTTTGACCTACTTAGAAAAATAAGTTTTCCGTGGGGAAAACATTTTTTAAAAGATAATATCCATAGTTAGTGGGGAAAGTAGCATGCATACTGGGAAAATAATCTGAAATGATCTTTCTAGAGGGAACTTAGCAATACATAATAAAAAACAAAACATCTGTATTAAAAAGAAGTCACAGAGAAAATGGTACACATGCTATGATTCTATCTATATATAGAATATTCAAAAAATAACAAATAGCAAAAAATAACAATTTACACTGTTGTAAGTCACAACAGTAGTTACCCTTCAACAGTGGTAGAAACTAGAAAGGGGTTACATGGAGGGCTCCTGGGCTGCCGGTAATATTCTGTTTCTTCAGCTGACTGCTGGATACATGGTGGGTATTCACTTTGTGCAATTTTATCAAACTATACTTAAGATCTGTGTACTTTTCTGTTGTGCAAATACATGTTATGGGCTCAGTCAAAATGTTTATATAATGCATATACTCACTGACCCAGTAAATCTTAACTTCCAAAAAATATTCTATGGAAATTTATCAAGTATGCTTGCAACGATTTATCTATAAGATGCCAATTTTAGCCCACATTTTCAACAACAGGTGACCAGTTAACAAATCACAATACCTATTGAAGTAGATGATAGATTTGGAATGTGCATACCTATAATTTAGATTTCCCATAAAAATGAACAGCTTCTGTGATAATAAATTATTTTAAACACTTGAGTTAAATGATCTATAGTATTGCATGGAGAGACATTCAATTTAATTATTATTACCTTTTATCAGTTCCCTTAGGAACGCCCACCTCTGTATACCCAAAGGCTAGGGCAATATCTAATATATAATAGAACTAAATGAACTTGAAAAAAAAATGACAAGTTTTTCAACTATAATACAATAATTATATATATTTATTATCATTATATAATTATACAATAATTATAATTATATATATTTATTATATAAAATATATATTACTATAATACTAACAACTTCCATTACCAGGAAATGTGATCTAAATACAAATATAAATATAAATCTGTTTAAAATACACAAAGCAAAACTTCATATATTTAACTCTGGTAAAAGACAGACTGGCAATATTACTATGATAGAACAAATGTAATTATAATAAAGTACATAGCTCTAAACGAAGAGGGGAGACTGATGCATGAGTTTGCAACAGAATTAAAAAATCAAAGTATTTGAGAATACAAAGGTATTTTAGAACTGTCTTCCAATCCCCAAATTGAACTATCTATGAAATTCAGTTAAAAATCAAAGAAACTCATCTTCCTCCAAGCCCCCCAAATACAGTGAAAGAAATACTGGATAGTTTGGGGTAATAAAACAATGCTAAGCCTCAAGACAATAAATAAAAATAAAGATATATTCACTTTGATTATGAGAATTTGGCAGGGGCCTATGACAAAGATAAATCTAAAGTCACATCTACTTTATTGTTCCCTCTGAAATGCACAATAGTTTTTCAACTCAAACAGATTTACCTCCCTAATCATGTCTGGTGGAGGTAATACCAAAATCAGTTCTACAGCTGCCATGAAGCAGAAGCACGAGAAGGTAGGAAGAAATTCACCTGCAATAAAAAACTATGTGCAACACCCCACCCCAAAAACAAAAAAACAAACTATGTGCAGATAATTGACTCATCAGACTGTTAAGATTCACATAACTGGGGCACCTGGGTGATGCAGCTGGTTAAGCAACACACGTTTGGTTCCAGCTGGGGCCATGATCTCAGGGTCCTAAGATTGAGCCCCACCTAGGCTCCACGCTCAGTGTGGAGTCTGCTTCAGATTCTTTTCCTCTGCTCTTCCTGCTCCTGCTCTCTCTCTAAAATAAATAAATAATCTTAAAACAAAAACAAAAACAAAAACAAAAACAAACCCAAACCAAAAAAACCCCCACAAAACTCCAGAAAGATTCACATAATTGAGCAAGTAGAAAACTCTTGCTCTAAAACAACCAAAGGGCATTTCTGGTTTTAAAATGGGTATTAACCCTGAAGTAGAATGCTACTGAAAGGGAAAGGGCTCCCCCCAACTTATAAGTGGTCCTTAATAATTAAAATAAGATATGAGACAAAAAGAGGAAAAAATGTCATTAAACTTGAATCATAGACTATAAAACCCAACTGAACTACAATTAGTGTTTTTATTCTCTGTGAAGCCATTATAACCAAATACGTCAGCTGATTTAGGGACAAAGCTATTTATTCTGGTGAAGAACATAAATATGCCACCATTTTTCTATTAGTTTCACCACCTTGTTACTATCACTTTGACAGGCTACCTCTAGGTCTGCTGAATGTTAATTTCAATGAACTTACACTCTCTCTGTGGAAGTCATTCAAATGTAAGAATAAACAACAACCACAGGAAACTGAAAATGATGGCTAACAGGCAATGGTAATAAGTAACAGGAGCACAGCTTGACATGCGCTTGAAAAAGATCAGATAGGTTATAAGGCCTAAGACCGGATACATTTCTCTTTTGTTCCACACGTATATCTTGTCAGGGGCAAAGGGAACTGCTGGGGGGAAAAAACAAGCATTAAAATAAAACATCTGTAGAAGTTGGACTAATCTGTAAAGGCAAGGTCACAGTTAAATAAATAACATCTCACTGATTATACCACCATCAGAAAAATTTTTAAAAAGTCCTTAGACTGAGGGGCCCCTGAGGGTGGCTCAGTCATTAAGCATCTGCCTTTGGCTTGAGTCATGGTCCCAGGGTCCTGATATTGAGCCCAGCATCGGGCTCCCTGTTCAGCGCAAAGGCTGCTTCTCCAGTCTCCCGCTCCCCCTGCTTGTGTTCCCTCTCTCGCTGTCTCTTTCTCTGTCAAATAAATAAATAAAATCTTAAAAACATAATAATAATAAAGTCCTTAGACTGAGAGACGGGAGAGTCTGTGGTAATTAAGAACAACAACAGTGCTCATTATAGAAGAAAACAGAATAAAAGAAAAATACATGCATATGCAGCAAACTTCTGGGACAGTCTGATCACGTTTGTAATTTGGTGGGGATCCTCCACATATATAGGAAAATAATTCAGGCATGTAGCTTTGTTGTGCATCTTAAACATTCCTAAGCATTAGAATATAGTCTTTCAAAATGAACTGTTTCTTCTTTGTGGATTTCACAAAGAGGAAGAAAAAAACTCACAGTATGCGTAAACTGAATATTTAAAAGTCTGTTTTAAGCCATGTTTTGTTTATCCCAGACACACAAAGGTAAATGCACTTCATTTTTATACATGCTCATCTGAAGAACAATGACTTGGAATAAAAATAAATTATTTTCTCGTGTATTTTGGTGTGATGAGTATTTCTTTAAAGAAAATGTATCATGTGTGTATGGAACAGGATGGCAGCCAATGAAATAAGATCAGACTAGACCTTATGAGGAAGAAGGAAATTAAAAATTATCATTATCACTATCACCTGCAGGGAGTAATTTATCATTTCTGTTCTTCATTGGTATCATGTTCCAACAGCGTGTGGTTACAGCAGATACAATTAGGCAGCTGGCCACAGAAGTAGGAGGATAATGTGCTTTTGATGGAGTTTATCCAAGCATGGAGATAGAGTGTTTGTAATCCATGCAGCAGAATCACTATAACAAAAATACAATTCATTTTTTGTTGGAGTATTCCTTTCAAAATCTTAATACAAAATTCAAAAGCCAACTGATGATGAGTCTGAAGCAAGTAAAGAAAGCGTAAGAAGAAAATACATAAAAATGATTACTATAGCTTACATCACCGTATATAAACAAGATGATAATATAAACTAAGCCATGCAAGCTGCTGCATAAAGAGTATGAACTCTGCTGTAATAACTGGTATTTAAACTCAGAAGATGAAATCAACAAATATGAAAATTGTGTATGATTTTCTCCCAGTATTAACTATACCTTAAATCATGGACTCTTTCTTCTTCAATTAATTTTCTATTTTATCCCAAGAGAAAATTTGCATCTTTTCTTTCTTTCATAATTCCTCTAGGGAACAATACATATTAAGTGCCATATACTCCTCAAGGGATATTGCCAAATTGAGTAGTGTTTAGAAATAGACCAAGCAATAGGGGAAGTAGCAAAACAGACAATAGGTCTAAAAATATTTTTTAAAAAGTATTTTTACTAAAAAATTCAATAAAATTAATTTTTGACCTACTTAAAATATTTTCAGGTTGTAACTGAAATTTCTTTTAAATTTACTTATCTGGGTCCCTTGTAATTTCAAAATTGCTTACTAAAGTGCTTTTAGGAAGAAGAGATCACCTCTTCAGAGCCTACAACGTAAGTACTTTAATTCTGACATTTCATAAATTGAGAGCTTACATGCCCTAACTGCTCAACATTTTTTCCTAGCTATAAACACAAGATACTGTTCTATATACTCAATAATCACTGACATTTACTAATACTTTCACTTTTAAAAACCTTTTAAAGTACAGTATATATGCAGAAAAGTGCACTTAAGTGTACACCATGAATTTTCAAAAAACACAGCCATGAAACCCAGTTTAAGAAATGAAACTCAGATCAAGAAATAGAACAGCCCAGCACCCCAGTAATCCACTCGAGCCAATCCTAGGCACCTCCGGCCCAAAGGGTAACTACTATTCTGATTCCCCCCACCAGCTTTATTGAGATATAATTGACATATAACATATAATTAACACATAACGATTATAAACTTAAGGTGTGCAATGTATTGATTTAATATACATATATTGCAAAATTATTACCATTAATCATTAATTAATTAATGAGTAATTAACCATTAATGTGATCAGCATTAGTGAAAACCTCCACCGTGTCAAATAATCATCATTTCTTTTTTGTGGTGAGAATTCTTAACATCTATTCTCTTAATAACTTTAATACTTATAATACAGTATTATTAACTGTAAGCATAACGAGGTACATTGGATCCCCAGACCTTACTCAGTTAGTATCCTCTGACCAACATCTCCCCATTTCTCCCACCCTCTATCCCCTGTTATTACCACTTTACTCTCTGTTCTGTAAGTTTGGCTTTTTTAGATTGCACATGTAAGTGACAGCACGCAGTATTTATTTTTGTCTGACTTATTTCACTTAGCACAATTCCCTCGAGGTCTATCCATGTTGTTGAAAGTGGCAAGATTTCCTTCTTTTGATGGCTGAATAGCCCTCTGTGTATTTATATATGCACGTGTGTGTATCTTTATCCTCTCATCTACTGATCGACACTAAGGTTGCTCCCAGATTTCGGCTGTTCTAAGACTGCAATGAATATGGCAGGGCAGCTATCTCCTTGAGATTCTGTTTTCATTTCCTTTACATATACTCAGAAGTGGGATGGCTGGATCATATATTAATTCTTTAATCTTTTGAGGAAACTCACACCGTTCTCCACAGTGACTGCACCAATTTACCTTCCAGCCAACAGCACACAAGGGTTCTCTTTTCTCCACATCCTCACCAGCACTTGTTAGCTCACCACTATACTGATTTCTAAGATCCCAGATTCATTTTCCCTATTGCATATTTCAACATAAATGGAATCATACATCATGTAGTATTTTGTGGACTGGCTACTTTCCTCACTATTGTTTTTTAGATTCACTTACACTGTTGCACCTTACTTAAACTGTTACAAGGCTGTAAGGCATATCTGACTAACAGTTTATTTATCCAGTCTAAGACTGACAGGCACTAAGTAGTTTTTTTTTTTTTTAAGATTTTATTTATTTATTTGACAGACAGAGATCACAAGAAGGCAGAGAGGCTGGGGGGGGGTGGGTGGCGGGGAGCAGGCTTCCTGCTGAGCAGAGAGCCTGATTCAGGGCTCCATCTCAGGACCCTAAGGATCATGACCTGAGCTGAAGGCAGAGGCTTTAACCCACTAAGCCACCCAGGCGCCCCTCTTTTCCTCCTTTTTGAGATATAATTCACATACCATAAAATTTTCATATTTAAATAAACTGCATTAATTCAGTTTAAAGAATACTCAGTTGTACAACCATTGTTGCAATCTAATTTTAGAACATTTTTATTACCCAAAAAAGAAATTCTGTATCCATTCCCCCTCTATTCCCAGACCTGTCTATAGATTTCCTATTTTAAATATTTCATATAAGTAGAATCATACAAATGCAAGAGCATATAAATGGAATGCTTTCATGTACTTAGCATAACCTTTTCAAGGTTCATCCATGTTGTAGTACATACCAATATATGTTTTGTTTTATGGACAGATACTACTTCACTGTATGGATCTACATTTTGTTTAATCATTCTCCAGGTGATGGATATCTGGTTTGCTTCCACTTTTTAGATATTATGAAGAATGCTGCTACGAGCACTCATGTGGAAGTGTTTGTGTGGACATATGTTTTCATTTCTCTTGGGTATGTATCTGGAAGTGGATGAATTTTTAAGTTAATCTTATTCATAAACTCAAAATAAAGACCTAAATGTGAGACTTGAAACCATAAAATTCTTACAAGAAAACAGGCAGTAATTTCTTTCAATCAGCCATAGAAACATTTTTGTTGATATCTCTCTTCTGGCAAGGAAAACAAAAAAATTAAATAGAACTACCATATTATGGTAGTTCCGCCACTAGGTATTTACCCAAAGAATATGAAAACACGAATTTGAAAAGATACATGCACCCCTGTGCCAAGATAAGAAAGCAACCCGACTGCCCATCTGTAGATGAATTTGTAAAGAAGTATGGTATATTTATACAACGGAATATTGCTCAGCCATAAAAAGGAATGAAATCTTGCAACAACATGGATGGACCTAGAAGGCATAATGTTAAATAAAGTAAGTCAGAGAAAGACAAATACCATATGACTTCACTCATATGTGGACTTTAAGAAACCAAACAAAGGAAAAAAAGCCATACTCTTAATTAAATACAGAGAATAAACTGGTGGTTATTCTCACCTTCTTTCCTTTGGTGCTCCCATTTAAAGATATATTAGGACTTTTCTTGTATCCTCTATTTCTCTTGCCCTTCCCAAATCTTCCCACTTGTATCCCTCCATGCTTCCTTCTAGATATTTCCTTTTGACCTAAAATCTAGTTCAATAAACATTTCTACACCAGTGTGCTAAGATCTGCTGCTAAACTCATTTTAGTTAAGTTTCAGAATATGTTTGACTCTTTTTCAAATCTGCTATAATTCTTTTTAAATGTTTTCAATTGTGGCTTGAAATTTACAATTTCTTTTGTCCTTCAACTTAGTATGCATAGTTATTTTTATTTTTAACTTTTTAAAATAGGCTCCATGCCTAAAATCAGGTGTGAACTCACGACTTTGAAGAGCCAAATGCGCTAACGACTGAGCCATCCAGGTCCCCAAAGAGTTAAAGTCCATTATCTGGCATATCTAAAATCTGGAGCACTTGGAGCTGTTTTTATTGCTTACTATTTCAGCTGGTTATTGATTTATGTTGTCTTGTGTCCTTGTATGACTGATTACCTTTGATTATAATCTGCACCTTATATCTGAAAAACTGTAGAAATAATTTAAGGCCAATGATAATGATCTTCTAGAAAGAATCTTTGTGCAATGAATCTGGGGGTGCTGGCAACCCTAAGATCATCTTAATCTATTAATGGGGTTTGAGAATTTCCTGGGTCACCCAGATGATTTGAAGCTAGGCTGCAGTCCATGGAAGGGTTTATTTATCTATAATTTTACCCTATTCTTGGGTGCAGTCTTTCATGGTCACAATGCAAAGCACTGGGGAATCACAAAGTCCTGATTTTTATATTCCTATCCATGTGAGGCTATCAAAGGGCAACACAAGTCTTAGCTGCTACTTCTGAATTGGTAAATGCCTATAGGGCAAAAGCAGACCCAAACGTCAGTCTCATTTCTCTGGATTGTTTTCTTTTCTGAGTTTTAGCTTGATAATGCTTTACTAATTTATATCTCTGATACCTTCAAACAGATAGTGTTTTATATTTTCTTTAGCTTTTGTAGTCATTCTCAGCAAAAGGGTCACTCCATTTTATGTAGTCCACCATTATAGTGGGCAGATTTATTACTGCATTTTTTTCCTTCCTACTTAAGGCTCCCTGCCTATAATACTCCTCCATTCCCTAAACTAGCTTCTTCTCATTTACCATGTGTCTGTTTACACATTATTTCCTCTGGGCTTAGTCTTTTCTAATCCCGCCAAATAGATGTTTCTCTATTTCTCCCTGTAATAACACATTCCATGCTCAAAGTGCTTTTGGTTTAATTACAGAGCCCTGCAGCCCTGAAGGGCAGTCTCACCATGTCCGTGCTCTCCTCCGTATCCTCACTGCCCAGGCACAACACCTGGACATTCTACCTCAACAGTGAAGACAACTGTGCAGTTAAAAGGCATGAAAGAGCCAGGAAGTGCAGGCTCTATAGAAAATTAATAAAGAGTTGCTAATTGAGAGAACTAATAAATGAATAATGAAGTGATATTATATGCTCAACTCCTGTCAGCCTTTGGGAAAAGAAAATCATGATGCTTTACTTCTCTTATAACTTCCTATTTTTAAAATTCAAAATTGCTATTAGATATCAACTACTTGAGGGAAACATTCTTTGAAGTCTACACCGACAACAGTTATTTGCTCCCCATTAATCTAGTGCACACAGTATTAGGAAGGCTTTCTGGAAAAAGCCATGCCTAAAGTAAAACCTTAAGTATGAACAGGATTACTGAGGAAAAGCAGGTAAGAGTGTGCCAGGCCAGGGGTATCTTTTATATGCCTCTCTTATTAAAATTCTCTTATAGAATACCACATTACAATTATCTATCTATACATTGGCCTCTCTTAAACCAAGGTCTTGGGGATCAGAGATTATATTGTGTTGTACTCGCAGTACCTAACACAGAAGCCAGAACTAGCATCCTAGTATACAAAGGACTAGTATTCAATACATGTTGCTTAAATGAAAAGTTGTCTTGGAAAGCATTTCTGCGTGTGTGTGCTTGCCACTACACAACATGCAGCCCACTGCTTCTCTAGATTTCTATCGCCTACCTGCTTCCTGGCATAGCAGCAGTTTCTCACTGTTTTATACCAATGCTTATTGTTCCTTATATTCCATTTTTCATGCTGCTTTTTAATGTTCCCTAAAAATACCCACCTAAAGGCTCATTCCTAGTTCCTCAAATGGCAGAAAATACTATCAATGATAAGTAAACATTCTAAATTTTAAGCACAAAATAGGAGATATATTGTATTTAAATATCAACAAAAAACAAAAGAAACCAGTTTAATGATGGCTGAAGAGGTTTAAAACTGAAAACCCATTTTTGTTCCTAGGTGATCAAGTCCTATCAAATGCTACTTGGTTGTTTTTTTTTTTAAGATTAAAAAAAAAATTTCTTTGGCAGAGAGAGAGAGGGGGCACAAGCAGGGGGAGCAGTAGGCAGAGGGAGAATCAGACTCCCCACTGAGCATGGAGCCCCACAGAGGACTCGATTCCAAAACTCTGGGATCATGACCCAAGCCAAAGGCAGACATTCAACTAACCGAGCCACCCAGATATTCCAAATGCCACTTGTTTTTACAGGCCTTTGGGACTATAAATTGAGAGATCAAACACTGAAAGAAACTCCGACAGACAGGAAAAAGGAGGCAGGTAGAAGATGTGGTGCACTTTACTTTCCAGAAATGAACAGGGTATTTTCTCTTTGGAAAAGTGAGGTAGGGGTACTAGTGTGACTCGTCGGTTAAGCATCTGACTTTTAATTTTAGCTCAAGTTGCGATCTTAGGGTCCTGGGATCCAGCCATGCATCAGGCTCTGTACTTGGTGGGGCACCTGCTTGAGATTCTCTCTCCCTCTCCCCCTGCCCCCCACTCACCCCAGCTCATGTGCACTCTCTCTCAAATAAATAAATAAATCTAAAAAAAAACTAAGGTAAAAAGATGGCTTCCTCCTCCCCATCTGAGCTCTACTAAAAAAGTATCCAACAGCTGAAGTGAGAACTAAGTACTTGGTGGCATTCATTTATGTTTGCCCTGTGGAGGCTGCAATTTTTCAAAGAAGGTAATTATACCAGTTGTCATAAGTTCTGGCTTTATGTCTGTAATTTCAGTGTTTTTTGACTGCTTCCTCTTCACACTGCTGGGTGAGACAATAACTTACATTTCTGGGGCCACAGGACTGATTCTGGCCCACCCTGTATCCATGAGGTTGGATGCTGAATTAAAGGATAAGCAGAAAAGAATAAAAAATCAGGTGGAATGCTATGGTACAATCTTTTGGGACAGCCAGGACATATCCTTGTTAAAGTGAAGGGCATTCTGTAATAGCTATGTCACTGTCTTTGTGATCTAGAAATTTAAAATGTGACTCTTTGCAAAACTGCAGGTAGTAAAGAAGTGATTTTGCTTTTAGAAGCAGCTTATTTGCATAAATGAAGCATTCTGAAGAAAGGTCTCATTTCCCCAATACATCAGATAGTGAGGTATATGGACAAATTAAAGAGTTTTCATTGCATTACCTTTGCCTGTAAAGAAAGTAGTCTTTGAGGGCACTTGGGTGGCTCAGTCGGTAAGCGTCTACCTTTGGCTCAGGTCAGGATCTCAAGGACTTGGGATTGAGCCCCACATCGGGCTCTCTGCTCAGCAGGGAGCCTGCTTCCCCCCACCCCCTCTGCCTACTCCTCTACTTGTGACCTCTATTTGTGATCTCTCTGTAATAAATAACATCTTAAAATAAAAATGAAAAAAAGCACAACCTTTTCATTCAAAGTGCAACAAGGCAGGAAAACAAATTTAATAATAATTGGCTTATTTTATGGAGACTTCCTATGTGCCAGACATAGTAGTAAATGCTTGTGTACATTATCTCATTTAGCACACTCAAATAATGAGGTGGTATTGCTGTTATGATCTCCACTTTTCAGATGAAAAACCTGAAATTCAGAGAAGTTAAATACCTCTTTCTAAAGTCATACTAGTAAACTCACTTCACTGGGTCTAAAGCTGATGCTTTTTTTTTGAAAAGGAGGTTCCACACCCAGCATGGAGCCCAATGCAGGACCCAAACTCATGACCCTGTGATCAAGACCTCAGCTGAGATCAGGAGTTGGATGTTCAACCAACTGAGCCACACTGGCACCCCTAAAACTGAAGCTTTTAACCAGTTACATTAACACTGTTTAAACTTTCCTTTTTGATTTTAATCACTTTTAGAAAACTCTCTACTATTTCAAGATTGGCCCTTTTCTCATTCAGTCTTCTAGAAAAGAGAAAGATGGACTGATTTTGGTAACTGATATGTTCTGAGCCATATGGTATTTGTAACAAGATTTATTTTTCCAATTCTTGATTCATCTTCCAATAAAGACTGATCCTTCCTGTGAATACATATGTATACATCAGACAGCTGGAAACATTAGGTGCTTTAGGATGTGCAGAATTTCTGAATGCCAATTTTCGCGACGGCTTCTGCCAAAGCATAAGTCAAAGGAAATCTGAACTGAGAAGATTACTTCCTTATAGGTCATTATTGTGGGGATAACTGTCTAAGTCAAAGAGGAAAATACCTGGTCAAACTCATTTATTATCACAATGTAATAATGCTAATTGGCAGCCTCTGAGATAAGTCTAGGGGGAACTCCCCTGACACATCCAATAAAGAGTTCACTATTATTGATTGTGTGATAAATAAGCCATTTTTATGCTTATTGCTGTGCTTGAGATAAGTATTTGGGTCCTGCTTGAGTGTGATTATTTCTCTCACATTTATTCTGACCCTTGGCATTGCTGATTTCAAGCATGACCCTATTCCTATCTAGAATTAAATTATGATTGTAATACAACAGAAGAATTTCAACACTCTACTCAAATTCTATTTTAGAACAATATGGTGTTCAAATCCTTTTATAATATAACTCAACTGGAGGCTTTAAAACCACTGTTAATGAACTTTCAAAAATGCAGATTCAGAGGCATTATTTACAGCATGGCTTTCAAAGGAGGCTCAAGCATAGGAATCTCTTCACTCTAAGGACTCAAGTTCAGGGTTTCTCATTTTGCGGACTTCTGCATTCTCTCTGAGCAGGTTTAAATAATGGTTTAAAACTGCAGGTGATTCATCCCGCTACTCTACTCAATGAACACATACCTTAAAGTTATTAGAAAGTGGGAAGCATAGCTTTTTTAAAAATTAAACTTTTCTTAATGGTACATTTCCAAGGAAAAAGTACAAAAATAGACAGGAAGGCAACTAACCATAAAGTAAGTTGAAAAAAATCCAGATTTTAAAAAGGCTAAAATCCTCTGGGCTTTAGCTCAGAAGGCTAGACTCTGTGGTTGGGGAAAAAAGAAAGATACGGGGTGGGGGCCAGACAGAAGTATGCAAGATTTTATAGGCAATGCAATGGGTACACCTGGACTTTAGTCAAATACAAACAATATCAGAACTAGATAGAATCCCTCTGAATATGAGACAAAGCCCCCTTTTATAGTAGAGTCATATATTACGTGAAGAATTAGTCACATAATGGTTAAGTCAAGTAATCAAAATTACTCTGGAAAATCCCTAATGTATCAACCATCCCTCAGTAAGTTCAATTCAACTAGTTTTTCTGGCAATGGTACAAATCATTTCTGGGCTCCAGATGAAGGAGACAGCTTGTAACAGAGTGCCATGTTATATTAAAAATATGTTTTTGTTTATTTTGTAAAAAGATTTATTTATTTTAGAGAAAGTGTGTGCGTACACACGCATGCGTACATGCATTAAAGTTGTGGGGAGGGGCAGAGGGCAACAGAATCCTCAAGCAGTCTCCCCACTGACCATGGTGCCTGATGTGGGGCTCGATCACAGGCACTTGAGATCATGACCTGAGCCAAAATCAAGAGTCGGGTGCTTAACCAGCTGAGCCACCCAGGTGCTCCATGGTGTATTTTTAAACTTTCCAGATTTTTTTTTTCTGTTCATGAAGAATTCATCCATGTTGTAGCATATGTATACTCAAGATCACCTTTTTTCATTGACATATACTACTCCATAAATATGCTACATTAATTTATCCATTTTACTGCTGATAAACATTTAGCTTGTTTCCAGTTCAGGATTATAATCAAGTAGGCCACAATGGATACCATGTACATATCTTCTGGAAAACATGAGCTCACTTTTGTTGTGTAAAGACCTAAAAGTGAAACAGTTAAGCCACAGAGGAAGCATGTGTTCATCTTTGGGAGCTATAGTAGCAGGTCGCCGTCTCGTATGGAAACAACTTAGCACAGTACCTTTGCGTTATCACTCTTACGCATTTCTTAGTATGCTGTCATTAGTATTTTTCTTTAAAAAATCTACGAATAAAACATTTTAAGCACACACACAATTATAGAACCTCTGAGTACCTGTCACCCATATTCAACAGCTACCACTATTTGGCAAATTTACTTCATCTATTCTTCCTCTGCCCCCTTATCTTTGCTGAACTGTTCTGAAGCAAATGCCCGATATGTCATTTCTCCCTGACATACTTCAGTTTACATCTCTAAAAAATATCGACACTTTCTTATATAACTAGCATGCTATTATCACATGTAACCATAAAGTGAATTTAAATTATCAGTCTCCCTCATTTATGCTTTGTGAATAGAAGAACTGTTTTGGCTTGTTATTATATCCCCAATGCCTTCCAGCTCTTAGTACATAATGCTACTCAAAAAACAGTCTGTGAATAACTAAAGAGATTTAAATACTATCACCGCCACTGAAGCCTAACTATAAAGGTTCAGGTTTCAGAGAAGAGTACAAAGTTATGAACCATGCTCTAGATCTTATGGTCATTTATATAAGGAGAAATCTAAAACTGATGGAGAGGTAGAATCACAAAATTAGAAATGTCCTCCCCCCAACACATAAAATTTACTTAATGAAGCCTATTAAAATATATACCAGATGTCCCACTAAAATCTATGATGCAAGTTCAAAACAAATCTTACAATTTCTAAGCAGCACAGATGTGTTTTAATAATTAGTTTCCTTAGCTGATTAGCTTTGCAATGTCAAAATTAGGTCAGTTTACACCTAAAAGTACTAAGAGCTGATTTAATACCCAAGAAATGAGTTTGGAACTAGTAGGTTTCAACTGTCAGAGATTTTTCAAAAGCCTTGAAAGAAGACTTAAGAACACAATTACAAAGAAATAGGCTCATCTTAAGTTTATTTGTAAGCTATTGGAAAAATTTAAAGCTTAATTAAAAAGTAAAATAAAAATGATACTATGAGTAAGGAATCATTAAAGTTTGAATTTTAAACATTATAAAGTTTCATTTAATAACATTTGCATTAGCCTTAAAAAAAAAAAACTGTAAACCAAAGACTTGTCTTGACTCCCTCAAAAGAATTATCAGTGTCTCTCAAATATATCTATCATTTATCAAGTATGTCATTTAAAAAGGGGGAAGAAAACCAAAATGAGAATTGGGAAGTAACATACAATTTATTTTTTAGTTCATGGACTGAATTTTTGTTCATTTACTTTTCCCAACTTTCAAAAGTCTTAAATACATAGGCCCAGATTTTCCACATTGGGCTTTTAAAAACAACACATGCAGGGACTTCTGTTTCTAGTTAGGATGCAGAGGTTTGCAAAGGGTCTTCACATTGATATAACAACAAAAATAAAAACATCTTCGCTAAACTAAGCAATCATATTTTTCATTAATACCACAGAAGAATCTTGAAGACAAAGAAGTCTAGATTAACTATTTTCAGAGAGGAATGAGCCAGCCAGCCCCCTCTAGTTGAGCAGAGAGAAACAGTGGCTTTCATACCTGAGGGCATTTATCCAATGTTGGGACCCTTGGTGGGAAAAACAGCAAAAAATGCTGTAGGCACAGCAACCTAGCTGGAACAAGGAGAACCCAGTCAATTTTTAATGGGCAGGTCTGAGCTAGTATGGTACACTAAAGTCTAGAAAAGCCTGACAGGTAGAGCTAGCAAACCCAGAAGGTAGACAAAGCTGGTAGTTGTGCTTTGAAGCAGGCAGAGGTTTTCTTGCAATGCTTAGATCCTAAAGCCAAAATCATCTACAAGCACACAGTTCACTGTCACCATCAACATGACATTACTACTCAACTCTGCCATTTGCCTAGGAGATGAAGTTGTTTGTTTCAAGCACCTTAAGAAAACCTGTCTACATGAACAACAGACCTTTCAACTAATCCTGAGAGAGGAAATGCCTTCTTCTTAAAAGAGAAAGCTCAACTAGACTGTTTACTCTTCGAGATACACTTTGAAACTCACCCTCTCACTGCATCTATCAAATCTCAACTAGATCATGAGCCATGCCAAATCCATGAGGACCTTTTCTCCTGTAGCCAACTTCCTGCTTGGTACTGATAGATCCACTGATGATCAGATTTTCCAAACCTCATAAATATCCTGACTTTGTCTTTCTCCCTAAACTCAGTTGTATTTTGACTGTCTTCCCAAGAAACTGTGAGAGAGAGGGGCCTATTCCTGTGCCCCTGGTACCTAGCCCTCACCAAGCTCAATTCCAAATTAGATAAAAGGTATCAGCCCTTTAAACCTAGCTGCCAGGCAGAGTTAAGTGGAACCCCTTCTAGGGGAAAATACTACCTATTTAATCGGTATTATCCTTTCAAATAATGACTAACACAAAATATAAAATTATGAAATATGAGAAGAAAGAGGAAAACATGACCCATAATCAAAAGAAAAAAAGCAACAGGGGTGCGCCTGGCTGGCTCAGTTGGAGGAGTGCACAACCCTTAGTTTCAGGGTTGTGAGTTTGAGCCCCACACTGGGTGTAGAAATTACTTAAGTAAATAAAACTTAAAAAAAAAAAACAAAAAAAAACCAAAAAAAACCAGGGGCGCCTGGGTGGCTCAGTGGGTTAAGCCGCTGCCTTCGCCTCAGGTCATGATCTTGGGGTCCTGAGATCGAGTCCCGCATCGGGCTCTCTGCTCAGCGGGGAGCCTGCTTCCCTCTCTCTCTCTCTCTCTGCCTGCCTCTCCATCTACTTGTGATTTCTCTCTGTCAAATAAATAAATAAATAAAATCTTAAAAAAAAACAACAACAGAGTAGAATCACAGTTGGCTTAGGGAAGTAGCAAATAGATCTTAAAAGAGTGATTATAAATATGTTAAGAAATTTAGATTAAAAGACTGACCAAACTGGTTTAAAAAAAAATGAAAGAATGATAACTCAAAAAATGAAAATAGAAATTATGGAACTGAAAACCATGATATTTAACATGAAAGTATTTTGCGGCTATCTCAACAGCAGGAAGACTGTAGATGAAGAAAAAAAAGTGAATTAAATAATAGGTAAACAAATTATCCCAAAGTGAACTTCTTAAATGGCTACTATACTTCAGTCTTTTCCTTCAACATTTTCATCCTTGGAATCAGGTTCCTTCATTTAAAATAAAATCTTCTGGGGAGCGGCAAAGTGTTTTTTTCTTCCTCATAGAATCTTGGCTATAGAATTTAATTACCAACTACAATATTTCCTCCAGAAAATATCTCTTTTGTGTTCCCGTTCCCAAACCACTCTGTGTATACATCTATACTAAGATTTTTATATTCATACTAAAATTTTCTTAGCCCCTGTCTCCTGTCACTTAAGTGCCTTTTCAGGACAGAGAACAGGGATGTGTGTGTGTGTGTGTGTGTGTGTGTGTGTGTGTGTGTTGCGTGCACGCACCTTTGTACATAGATTTCAGACAGGTGCCTGGGACGTAGTATTTAATATTTGTTTAACTGAAAAATCTGTTAATATAAATCCTTATATTAATGATTTTTAAAGTTATGATAAAAATTAAAAACCTCTCAATGCCACCATACTCATATTAGTGTACTTTGATAAAATCCAGAAGACTTTACTGAAAGAGGTTTTTAAGTACAAATATAAAAAAAAAGTCTGTTGGTTTTTATTTCCTCCAGTGGTTCATCTTTAATTTAGCAACTGTAGTAAAAGAAAAATGCCTAGGAAAAATATTGTTCTTTGTTAAATGATGTTTAGAAGTATATTAAGGGAAGTTTATGCAAACTGAACACTGTTGTACCAGTCATTGTTAGTGCATGCTAGCAGAGATGTAGAATAAAAGAAAATATAATGCTGAAATTAAAAATATAAAAATGACTGCTCTAAGAGTTAATAAATCAAATAAAAATCTTTACATGTCATACATACAAGATTTATACATGTAATCTGATAAAATCATCTTAAATATTTTCCTTTTAAAGGTAAACAACTCATTTGTTACATAAAAGGCAGTATGAAGAGTCATTCAATGCATATGCTTGCCTATATCTTTAAGGACCTTTTAAACACACAGACGCCAGTATGAACCCTGATGGAACAGAAAGGGAGAATATTACACAATTGAATAAATGACAAAAATACACTAGAACTCACAAAATATAACATATTAGTTCTAAGATGTATGGCTTTAAACCACTTCCCTTCGACACTTGTAAACTTTCCATATAATAATGGACTTGACTGCTCATTTACTGCAATGTTAGGCAGCCTGTTGTGATAGTCAGATGCTAACAATTCATACCTCATCATGAAAGCAAAGGCAATTTGACCTAAACTGTCAATAATATAAGATACATAAAAAATGTTAAAAAATTGCTATGTATGCGCTACTAGTCATTGGAAAATTATCCTTTAACCAATATCCAAGAGACATATGATTATCATAACCTGTTAAATTCCCAGAAACATAAAAAAGTTTATTGATGCAAAAACACTACATTAAAAATGCTATCAAATTTCTTCTGTGGTGTGTGTATGTGCCTGTGTGTGTTGGTGGTGAACACTGCAAAGAAAAGATGTTTTATTAAAGGTTCTAACTTGAGAAAGCCATCTAAAAACACTATCAGTCTACAGCACACATGCTTTTGAAATTAAATGCAAAGGGGGTTTTCTTAGCATCTTGTTACTTTGAAAAATCCAATTTCCTTTAATATTTTAATTAGGCTACAAATTTAGAATCTCATTAGAAATAAATGGTTATGCATATATTTAAAATGGGCTTAACTACTCAGAGAAATCATCCATCTTACTTTTTGGCTATGCATTCAAGTTTTAAGCAGGAGGATTTTAATATTTTTTAATATATTTGAAGGTTTGTATTCAGCAGTAGAAAAGCAGATACTTTTTCCTTTACCCTATCTAAAGAAGCCATACCTCCTCCTCCCCAAAGTAACTTTTTCCATCTCTTTGGCAGGTACTGCCTTTTTTTTTTTTTTTTTTAAGTATTTTCACTAATTCTTCTTACACTATAAAGGAGAAACAAAGTTCCAATTAGGCACTCATCCTTTTTAATACCTTTGTTGTGGATTATTCCCAAGTAACCAGGCGAATAATCTATCTATTCAAAAGTAGCCTTAGAGACTAGGCTTGTATAATAGCTCCAGATGGTTGGTAGCAGAAGAGTGTACGAAGTTGGCACCACCTCAAAGAGCAAAAGATAGTTGGAGTAGATATGGATGAATAGTTGGGACTCACAAATAATGAAACTGTAATAAAGATATTACAGGCCACAAACCCTTATTCATGCCAGGCTCACATTAGGGTAAGCATGCCAGGAAGGAAAGGAAGTACTTAAGACATGTAGACACTTGACCGAATAACAAAAAATACACTCTGAATATATGAAGAAAAAAATTTTTTGAAGATCTACTTTTTCTCAACAAAGAGGATGGGCTATGTCACTTACTTTATCATATAACTCTGTTAGCCCTTTCTCTGAGAAAGAGTGTATTTTGATCACACTCTCTCTCCCTACCAACAACTGCTAGACTACTGGCTGAGAATCACATTTTTCAGACCTGTCTCATATGCAACATATTTTAGATTTTTCAGATCTGTTTCAAATGCAACAGGCTCCCTCTCTTCTTCCACATCTCAAATATCTCATTCATAAGTTTCTGTATCTTCCCTTAATAGCTTGTACAATCCTATTGGAGTTGTTTTTTAGCAGGGTCAGGATATTGCACAAGTAAGACACAGTGATTTATTTTTCTTCACCCAAAAAATGGGAATATTAGTACCTACTTCAAATGATTATTAAGAAGACTAAATGAAAAAAAAAAAAAAGAAGACTAAATGAAATAATCATTTTAAAGTGGTTACCACATTGTCTGGCATGCAAGTGTTCAATGACTAAGACATTATCACCAAGAAAATTTTTGTTGACAAATTATTTGACAGAATAATCTCAGAAAGGTTAAAGTTGAATAAGTACTAAAATTTCTATGTTCAGTACCTGGCATGTATCCAATAAATATGGTTTGAAACTATACATTCCTCTCAAAGGTGATTACAGGAGTTCTTCAGCAGTGATCAGACTTATACACAAGTCCACTTCAACTTTCTGCCACCTCCGACCTAAACACCAGACTTACCTCGTTTCTAGACTTTTATACTGAAATCATTCAGGCATGCTGGGAATAAAAATATTAATCTAAAAGGCTCTTTAAGGAAATAAGGTAATATAACAGTTTCTTTTGGATTTATCTTTCTTACAGAACTCTATAGGGGAACAAATGCAGCAAGTACCTACTTGATATGTTCTTTAATACAAAAATTTCTATTATAGTTTTTGTGTTAGACTTTATGAGCTTTTTTGTGTTTGGTTTCTATTTTATTCTTTTAAATATACAGAATAAAACCAAGATCATTAAAGGGTAAGTACAATTTATTTCAACAAAAAGCTTCTTTTACTCTATGGCAAGTAATAGGAATAGAAAATAATTCTATACATGCACTGTGAAACTCTTCTGTAGCACAACACTACTGCAGCTAAAACTGCTTGCTAAGACTTTTTAATCACTAGTGTACAACCGGACCTATGTGCTGCCAGAGGTGCTGAAGGAAGATCTGGACAGAGGAACTGGACAGCATGATGTGGGCAGGGGGTATAGGAACAGGATGGGAGTGAAGAGCTCTGCTGATCTGCGTTTGTCAGTGGGGCCTACCACTCACTAACAGGGCCAGGGGCTCTTGGATTTACAGGGCCTGCAGTGGTACAGGCCTGCTTTGTGGCCAGGCTAGTTCCAAGATGCAGTTTGAGAGTATTTTGTCTATTCCTTTAGCTCTCCCAGTGTGTCTGGAATTATACTGCTTAACTCTTCAGTAAATCACCGTTTGCTTTAACAAGCTGATTTGGACCTTGTTGTCTAAAACTAAGAACCCTGATCAATAACCCAAAAAATGAACATTTCAAAAAAACTCAGTAAACTCCTCTGTCTACCTAAAGCTAAAAAATGTCCACAGCTAAAAACAGCTTTTCAAGTCTTTACTACATTTTTACATTTGCTCTCTGATTCATGTGAAGGACAAGGAGAGATGACCTAAAATAATATTACTTAATAATACTGGTAATATGCCAATTTCTATCTAAGAATTCCCTTATAGATCAATAAACTGTCATTAATCAAGAGGTCTTTTTTTAACTCTCAAGGATTACTAATATCAAACACAGGGCTTAACTCTAAGACTTAAAACCTTTAGTCTGCAATTTCAATCGAACAAATTATTTCAGTTATTATAAAGAACAACTGGAAAATCTGGGAGAAATGAATGGGAAGAATGAAATTTTGTTTTTATCAGATAAACAAATATATTGGGTATTCCCAAATAAAATAAAAAATCTGGGATCTAGATAGCTACTTTGTAAAAACTGTAAAAACAATTTCTATGAAAAGAATTCTTCAAAACATCAAAGCACACCATTACACTCACTTGATTTAAAATAGTATTAGATCAAAATGGACAGAAACAATTTTTAAGAAGTCATAAAATCTTTTGTATGTTTATCTTTTAAAAAGTCAGGTTCAAGAGTCAAAGTCAACATGACTATAATCTGTTTCACACAGTTATGGATTATATAGTTTTCAGTAAAATTTTAATTTTGAAGGTACAATTAGTATTTCAAGAACTATACAATTAATTTTTAATATAAATATTTGTATCAATACCACTTATGTAAATTCATACTTTCTCAAGTAAAGGCCCACATTTTATTAACATTCTGAGTCTCCTGGTAAAAAATATTGTTATCTTAGTATTAATAAACATTTAGAAAATATTTAAGAAAAAAATTAATATATTTTAATAATCTAACATTTCTGGCTACTTTGTAGGTGCTTCCACATATATTAATTCATTAATCTGTATAACTAGTCTACAAGATAGAAATTATTACTATTTCTCTTAAAACAGTTGATTAGTCTGAGGTACAGATTACCTAGGTAACTTGAGCAAAGTAAGGAACTAATGAGTGCCAGAACCAAATGGGAATCCAGATAAACTTTTCTAATGACCAATTACACCAGGATGCTTCTTTAAAGAAAGGTAAATCATCATTTCTTTCTTATATTTTACAGAGGAATATAAAATATTATACCAAATGAACATATTTTACTTCCATCTATATTGAGTATTAAGAGTTATCAGGAGGTAAAGGACATGAACTTATCTATGAAGATAAAGACTAGTACTCTCAATCAGTTACATGAGAGGCAATAAGGAAGACTTTATAAAGAAAAATCATTGCAAACATGGTGTCCTAGTACTTTCTCCTCTCAACTAAACTAACTTTTTTGAAGTCTACTGACCCATCAAAACAGATCTGTTCAATAGCCTAACAAAGGCAAAGATAGACTGTCGAAGGCAATAGTCTTTTTCATTCATCACAGGTCCGGTAATTAATTCATTAGCCTGCCCATCAACTGCACTGCTAGTGAGATTTGTGAAAGGAGATGAAACCGCTTACCGTGCACATGGATGTCTTTGTAATTTGCAGGGTAAAATCTGAAGAAAACTCCAAAGCTGAGACAGATGTTGTATGGCAATCTATTTGCTACCCATTAAGAAAGAGTGGAAGGAAGAATTTAGTAAAAATAGTGAAAACAAACCCAAAATCAAACAGATAAATATTTCTTTATGCAAAAAGGATTACTGTAAACCAATGGTTTGCAAAGTTTAATCATTCAAACCTCACTTCTGGGGTTGGTTTTTTTTTCCCCCTCTTTTTTTTTTTTTCTGGGGTTGTTTTCAAATTTAAAGGCTACTAGCACTATCGTTTAATTTTTGTATAAACCAAATGAGTATTTTTTTACTTAAACTTCTTGTAAGAACACTACATATCAAATCATGGCTCTGATGTGCTAGAGTTTTTCCGAGATACACTAAAACATCTTCAAACAAAATTCTTTTCTTGTTTTCCAACTAAAATAATTTTGTATACCATTAGTGGTACACATTTGCTATAAATTATACATGATAAGAGTCAACATTTTTATAGGAAATGCCAACTTGAAAACAAAGACTAATGAGAAGGATAAGGTATTTTAGAATTCCTTTTTGTAACTGCATTTGAAGAAAACTTTGTAAGATATTAGGAAAAACCGTAACAGATAAAATCAAAGAGCCAAGCCAAGGAAGAAGATTCAACTCAGGAAAACAATGGCCAAAGAGCCTTATCTTCCTGTTCTGCCCTGGTTCAATTTCTTCTTCATTTTACTTTGGAGAGCAGGGAGGTCATGAAGGCCTGACTTGCCATGAGTAGATTATGACACAGCATACACAATTCATAGGACTATGTACTTGAGCCATTACCCTCTTCTAAATAGCTTGAGAAAATTTTAAAGAAGTTACAGTGTGGTTGAGTTTTATTTATAGAGCATTGTGGAAGATGAAACAAAATATATTTACCCAAACAAACAAGAAAATAAATACTTATTAATGTTTAAAAAAAAGAGAAAGAGTATGTGTACTTTTTGAACATCTTTGTTATTAGTCTAAAATCTTCTATTTCAACTATTTATTCATCGAAGTTTTGGGCATTAAACAAAGAGAGCACTATAGAGAAAAATACCCTCCCCCCACTACCGTCCTCTTCTGCAGAGCCTTGAGGCTGAGTTGGCTGAAACTGTACACTCCTACCCAGAATCAAGGAATGCAAATAAATCTCTTATTATCAGTGTACCACAGGATTCAACAGTACTATAATCATTAACAAGGTTACAGTTTTTTCTTAAAAGCTAAATGCAATTTTAATCAGCTTGCTCTTGTTGAGAAACTTTTTAAGTTTATTATTATATGCCAACTTTAAATATTTTATCTATGAAGAAAATTAACAAATATTTATTGAATATCCATTCTATGCAGAGAACAATTATTGACGCTATGAAAGTGTGACTACAAATATCAGGCAATGCTCTGAACCTAAAACTGAACAAACTATATTTATCTAATTGAAACAGACAAATTAAGGATTTTTTAAGAAAACCAATGGCTTTTCACTGCAAAGTTATTATTTAACCTATGTAAATTTGACACAGCAAAATTAACAGTAAAACTAAAGAGTAACATGATGAACGGTAAGATTTTAAAACACAAAAGGAATTAACTGAGAAATCTGAACAGAGTAGGGCTTCAGCTTCATAGGCAAATTCAGTGTAATTACTAATCTGAAAGGCTGGAAGAGATTTGAACATGAGATGTTAAACTGTATAGAACATATGATATGAATGAATAATCTCACTGTAAATGAGAAACTAGAATAAGGCCATGGAGGTGGTGATGAAGCATAAATGATAATACAGCAGGACTTTTCACCTTCAAAGCCCTCAGAGTAAGGAACTGTGATATACAAAAAGGTAAGTGATTCCAATGGATGATATAGTCAACTGGTAAATACTGTAACCTCAAGGTACATTAGACCGGTTAATATAGGAAGGATAGCCACTGTTTTGAAAGCCCATATATAATATCAATATGTTAATTTCAAATATTGAACTCATAAATGAAAACTGATAAAAATGGCAATTCTGTTAAAATAAAATTGGTAAAAACACCTACCTTAATACTACAAGCATCTGAAATAAGAGTCTTTGGATCTAAAACTTCCACAACAGCTTCTGGAATAACTGATTTCTTCATACAGGACATGTTGAAGCCATACACATTATCCCAAAAAGCAATTCTATCGGCATGTTTATTCATATCACTTACTGCCACAAGGCTGATAGTGCAAATATCAGGGTAGACTGTAACAGATGAAATTCCCAACAATTTATCATTATCTCCCTTTGTGGCAAAATATACTTTTTTCAAAGGCTAAATATAAATCCCCAAATCATCACTATGAATTATTAGCAGCTGATTACTAGTAGTGGGGGAATAACACAGATATAGACCAGGGAAAATAACCAAGTTCCATCTTGTAGCCCTTTAAAAAAAAAAGATTTCCATTATGGTGATGGCAAGACTAAAATAAGGATTTCAATGATAGGTTCTTATTACAATATTAAAACAAGAGAGCATAATCAAATAAACCAGAAATGAGCATATTTGTTAATATTAAATTTACAATATGCTAACTTTACAAAGATACTAAATCTTTATACATTACTCTGAAACATGTAGAAAGAGACAAATCATTTAAAAAGGGGCAATTATTGATGATGCAATAAATAGTAAGAAAGGGGAGGTACAAGATACTGAGGGAGCTCACAGCAAAAGGAGCTAATTCAGATATGGCTATAGCAGAGGTACAGGACAGTATATAAGAACTGAAGACCCCATGAATTAGGAGCAGGGAGGGAGTGTTCTAGGCAGAGTGAGCAGCGTGCATATGGGGTCATAATTTTTTTTAAAATTTTATTTATTTATTTGACAGACAGAGATCACAAGCAGGCAGACAGGCAGGCAGAGAGAGGGAGAGGAGGAAGCAGGCTCCCTGCAGAGCAGAGAGCCCGATGCGGGACTCGATCCCAGGACCCTGAGATCATGACCTGAGCCGAAGGCAGCGGCTCAACCCACTGAGCCATCCAGGCGCCCCCCTAATAAAGCCCATGATAAGATCTGCTGGCATCAAAGCAATTGTTCCTTTCAAGCCTGATGTGTGAGACACCCAGAAAAAATACTTGGTGCTATGTCAAGATAAGAACTTTCTCAAGTCCTGCCTAAGGGGCATGTGAGGCAGATGTGATCAGTGCACTGGGCTACAGCACTGGGTACTGGGCTACCATGGACTGTTGAGTTACTTCTACTGTCCTCCTCTTCCACCCACATGGTTAGGTTTCCTGTTTAAATTCCTGACTAATACAAATTCTTCAAGGTATCTGATTTGTTGCTGACTATGCTGAGCCAGGAAGAGCATTAGCTAAGGGAAACCATGTTTAGTTAGTTTGTTTGTTTGTTTATTTATTTAACATAGAGACAGTGAGAAACGGAACATAAGCATGGGGAGTGGGAGAGGGAGAAGTAGGCTTCCCGCTGAGCAGGGAGCGGATTCGGGGCTCAATCCTAGGACCCCCGGATCATTACCCAAGGCAAAGGCAAACACTGAATGGCTAAGCCACCCAGGCGCCCCACATGTTTAGTTTCTTAAACCAGATCCTTTGGTGAGAAACATTGAAGCAGAAACAGAATTCTAAAGTAACTTTGAATACTTGGCAACTTCCAGCTATCTTTTGTTGGACTTAATATGACAATCATACAAGTTTCACACATTTTTCCCTGTAACTCCATCCTTAAAGACGAATATAGTTAGGGTACAGACCAGGGATCAGCAAACATTTTCTGTAAAGTAACTATTTCAGGTTTTGTAGGCAATATGGTCTTCATTGAAACTATTTATCTTTGCTGCTAGAACTGTGAAAGCAGCCACAGACAATAAATAAATAAACGGGCTTGGCTATGTTCCAATAAAACTTTATCTACAAAAACAGGCAGCAGGCCAGATATGAACACCCCTGATATGGACAAGGGAGAAATGGATGAGGGAGGTCATTATCAGAGCCACCATATTGTGCTACTTCTAGGGAATGCCATTCACACTATGGTCTATGGGAAACTGGGTATCCTTCCGAGTCCTGTAGTACACAGACATTCAAATTAGTTCTTCTATTTCAGGTATTATTAAAAATCTTTGTGAAAAATTTAAAATATCATTAGTCCTTATATCAAGGGGTGTCAAACAATGGCTCATGGGTCAAATTCAGCCCCTGCTTGTTTCTATAAACAGTTTAACTGGAACATCGCCACCCCTCATTTATTTACCTATGATCTATGGCTACACTGTGTTCTAGAGGCAAAGCCGAGTATTTGGAACAGAGACTGGAGGGGTTACAAAGCTGAAAATATTTATTGTCTGGCCTTTGTAGAAAAAGTTTGCTGACCTCTGGCTCTGTATCAAGCTCTGTGCTATATTAGTAATATTAGCAAGAAATATGGATAACGTTTTCATAAGGAAAAAATGCAAATAGCTTGGTAATAAGTAGAAACAAACAAGAGGAATCTGACTTTATACTTTTTCTAGGGTTGAGGTATATTT
Source organism: Mustela nivalis (assembly GCF_964662115.1). Classification (NCBI taxonomy): domain Eukaryota; kingdom Metazoa; phylum Chordata; class Mammalia; order Carnivora; family Mustelidae; genus Mustela; species Mustela nivalis. Next base: position 80,728,307 of record NC_139028.1, on the reverse strand, counting down.
CTCAAGTAATTACATTTCACAAAGATACAGAAAATCATGGTTTATTTGTTAGCATTTGGAAAGGAAATTATTTTTTATCTTTGTTACTAAGAAGAATGAATATTCATAAAGGACCTGTAATCAGTATTATAGGTCAGTTTAGTTCCATATCCACCTCCTCACAGCTGGCTAAAATTTTGGGCCACCTGCCAGAATCCTGACTAACCCTTTACTTTCACATTCTGACACATTTGTCATTTAATTTTTGTCAGATAGAAGCATAATTGAATAATTATTCCTTTTTGTAGGTGAAATTAACAAAGCACTGATTGGACAAAGCACCCTCTTAACAGACCATTTATAAATTCATGGCTTTGACATCTGTGTCCTTCTCGATTCACTGCCCAGAATTCATTTGTCACTAGAACAGCTCACATGGTGAATAGATAAAGATGGGAAATCCTTTATCCCTTAGAAATGCCTCACAAACTTTGGGACACTAAAGGGTAAGACTGAGATGCATAAAGAAATAATTCCTATAAGCACTGGCATCACTGCATGTATATAAATAACCAGAGAGTAAAAAGGTTTAGAATAAAAGGAGATAATAAGTCAAAATAAACTATTCTTTTCACAACACATGTCAACAATATGGAGAAGGATTTTAAATAGTCAAAGACAAAATGATTGATATGTATAAAGGGAAGTATACTACTAAGCTACTAAACCAGCAAACATTCTGAAGCTGAATAAGCTTAAAAACCAATTTCCAATTTATATAATAAAGATATCTTCAAAAAATCCTTATTTGGAAATTGGAAATATTTTCCCATCATTAACTTATAGATAGTGACTAGGCCCAGCTAAGCTAGCTGCAATATACACTGAAAAATTATATACTGAAAAACAGTGAAAAATGATGCTACTACAATATCCCTGAACAAAACAAAAATAACAAATGTGAAAAACACAGATCTGAAGATGAGAAAGTAGACAGTGAATAATGGAAATACTAAAGGAAACTTCCAAGCACTATGAACGATGAGCAGTGACTGATTACACTGAGATAAACTGTGTGAAAGTCAAGTCTTAATAGCATGATACTTAAATTAATTTTAAAACTTATATAAAGTATAAACCTAACACTAATCTCATTTTACTAGCTATAGCTCATTTCACTATAAATCTATAGTATACCAGATGTAACTCAGGAGAGGAATTAACCATTTTGAGCAATCATTTCATTTCAAGCATCTCATTTAATGATTCTGATTCTATAAAGCTAGATTATAATCCTCATTTTACAGATAAGAGAACTGAAAGTAAAGTAACTTGCCCAATTACCAGTCTTAATCAGCTAACTAGATAACTAGTTATCTGACAAAGCAGGGATTCAACATAAGGTCTACCCACAAAGTCTATATGCTTTCCATTATGCATGATGCTACATTTTATGCTTTTCAAATGGAAGAAGGAGAAAGAGGAGCCCCATTCCCTCCAGGTAAATAGGCACTTGTTAACGGAGAAAGAGGAGGGTGAAAGGGGTTGAGAAAGATTGGAGATTAATAAAACGTCAGGGCAAAGTGAGGAAATGGAAACATTCAGCCTTACTTATTCCAGTTGAGTTAGGGAAGGAGATCATGGTGCAAAAAGAAAAACTAAAAAGGAAAGCAACCAGGTAGAAATGAGGGAGCACTGAGTAAGCTGTACAATTCAGCTTTCTACATAAAGAATATCAAGGAAGGCATAGAAGCAAAGGGGGACTTCATAACATCTATCAGGTTTCCAGTGCAAATTCCATTGCAGAACTGTGGACAGAGACAGAAGTACTGGTGAAGCATAGACTCCCTTGTATCTGCCACTCTATTTTGCTGCCCCCTTCTGAACCATTTGTGAAATTCTCTATGTTAACAAGGCAGGGCCTGCCTCCTCTATGGAGGCTGAAAATGACAGAAGCTTCCTTTAGCTCACTCCCTTGTAAGTTAGGCATACACATATGACCTACGTCCACCAATGATAAGCATCTAAAGTTCTGGGTACTTCTCAGAGGCAGCAATGCCTGCTGTTGTTAAGATCAGCAATGTCATATGTCAGCTAGTGCCCAATATTAGGATAGTGGAATCACTTCTACGAGGTTCTGTAACATAACTTTAAACATTATTCCTGGCTGCATAGACTTCCAGTCTGGTTTTCTAGTTCTCACAAGAACCTAAAAACCTACCCTAACTATCCTTTTTATTATTTTTTTTTAAAGATTTCACTTATTTATATGACAGACAGAGATCACAAGTAGGCAGAGAGGCAGGCAGAGAGAGAAGAGGAGGAAGCAGGCTCCCCGCTGAGCAGAGAGCTGGATGTGGGGCTCGATCCCAGGACCCTGGGAACACGACCCGAGCTGAAGGCAGAGGCTTCAACCCACCGAGCCACCCAGGTGCCCCCCTAACTATCCTTTTAATAAAGTCCTGCTCTGTTGAATAGCCAAGGTAGATTTCTATTTCTTCCAACAGTAACCTCAAGTGATACAAAGGTAAATGCATATTTTAAATAAATTCTTAAAAGATCAAACAAATGAATTTTTTTTTTTTAAGATTTTATTTATTTATTTATTTGACAGAAAGAGATCACATGTAGACAGAGAGGTAGGCAGAGGTGGGGTTGGGGGAGCAGGCCCTCTGCTGAGCAGAGAGCCTGATCAGGGGCTTGATACCAGGACACTGAGATCCAAATGAACATGTTCTTAAAATAGGACTCTCCCCCTACATTTTGGTTCAAAAGGATCTGATGTGGAGCCTGAACATCCATATTTTTAACAAAAGGCCCCAGAAATTATAATGGCCTGTCAAGATCAGAAAACTGTAAGTTAGGAACTGACTGCCTTGGAAATTGTGCATTGTATTGGGCGCAGTCCTCAACTTCATAACCTTGATAATTACAACTCAAGGATGTATATTCTGAAGAACTCCAGACAAAATGTGAGCCTAGTTTTGTGAGGGAGAAAAACTTTTCATTTTGCTTGTAATGAAAGGCAATACAAACAACATTCTTTTCTAGTAATGTAGAAGAAGATATCTCCCTTCATGAGCTCCTAAATTTTCTATGCAACAATTACAATTTTACAAAACTATTACCAGTTCTAAGGATGTTTCAAAGAAATGAATCATTTCTATGTGCCCCTATCTGACCACAATTTTAATCTGACCCATTCCTGAGAATGTCAACCCTGATTACGTGATGAAGGCAGACACTGCTAGGCTTCAAAGCTGAAATTTACTCTTTTGGAATTAGCAGTTATTTTGTGGGGAGGTTCTCAAAAACTAGGTAAACATCCCATTCTTAAACAAATTTTCAGATTATTCATTTATTTATTTATAGCTCAATGGACTTGTTTCCTATTTTATTCGAAGAGTTATAGCACCTCTTGTCCCCCAAATTAAAGGAAGGAAGTATGGAATGGTAGAAGTAAAAAACTGTCTCTATTTGCAAACAACATGACGGGTCACATAGAAGAGCCTAAGGAATTCATAAAACAACTCCTAGAACTATCAGGTAAACTTAGCAAGGTCACAAGATAAAAGGTTAATAAACAAAAATCAATTGTATTTTTATAACAGCAGTAGTCAACTGAAAAATGAAATTTAAAACTTTCCACTTGTAAAAATGACCAAAAAATTAAATACTTAAGAATAAACTTAACAGGGGTGCCTAGGTGGCTCAGTTGGTTGAGTGTCCGACTCTTGATTTCAGCACAGGTCATGATTTAAGCATGGTGAGACTGAGCCCTGCAAAGAGCTCCGTGCTCAGTGCAGAGTCAGCTCAAGATTCTCCCAGGCTGGGTCGCCTGGGTGGCTCAGTTGGTTAAGCAGCTGCCTTCGGCTCAGGTCATGATCCCAGCGTCCTGGGATTGAGTCCCACATCAGGCTCCTTGCTGAGCAGGGAGCCTGCTTCTCCCTCTGCCTCTGCCTGCCATTCTGTCTGCCTGTGCTCGCTCTCTCCCCCCCTCTCTCTCTGATAAATAAATAAAATCTTTAAAAAAAAAAAAAAGATTCTCCCAGGCCCCCCTTCCCCCACTCATGCACACATAACACACACACTCTCTCTCAAATAAATATAATTTTTAATAAAGAATAAACTTAACAGAAGATGTACAAGATCTCTACATTGCAAGTTACAAAATAGTGCCAAGAGAAATTAAAGGCTTTAAAAAAATGAAAGGATATATTATGTTCATGGTTTAGAAGACTTCATACATTGTTCAGATGCTAATTATTCTCAAGTTGATCTATTCATTCAAGCCAATCCTATCTTAATTCTAGCAATCTTTTAAAAATTGACAGACTGATATAGATTCAAAACTGGTAAGATTCTATAATTTAAAAAAACCACATACATGTATATCCACACACACAGACCAAACTGCCAAAGCAAATTACAGTAATTAAGACAGTATGGTACTGATGAAAAAAGAGATTTACAGATCAAAGGAACAGAATACAAAAACATACCCAAACATATATGGCCAATTAATTTTCAATAAAGATGCCACACAATGTATCAGAAAGGATAATCATTTCAACAAAAAGTGCTGGAAAATATTAACATCTATCCTTACCTCATACCGCATACAAAATTAATTTGAAATGCACCACAGACCTTAATGTCAAAGCTGCAACGTCAAGAAAAACACAGGAGTAGGAGTATTCAGTGTAACCTTGAATAAGAGTCTTCAGATTGGACATTTTTCTTAAGAGGACAGAGACTGAGCACATTTTTTAGAGTCATCTGTATTCCTTTTCTGTGAGCTGCCATTCAATTCTCTGCCCAATATTCTATTGGGTTTGTGGTCTTATTTGTAGGATATTAAGGAAATTAGCTTTTTGTTAGTGACAGGAATTGAAAAGTTTTTCAGTCTGCACTTTCTCATGTGACTTTGCATATGGCATATGCTGATTTAGAAATTTATTTATATAATCAAATATATCAATCTTTCTAATAAAGGCATCTGAATCTAAGTTCTTGTTTAGAAAGTCACACTTCCCAAGTTTATAAAGAAATACACCTATGTCTCCTTCTAGTATTTTTACTTTTTCTGCATTTAACCTTGACTCATGTAATATTTACACTGTGTGCATTTTTTACTTTATAATTTATTGTGTTTTCTTTTTAAAAAATATTTTATTTATTTATCTATTTGACCGAGAGAGAGAGAGAGAGAGAGAGAGAGCGCAAACACACACAAGCAGAGGAAGCAGCAAATGAAGAGGGAAAAACAGACTTCCTGCTGAGCAGGGAGCATTGCCGGGGCAACTCAGGGCTCAATCTCAGGACCCTGAGACCATGACCTGAGGCCAAGACAGAGGCTTAACAACTGAGCCACCCAGGCGCCCTTGTTGTTGTTGTTTTTATATTTTAACACAGAGGGCTACCTAACTCTCTTATATAATTTACTATCGATAGTAAATTTACTATCGATAGTAAATTATATGAGATGCCATATATTATTTGGTTTATACCAGAATTCTCAATTCTGTTCAATTTATCTGTCCATTCAAGAATATTGTTTTAATTATTGAGGTTCTGTAATATGTTTTAAATTTGGTACCACTAGCCTTTCTGTCCCCTGCTCCCCCACACGAACACCCTTCTATCTCCGTTTTCCTTTACATTACTACCAAAAAATTTAAAAATCCTAATTAAAAACACCAAAACTGTTTGTTGGAATTATGTTATAATTTTATAAAATTTATCCTACAAAAGTATTAAATGGGGGCGCCTGGGTGGCTCAGTGGGTTAAGCCGCTGCCTTCGGCTCGGGTCATGATCTCAGAGTCCTGGGATCGAGTCCCAGGTCGGGCTCTCTGCTCAGCGGGGAGCCTGCTTCCTCCTCTCTCTCTGCCTGCCTCTGCCTACTTGTGATCTCTCTCTGTCAAATAAATAAATAAAATCTTTAAAAAAAAAAAAAGTATTAAATGCACACAAAAATAAAAGAGCATAATTAACTTTCATGTACTTATCATCTATCTTCAACAAATGTCTATGTTTTTGGATTACACTAAATTTTAAATTAATTTTGGGAAAATCAATATCCTTATGGCACTGATTGTCTTTTTATAAGAACATGGTCTATCTAACATGGTCTATCTTTAAAATTATTTATCTTTCTTCTGTGTTTTAGTAGTAAAGCTGTTTGCATATAAGTTTTATTTCTAGTTACGTTATTTTGTAGCTCAATAATGTACTAAACTATTTTATTATTTGTTATCATTTTTCAGTTGAGTCACGTGAAGTGCCTAGGTCTGAATCACAAAATCTACAAAAAAATTAATTTTATCTACTTTTCTTTTTTTTTTTTTTTAAAGATTTTATTTATTTTTTTGACACACAGAGAGGCGGCGGGGGTGGGGGGGGGGGAAGCAGGCTCCCTGCTGAGCAGAGAGCCTTGTGCAGGACTCAATCCCAGGATCCTGAGATCATGACCTGAGCCTAAGGCAGAGGCTTCATCCAGAGCCACCCAGATGCCCCTTATCTCCTTTGTGATTTATCTTCTATGTTCTCTTTTCTAACTGTGCTGACTAGTACTGCTGGTAAAATATTAAATAATGGTGTAATAGTAGCCATTTAAATCCTGTTTTAATTATAGAGGAAATGTGTTTAGTATTTCCCCATTAACCATGATACAGATTTTCAGTTGAGATAAGTATACTTTATCATATGAGCTATTACTGATATTTATTACATTTATATTTAATTTATTATACTTATATTTTAATTTATATTTATATATTATATTTATTATTGATATCTCACTATTCATATTTTCTCATTTAAAAATATCAAGAATATAAATTGTATTTTATCAAAAACCTTTAGACTATCTATGAATACGGGCATGATTTTATGTCTTAGCTCTAAGCCCTACTCATATGATTGATTATACAACATTTTGCTCCAATTCCCTTTTGTCTGGTATCCAATAACACCATGACTGCTACTTGCATTATGAGGGTATTTGCCTATCCTTTTTCATCCTTTAAACTTTTCCAAATAATTTTGTTTTAGATATGCCTCTATAAAGTATAGAGAATTATGGCTTTTTTTTTTTTTTTTTTTTTTTTTTGGTGATCCAAACTGATTTTTTTTTTCTCTGAATAGGTGAGTTTAACCTGTTTACATTTATGGATATGACAAACATTTTTTTGGATCATCCTTTACCATTTTATATTATCTTTTCTCTATCTGTAATTTTTCTTTTTTTTTTTTAAGTAGTTCACTACATGATCTTTTTCCCAAGGATTAGTTCTTACATTTAAGAAGTTTGTGGGGATGCCTGGGTGGCTCAGTTGGTTAAGCAGCTGCCTTTGGCTCAGGTCATAATCCCAGCGTCCTGGGATCGAGTCCCACATCGGGCTCCTTGCTCTGCAGGGAGCCTGCTTCTCCCTTTGACTTTGCCTGCCACTCTGTCTGCCTGTGATCGCTCTCTCTCTCTCTGACAAATAAATAAATAAAAATCTTAAAAAAAAATGTTTTAAGAAGTCGGTGTTTTTGTTTTCATAGCTAACTTTGTAATTACATTACAGAATACTTTCAGTTCTCTATTTTCAACACTATTAATCTCCTATCATGAACAATGATGGAATTAGTATATTTCTTTATTCCTCCCTTCCCTTTTTTCATATTTTTTTTTAAATTCAAAAGATAGATGTATTGATGATACTAACAGTGAATACAGAAGTGGGCACAGAGTTAATACACAGCTTAGTAGAAATCAAACCATATCATAGTCCAACTGACTTCAAGGTGGGAAATGGCACTTCATGTTTTTTAAATGTCACTATTATTACGGTATAACTTATATGCAATAATAAAACTTGCTGTTGGGGCACCTCGGTGGCTCAGTGGGTTAAAGCCTCTGCCTTCAGCTCAGGTAAAGATCCCAGGGTCCTGGGATCGAGCCCCACATCGGGCTCTCTGCTCCACGGGGAGAATGCTTCCTCCTCTCTCTCTGCCTGCCTCTCTGCCTGTCAAATAAATAAATAAAAAATCTTTAAAAAAAAAATCTTGCTCTTTTCTGCCTTTTTGCTGTATTATTGTACGTGATTTGATAAACACATACAGTCATGTAATTACCACTACAATTGATATAGATAGAGTCTCTCACCACAATTCTTACCACTAGACTGTAATCAATACTACTATTTTAATATTAACTCTGCAGTGCTAAATGTGCTTACAATTCTATTACTTGATTTGTCAGCTTTAAATGAGATTCCATGAATTCTTGCTATTAAATATAATGCAACTCAAGTTTATACGCTTCTTCCCACCTGCTTCCTGCATTCTTTTTCCAATTTTTGTAAAATGTAGTATTTGACACTGTTAGGGTATAAAATATATACATTCTATGTAATCATCCTAAAACATACATTTATTTTTGTCTTAATTCTAGTTGTAAAAATATGCATAGGTCATAGCACATTGTTCTTTCCCCCCAATTTTTAATTTAAATCCCAGCTAGCTAACATACAACGCAATATTAGCTTCAGTTATAGAATTTCATGATTTGTCACTTACGTACAATACCCTGTGCTCATGACAGGTGCCCCTCCTTATACCCATTAGGTATTTAACCATCTCCCTGTCCACAGCATATCATTTTCTTAGTTTTCCTCTTTATCTATAGGTTAGCTGAATGTAAAACACTATGGTTCCTGAACACAACTAGTGCTTTATAAATCTTAGCTAAAAATAGTAGAAGCAATCTTTAGTAAATACATTTTCATTAACTTTATAAAATCATTTTTATTAGTAGTCATAGTGGTAAATAAATACCTCCAAAATACTGGAGAATTTGCTTGGTGATAATAGGGAGAATATACACTCTGGCTGAGTGTGTTTTATAAAGGACTTCTTCCATACCATTGTATATATAGTGAGACATAAATTGTACCTAAATTCATGGAAAAACATCAATTGTGGTCCCTTCATGCTTATATGAATCTTTAGTATTTTTCCCCTCTCTCAAAATTCAATCATTCTTTTTAAATAATCATTGCATTAACTGTTTATTAAATCTTTCAGAAAAACATAAAAGAAAAATTTGCTTTGTAACAGGAGAACGAGCACCTGATGACTGGTGATACTCATTAGGCATACTCAAACACAAAAGAAGTTAAATGGTCTACTTCACGTTACTCATTTCTGACTTTGCCTTCTTTTCTCAATTCTGTCAATAAGCAACATTCAATAGCACTGCCTAGGCAGTTAAATGCTGCCCTCTCCTCAATATACCTCCAGATTACCTCAGTGCTAATATGAGCTACATAAAAATATGAAAAGAACCCCGACTTAGGAGCCTTCAATTCATCCCTGATGATGGGAAATACTCTGCTACTGTTTCATCAGCTATAACCTCATTATTTTCATGCTGTAAGTTCTTAATGAATTTCACTGAGAGTTCAATTTAAATGCATTAAGTTGCTGTCAGTCCTTCAGTAAGATCAATGAATACCACTCAGGGAGGTATGGGAACAGTTTCCTGAATCTTCCCTAGAATGTCAAGGCAAGAATCAGAATCAAAAAAGTACACTTTAGTAGGGATACAAAAAGGGATTCTGAAAAGAACATGAATATTGGAATTGGCAGATCTCAGTTTTTTTAAAAAACAGTCAAAGCTTGACCACTTAATATGCATCCTCTAGGACACCTTTGTTTCTAAAATTCAGAGGGCTGTTGTGACAATTATACATGTAATAATATAAGTAAAAGTATAGTATTAAGCAGCTAGTAGACAATCAAAAAATGGTAGATGATATTAGTTTCAGTTACTAAATATAACAGTCATTTTAAAAAAAGCCACTCAACTATAGACAGATGTAGCCGATTTTTGCAGGGTAAAGTATATATATAAATTCTAGCCAGGTTCATGTCAGAGATCAGTAATACATCTTGAAATGCTTGAAGGAAATACAGTGATAAAATAAATGCAAGTATTTTGAAAAAGAAAGGCAAACCATTTAAAAGCTATTATAAAAGAATTCTAGTGTACTGGAGAATTTTCTGTGCTTTGTTTTGGCCTCACTGATTTTTACGGTACCATAATTGCCAAAGTGATTTCACAGAATATGGATGGGCAGGAGGCATAATTATGATCGAGTGCTTTATGTCACTAGTTCAAAATGTCCAATTTTCATCTACCTTTTTTTACATAATAATTTTTCAGATTTTATATTTTATTTATCTATTTGAGATGAGACAGAGAGAAAGCATGAGATGAGGGGAGGGGAGGGGATGGAAGGAGAAGGACAGAGGGAAAGGGAGAAGCGAACCCCCCACTGAGCAGGGATCCATCTCAAGACCCTGAGACCATGACCTGAGCTGAAGGCAGACACTTAACCAACTGAGCCATCCAGGTGCCCCTTTATATAATAATTTTAACAACTGTACTCTGGCCACAGAAACCACTTGTTGATCTTGAAGCTTTGAGAAAGTGAAGGTTCAGGGAGAGGTGAATGAAGGGAGACAGATGCCATTCAATTCAGTTTTAATGATTTGATTCAATAAACTTACATGATGCTCTATCTATGTTCCAGGAGCAGTAGAGTTTGTTCAAGAGTCAAATATGGACAAAATATAACCCCTGCCTTGAAACGGACTGTTTGTATATAACTGTTCACAGCAGAAGGCTTATAAAAACACAATCTCACTTACAGTGTACAGAACATGAGAAAGCTTTCTAAATTTATTGGGATCCAATAAAAAATACTGATAAAAAATCCAGTACGTCCAGTATAAAAAATACTGCACTTCATAAAATGTTCTCATTAAATTACAGAGATGACAGGTTTATATATTTAGTGAAGTCCTGGAAAATTTTCCAGTAAAGTAGGTACTTTCCAACCTAGTATGAAATACTCTATTAGAAAAAAACAAACACCTAGATGTCATAAGGATTAAAAATCAAAACGAGTTTCTGTTAAGATTTTGATTTCAACATCAAATAGCTTCCAAAGCTAGTCCTACCACTAGTATTTTTATACAAAGCATTCTTGAAATACCATTAACTTATAGTCCTGCATATTTTCTATAATGTTCTACTATCAACAGTATAGTAAATGACTGTCTTCAAACTTCATCTTATGGAAGCATCTTTCATTTCTATTGGGAACTTTCTCAGTCATGCATAGTTTATTTGAAATCTAAAGGTTCACTTGGTTCTGCCAGACTAAAATTACATTATTAAAACTAGAATTTTTACTCACCCGATCCTCCTTTTGCCAAGTATTTGTTCTTTGCATAAAGGACAGAATCTAACATAGACTCAAAAAGAAGAAAATAGCCCTGCATAAATAAACACAAAAAAGAATTTTAGAAATGTGTAATCAACATCCTCATAAGTATGTCAACTTAAATATCTGGGCTACTCTTTCTATAAAAGATATTTTTTTGTCTCTGCCATGTAATTTCCTACAAAGTTTGAAGTTACTTTTTGCATTAAATTCTCCAAGTACATTTAAAAAATCAGGCCAGGGAATAAAGTGGACCCAGACAGTTTATTACAGTCAAATGTACTGAACCTTCTTAATCCGTGCTTCTGCTTTCTAGACCATTGTTTCTTCCTCATTAATAGGAAAATCTGAGACAGAAATTGTTAATGTGCCCTCTAACTACCTAGAATATTGTAGTATTAATCCAGACAGTGGCTCTCAACCAGATTTTTGTCCACTGGAGGACATCTGACAATATCTAGTGCCATTTTTGATGATCACAACCCAGGGGGAAGGAAGGGTGCTACTGGCATCTAGTCATGTAAAGCCAAGAAATGTTGATAAACATGCTACAATGCGCAAGAAGCTCTATGACAAAGAATGGTCCAACCCCAAAAGTTGATAGGGCTAAGGTTAAGAAAACGTAGTCAAGGGGTGCCTGGGTGGCTCAGTGGGTTAAAGCCTCTGCCGTCAGCTTCGATCATGATCCCAGGGTCCTGGGATGGAGGCCCACATCGTGCTCTCTGTTCAGCAGGAAGCCTGCTTCCCCCCACCTCTCTCTGCCTGCCTCTCAGCCTACTTGTGATCTCTGTCTGGCAGATAAATAAATAAAATCTTTAAAAAAAAAAAAAAAAAAGAAAAGAAAAAAGAAAAAGAAAGCCTAGTCTAGAATAGCATTTCCCAAAGAGCTTCTTATCCAGTGAGTCTCTTCTGTTAAAAAAGTAAATAAAGAAAGGAAAGAAGGAAAGAAAAAGAAAGAAAAAAAAAGAAAGAAAAAAAAAAGGGAGGGAATCTTTAAGAAATCCCAGATGCTTTATCCTCCTCTTGAGATTCATAATGCATGTCATCACGCTGATAGTTCTGGGAAATGTTACGGTAAAGAGGACTACTGAACATATTTTAACTATGTGTTACTCTTTTGCTTACAAACCTCTTTCCCCCCCTACTTTACACCTATCAATAAATACCTTACACAACTAGTGTTCTATGTTCATGAAATACAGCCCTGTAGTACTCCAGATTTTAGACACCAGTAATGAATTCTCCACCAAGAAAGGATAATCATAGCACAGGTGAAAAGAAATTTACCACTACTGGTATCATGAGTAAGGGATCAATGACAGCTTGAGTCAGTCTTTCTCCTTCTAGAGTCTACCCCACTCCCCACCTGGAGCAGCAGGAAGAGTGAAGTGCTCAGTGTGGTGCTTAGCACAGCAAACACTTTCTTACTGCTTAGAGTAAACCAACAGGAATTCTGCCCTAATGACAGCATTCTAAATAAAAACTGTTCTCACTTACTCATTTGTTCTGTACAAAAATAACTGTTTGACAGGATAAATGCAATACTCTGTAACCACATGAACAAAGACTTTTTAAAGGGGTCTCTAGAAGAGGAAAACCTGCAAACTTGAGATGGATAATCTTCACAAGGGATTATTATCATTATTTTTAAAGATTTTATTTATTTATTTGAGAGAGATTGAGAGAAAGGGGAAGAGAGCATAAGAGTGGGGAGGGTCAGAGAGAGAAACAGACTCCCTGCTGAGTAGTGAACCCCATGCAGGACTTGATCCTGGGACTCCAGGATCATGACCTGAGCCAAAGGTAGTCCCTTAACAAACTGAGCCACCGAAGTGCCCCAAATCTTCACAAGAGATTAACAGCACATTTAAATTTATAGAAAATACAGCTCACAAGCCTGAATCACTTTTAAAAAAACCCCACCTAATTAAACTGCCACTAGCAACTCTATATTGATTTTTACCCACTCCCAGCAACATACCAATTCACTGAAAAGAAAATACTTGTCTACAAAAGAAAAATTTAGCAACAAAGCCTTTTATTAATTTGCTTACATTAGGAAAATTAAGGATTTGGTGGAAGCTTTCTTCTGGTTAGAGCATCTCAGTAATATGTCTAACTCTTACAAATTTGTTCACTATTAGTATCATCTGTGTATTCAAAGAACAAGAAACTTTAGGAAGTCAACTAAGAAATCTTTATCAATCTGACATAATTCATACAGATCTATGCACACAACTCCTTATAAATAAGCATTCATGTCCTGATTAAAGTGAATTTTAATTGAATTATTCAAAGAGAAGTCTTCTGTTTTCCTCCTAGTACTTCTTTTTTTTTCAGATGAGCCAAGACTATATATATGTGTGCACAGACAAAGGAAAAAGATCAGCTGGTAAAACAGGTTGACAGGGAAAAAACCAACCTTATTTGCAAGACTGCTGCATGTTAAAACATTAATTTAAATAAAATAATTCACATTTTGATACATACTAAATATTCATTAGTATGTCTAGTCTTTTTTGGAAGGGGGCAAAAAAAACTCATTTGTCACTGTCTCAAACTGTTTTTAGTATTAACTTTCAAAGTAGCTGGCAAAAAGCTAAGTATTTTGCTTCCTATGTCCAAACTGTCTTACTTCCATGTACTACAGATAAACCAAACTCTTTTCCATCAGTAACTGAAAGAAGCTCCTTCTAACAACATGCTTATTTACTGTATCTATAATAAAGTTATTATTAGCTATCCATTAGAGATTAAATTTGTGGCATATTTTAAACTGGTGCTATAGTCAATGCCAATAGTGGTGAAAAGGGTATACTCCTGGGTTTAAATCCCAGTGGAGTCCCTTTTTTAGAAAAGATTTTATTTATTTATTTGAGAGAGAGAGACCCTGTAAGCATGAGTGGGGCGGGGGGGAGGAGGCAGGGGGAGATGGAGAAGCAGACGCCCTGCTGGGGCGGGGGCTTGATTCCAAGACCCTGGGATCATGATATAAGTCTAAGGCAGACACTTAACTGACTGAGCCACCCGGGCACATCACGGAGCCCCCTTTCTCTATATGACCTTGGACAAATTAACATCATTGTACCTCAGTTTCTTCATCTGTAAAGTGACAACTTTGGTATTCTACTTTATAAGGCTGTTCCGAAGATTAAATATGTTAATACATATAAAAGATTAGAACAATAAATCTTATTAATTTAGCCTAACATTTAAGAGCTATTTAAAAAATATATCTGTGAAGGCTTGTCAAATTTTAAAATTATATTTAGTAAATTAGAAAATAAAGTTTTACCAGGCTATCCAGAATCATCTCATGTTTATTTAGTCAATGGGTCCTATAACAACCCATGAGTCAGAACTGGAATTCCTCTTTTTTCTTTTTCTAGGGGGTTTAGAGAATACATTTTCTTGTGTCACTTCTTTCAGACCAGTGAAGATTATGTATATGTGTGCACATATACATAATACAAAATATAAAACACTCAAAATTTCTTTACATTAAGAAATAGAATTTTAAAACCCCCCAAAAGTGATTTGGTCATATTGGCCAAATTAGTGCCAATTCCAACTTTAAGATTCTTCTCACAAAGATAATCACAAGGATTTTTTTCCCCGCAAGGCAAAATAATAATAATAATAATAAAATAAAGGAAAAAAAAGAAAAAAAATCAGCTTTATTTAATGCTTCAAATTTTGGTATTTACACTTAAGACACTCCCATATGTCTGCTTCTATTTAAAATAGTTAACATCAATAAGCATTTTTTCACAAAGCCTATAATGATTACCTTAGCTAAGCTTACAATTCTGATTAAACCATATTAGAGATAGTTCCTAAGGTTTTAACTATTCAAACAACCTAACATTATAGACATCAACAATAGAGAAGTTCAATGCCTTAAGTCATATGACTGGATGAATAACACTGGACGATTTTTTGCTCCCCTTAAAAAAAACACTGGTTTATGATTCTATTCCTATTGCTGCTAAATTCAACAGTAAAATCAGGTGCAAACAAACAAAAGAAAGATAATCATCCTTGGCAGCAAAAATACCCTTTCGATAAATGCCATGTTTTTCCTTCCCATTTTTTCAATCAGTCATCACTACTGATCAGAGGATTTCGGAAAGCAAACAATCAAATGCTTTTGTTGATACAGGTAAAGGACTTAGTACAGTTCTTGGCATAGGGTTAACATATAAAACCTGTGAAAAACTGTATCACATAATTCTTTAATTTGGTAGAAATCAATATGTGGGCTCAGGTACTATGTCATATAAATGGGCTAATATGGATGGAAGCAGAAGTCTAATGCAAGTCTTTCTTCTTTTTTTTTTCTTTTTAAAGATTTATTTATTTATTTGACAGAGAGAGATCACAAGTAGACAGAGAGGCAGGCAGAGAGAGAGAGAGAGAGAGAGAGAGGGAGGGAAGCAGGCTCCCTGCTGAGCAGAGAGCCCGACGTGGGATTCCATCTGAGGACCCTGAGATCATGACCTGAGCCGAAGGCAGCGACTCCACCCACTGAGCCACCCAGGTGCCCCAGTCTTTCTTCTTTAATCTTTCCCCATTTTTAACTCCCTTTACCCAATGCATTGCTGTACAATTAATAATGGTATTCTATATCTATAAATTTTTTTACTTCAGTATCGAGGTGTTACTTATGTAAGTATATGTTGAGGCTTCTATCTGTCAAAGCAGTTTGTAAGTCTTAACTTAAAGACTAGCTGAACTAATAAATCAACGGAAAAGCATTCCTTCAAACCAAGAATAGATTAATATTTCTTCACATTTAGACTCAGTGAAGACTGACAATTTCATTGGTCATTCATTTCACTCAGCAGTCAGATTTCTGCTCAACTATTACCTCCTCAAAAAGTATTTTCCTGATGTCTCCACATAAAATAGCATCTTTTCCCTCTATTACGCTCCATCTATTTACCTTACTTTGTACTTCTTTGTGACACTCGTGAATTAAAATGTGGTTTATTTTTGTGTTTAAGTCTTGACTAAAATGTAAGCTCCAAGAGGAGCAAGGACTGTTTGAAAGTACATTCCTGAGGGCTATAAATGTGGCCAGTAGATTGTAGGTACTCAGTAAAAAACTTCTGAATGAATAAAAAAATAAGAGTTATTAGTATCATAAATTATATTTGTTAAAAATGCAACAGTACCCGCGTTTTCTTATTTTCTCGTACTTAATACAACTGGGTATTTTAAGAACCTTTTTGAGTCCAACATGGTGCCTGCACTCACAACCCTGAGAACAAGACTTGGGCTGAGATCAAGAGCTGGCATAAACCATAGGACTTAAAACACAGCTCACAGTCACAGAAATAGTTGAATGACCCAGAATTTGAACCTTGGTTTAACTAGAGAGTCATGTTCTGAGTAACTATCTTATATTGCTGTTTTCTAAAATAAATAAATAAATTAATTAATTAATTAATAAAATTATTTATTTGCAGACAGAAACAGAGCAAGAGAGGGAACACAAGCAGGGGGAGTGGGAGAGGGTGAAGGAGGCTTCCTGCTGGGAAGGGAGCCCAATGTGGGGCTTGATCCCAGAACCCTGGGATCATGACCAGAGGTGAAGGCAAACACTTAATGACTGAGCCACCCAGGCACCCCCCATGTTACTTCTTAAGCTGATATACCTAACTGAGAATAAGATTTAGTGTTTGTATTATATTATACTACCTTTGTAATTAAGGACTCGAATGTTCTGAAATGAAAAATTTCCCATTAAGCATATCAAACAAGATTAGAATTTATAATAGGTATCTGAGTCATAATATGTCAGAGGGATAGCTTAGTTGGCAACTGGGTATAAGCCACTATACATTATGAAAATTATCAGTTTAGAAAATCAATGCAAATATTAGAATATATGTAGAACCAATATATGACATCTATGAGATAAATTAACATATCTAGCTTTAAATATTAGCAGATGAAAAGATTTATATATGTATTGCTAACTGTTGTCCTTTCTCTCAACTTTCCACTTTGCTAAACTTCATTTTACTATAGGCTTTCTATGTGATAGAATAGCCTTTAATTTCCTGGGAACTGTCCTTGGTTCTGAACCAAATCATTTATTACTGATATCAGAAGGCGCTCCTCCAAATGCCTGGCTCATCTGCAGTGTAATTCAGACTGTAATTTCACAGGCTACTGCCTCACCTGTAGGGGTGCCATCTGGAAGAGAATTATACCCAATATTTTCTCCCATGATGCTCATGGAGCACTCTTTTTTCCAAAGAGACATTTACTTTTTTAAAATTAAAATTTGCATTTATACTTCAAAAATTAGTTACTACAAAAAAAAACACATTGGATTAAATCTGGGACTAACATATTAACATTATTCATTGAAATGGGAACCTTATTTTTAAAATGTCTGTTCATATCTCAGAATAAATTAATGATAAAAGATACTTCTGATACCTTCAGTATAAGGTTTTCTCTCTCTTTTTTTTTAGTACAAATAACTGAGTTACTGATACACTCTTTGGCAGAATTAATTATTAAAAAGAGTGACAGGGGAAAGTTACAGATAAAATGGAGAGTTAATCTATAGAAAGTCTAGTGACAAATAATAACTGAATTTATCTAAATATAAAAGATTAGTTTTAACAAATAAGCAGGACTACAAAATCTAAACCCAATTTTCAGTATACTTCTGAAGCATAATAAATATTTCATGACACTTTTTTCCAATACTACTCTCCGTTTTATAAAATTTACTGTAGATAGAACTGTTACCTACAGTGACTAGAACTATTAATTGGTTGTTAACTGAAAACAATATGCTTTAAGAAAAAAAACACAAATAAATGCAGATATGTTTACTAATACTCTTTTTAAAAAATATTTTATTTATTTATTTGACAGAGAGAGACAACACAAGCCGGGGGGAGTAGGAGAGGGAGAAGCAGGCTTCCTGCTGAGCAGTGAGTCCAATGCAGAACTTGATCCCAGGACCCCAGAATCAAGACCTAAGCGGAAGGCAGACACTTAAGGACTGATCCACCTAGGCATCCCTATTTACTAATACTCTTTAAGGGTGAATCTATCAATGAGGATTGTCACAATTTTCCTTGCATAAACCACACTTATAATGTACTGTAAGTAATTTCCAGTTTGGGTTATTTTAAAATAGAAAAAAGAATCTAAGAGTACTTTGCCAAGTGAAAAATCTCTGAATTCCATAATTCCTACCTACTCGCTTCTATTCTGTCACAACAGTTTTACTCACTACTTTACTCAACAGGAATCTTTTTTACAGTCCTGTTCAATAGTTTATGCTAATTTTAGCTGATATTATATAAAGAAGCAGGGAAGCAAACACAATAAGCTCTTGGTAAACCTATAATACAACTAATACAAGCAAAACAGGAGGAGCACACTGAAGGTAATTTACCTGCTTTAAGTGTTCAGTTAGCCATTGAAATCTAGCACGTTATAGAGAAAGAATGCAGAATATCATTAATTTGCTGAATTAAATGCAGATTGGTTAAGGATGTGTCTACTGTCTATCTGTGTGACAAAAATATATTCTTTTTTTAAAAAAAAGATTTTATTTATTTATTTGACAGACAGATCACAAGTAGGCAGAGAAACAGGAAGAGAGAGAGAAGGAAGCAGGCTCCCTGCTGAACAGAGAGCCAGTGCGGGGCTCGATCCCAGGACCCTGAGATCAGGACCTGAGCCGAAGGCAGAGGCTTAACCCACTGAGCCACTCAGGCACCCTGACAAAAATATATTCCTAATGATGATACCTTTTAAAGAAAATCTTCCTTGATGTCCCATATTAGGTCAGGTGCACTTTATAATATGACCTCATTTAGAAGTTGAGTTATTATCAGTGCATAGGAATGAGAACTAAAGGCTTTCTCAACCTTGGCACTACTGACATTTTGGGCCAGGTAATATTTTATTGTGGAGACAATCCTGTCCACTGTATGATATGTAGTAGTACCCTGGCTTCTACCTACCACGGGCCCATCAGCACTCTTCTCCTGTCTCTCTTCCTCCCTAACCGCCTCCCCCCCACTGGCTATAAAAACCTAAGATGTTTCCAGACATTTCCCAATGCCCAAATATTCCCAGGTGGGCAAAACTGGATACCCTTCACCATGAGAACTACTCTAAAGACATCCAAAAAGTAACTGATAAGTACTTTCTCCTAATCTACAATGCTCTCTGCTAAAAATGTACCAAACTTAAGATTTTAAAGGATATAATATAATCTTTATTTCACTGTTAATATTTATGATAGCCTTACACACTGAATACCTGAATTGTAAAGTTTTTTTCAGTGATTCCCCAGACTATCTCTTGCCTCTTTCAACTTAACGTGCTAATGCGAATGAATGTATCACAAATGTGATAAAGAAGATACTGAGATACTTTCCTTACTGACAGCTCTACGATGACTGAGACAGGTGTTACAGCCACACACTTGGCAAAAGCAAGGTGGCTGCTGTTACCACGCAGCAAGAATATTGTAGGTTTTGTATTTGTTTACTGGGGAATAGGTAAGAAAAATAATGTTTTGAACATGTATATGTACACACAAACACACACAGACATCTTTTCAATGTTTTACATTTATGGCTAAGATAAACTTTTTTTTTAAATTATTTATTTATTTGACAGAGAGAGAGATCACAAGCAGGAAGTGAGGCAGGCAGAGAGAGAGGAAGGGAAGCAGGCTCCCTGCTGAGCAGAGAGCCCGATGCGGGACTCGATCCCAGGACCCTGAAATCATGACCTGAGCCGAAGGCAGTGGCTTAACCCACTGAGCCACCCAGGCGCCCTGGCTAAGATAAACTTCTTAAAGCAGAATTTCTGGATTAAAAGACACGCACATTTAAGAATTTGATCTGTGTCATCAAAATGCCTCCAGAAAGACCGACAATTTTTATTCCCAAAACTATCTAAGTGAATTAAAGACTTTCAAATAGCTTAAAAAGACATAAAGTCTGTGGAGAATATTTTCCTGTTCTGGGGTGGCGTAGAAGTATTAACTATAAAGAAAAAGATGTGAGTTTGACTAGATTAAAATTCAGAACCTCTGTTCATCAAAAAACATAAAAAGAATTAAAAAGGCAGAATTTGAAAAGATACCAAGCACACACATATCTTTACTTCCCTCAAAGAACACTATTCATTAAGAAAAAAACAGGTAAGGGGCTCCTGGGTGGCTCAGTGGGTTAAGCCTCTGCCTTAGGCACAGGTCATGATCTCAGGGTCCTGGGATTGAGCCCCACAACGGACTCTCTGCTCAGTGGGGAGCCTGCTTCCCCCAACCCTCTCTTTGTCTGCTGCTCCACCTACTTGTGATCTCTGTCAAATAAATAAATAAATAAATAAATAAATAAAATCTTAAAAATAAAAAAAAAAAAGGAAAGAAAAAGACAGGTAATCCAAAGGAAAATGGACAAAAAATTAAACACAATTACTATACAAAACAGGAAATCCAAAGAGCCAATGATCACATATAGAGATGGTGAACCTCATTACTAATTCAACACAAACAGAAACTACTACTGACTAGCAGAGTGGCAATAATTACAAAGTCATACGATGTCCAGTGTTGACAGGTCTACGGAACAATAAAAAAAAGTTTCACAACCTTTAATAAGAAAAGTTTGGCATCATCTAGTAATGGAGAAGAGCAGCACACCCTGTTATCTAGCCATTCTACTTCTAAATAAATGAGTAGAAAAGCACGCTTGAGTGTAATGGCACACATGTACCTGTATACAACAGCACTATTATTTGTTATGCTGAAAGAACTGGAAATGATCCAGTGTCCACCAATTGTAGCATAATAAACATACTGTTAAACAGTCACATAATAGAATATACAAATACAAAAATGAACAAATGATCCATACGGGCATTATTAATGAATGTTACAAACATGACTTAGTGAAGAAAGCAAAAAGCTATTTTTTAATATAAAAACATAGTTATGTTTTGAGTCCATTTACATAAATCTCAAAAACTGGAAAATATAAACTAAACTGATTAGGAATATAAATGTAAGTGGCAAAAACATAAAGGAAGTAAATGACTACCATATTGGTCAGTAGAGTAGTAAGCTCTCTGGGATGGGAAAGAACTTGTAGCAGATACAATTAAAAAAAAAATAAAAAGAGAAATTTAAATATATTTGAGAAGATATGTAAAAAAAGACATCCGAGGATGAAATTAGTATATAAAGATATTTGAAGAAAATTGAAGATACTTGGCAGCTGCATTTTGATCTAACTAATGATTACACAGGTGTTCATTATATAACTATTTCTTACATTGTCTGTATCTTCTGTGCATATTATATTTCACAACTTATTAAAAGGAAGATTTTATGACTATTTCTATGATATGCAATAGTTGGGAGAAGGCAAAAGAAAAACACACTCACATCTGTTTGTAAATGTTAAAATGTGTCTGGAATAGTACACAATTAATGAGAAAAGTGTTAAAGTAAACTAAAGGACCAAATTTAACAGAAACAAAGAACAATACTTCATAATGATAAAGAAGCCAAACTTTATCAATAATACATAATAATTCTAATGTGTATGCACCTAAAAACTACATAAAAATATCTGAAGCAAAAACTGACAGAAGAGAAACTGAACTATAGGTAGAAACTGCATTATTTTTCTTTTAGTGGTTAATAGAACAGATAGACTTAAAATAATAAGCACTTAAAAGATTTGATACATACTGTCAACCAATTTGACCCAATTGACAAGTATATAACAGTTCATTCAACAACAGCTGAATACACATTCATTTAAATGAGTGTGGAACACTCAACAAAACAGACCATATTCTTGGTCTGAACAAATTTAATGTAATAGCAACATACACATTATGTCCCCTGTTACCAACCAAATTAAATCATAAATCATTAACAGAAAGGTACCTAAAAAATTTCCAAGCATTTAGAAATTAAACACACTTCTAAATAATTCATTTACCAAAGCAGAGATCGCAAGGCAATATTGTGAGTTGAACAAAAAATTTACGAGATACAGCTACAGTAGTCATAATGGGAAATTTATAGATTTAAAAGAGAAGAAAAAAGCAAGGTGTAGGATAATATGCAGAATATGCTTATTCTAAACTAGATATAAGGGTGGGGCTTGCCATCTATTTTGTTCACTGCTTTATTCTGCCGAGAACAGCCTTAGCCACATAGTAGCCACCCAATATTTGTTAAAGAAATGAATGAATGTGCCAAGAGGTAGAGACTTATGTTATAACTTATTATAATGTTTCAGAAAGGATACAGTAGAATTTGCTAACAGATTTTGTTGGGGGATCCAGTGTAGGTCCTGAGTGGTGGTGTAAAGACAAGATGAAATTTGTAACGTCTATGTATTACACAGTCAAAAAGCATTTTACATGTATATAACAACTATTTGTCAGAGCAGCTCCTATTTTAATACTACTTCACTTGATTGTTACTTTCCATGCAAGAAGAATGAAAATAATAATAATAAAATAATAATAATAATAGTAGCAGCTACCATTTATTATGTGCTTGCTACTCTCTGTCAAGACTACTTCCTTCCTTCTGCACACTCTTCTGAAATTTGAAAAACGTCTACCATCTTAAAGGTCTTTCCCCTAGGTGGCACTCTCACTTAATGAACAAAAGACGGAGAGTCAAATTGGTTCTTTTGTTCAGACTGCAGCAAAAGGTCCAATAAGCAAGACAATCAAAGGTAAAAACCAGAGGTGCCTAGGTGACTCACTCGATTGAGTGTCTGACTCTTGGTTTCAGCTCAGGTCATAATCTCAGGGTTGTGATAGGCCCACAGCTGGCTCCACAGGGGAGTCTGCTTGAAATTCTTTCCCTTACCCTCTTCTGCCCCTCTCCCTGCTCACATGCTCCCCGCCTCACATAAATAAATAGATCTTTAAAAAAAAGAAAAAGGCAAAACTGAATCATCTCAAGATCTTTCCAAATGCACATATGGGTCTTACTCCAGAGTTACAGAACCAGTTTCCAAGGATAAGGGTATGAAATGCAGTATTAATTTTTACTTTTTAAAAAAGGTTTTATTTCTCCAACGTGGGGCTCAAACTCACAACAATCCTGAGATCAAGAGTTATGTACTCTACCAACTGAGCCAGCCAAGTGCCCCAAAGAATATATATTTTTAAAGATTTTATTTCTTTATTTGACAGAGAGAGCACATACAAGCAGGGGGAGCAGAGGGAGAAGCAGGCTCCCCGTTGAGCAGGGAGCCAGATGTGGGACACAATCCCAGGACCCTGAGATCATGAACTAAGCTGAAGGCAGATGCTTAACCGACTGAGCCACCAAGGCACCCTGAATATTAATTTTTAAAAGTGTTTTCAACCCCCATACAAGTTGGAAAAAAACCATTAATTATAACTGGCTATTCTACTTTAAAAATTACAACTAAAGTATTAGCTAGTATTTTTATTAAAGAGAATTCTATTGGAGTACATATATATATAATAAAACAATTTATAAAATATGCTAACTTTTGTTTAACACAAGTGAAAATATGAAGACATATATATCTAATATTTTTTATATAGGTCAAAAGCATAAAAAAAGTTATTCACTAAGGGACAAAAGAAATAGAATCACATCATTTCTTCATAATTAAAACACAAAATTAAACTAAATAAAGGAAGAAACAATGTCCCAAAGTGAAGAACAGGAAATAAATAAATCTCATTATATGTCACGTTGGTTACCTAACCAGTGAAAATAATTACTTCAAATGACTTTCAAACACAGTAAACTGTGCATTTCCTATGATATATTCTAGAACACAAGAAAATACAAAGAAATCTTCAACTGCATGTAGAAGCCTTACTGTTAGTAATAAAGGTGGTATAAAATTTGTGAAACTACAATAGGCAATTACATGATAAAGGCAATAAGTAATTAGCATTATCTTAAAAATCAAGATTTTCTGTAGAGAAGAAATATAAGTATAAAATTAAAAGCTTTAAAAATTCCATAATCTGGGACGCCTGGGTGGCTCAGTTGGTTGGACGACTGCCTTCGGCTCAGGTCATGATCCTGGAGTCCCGGGATCGAGTCCCGCATAGGACTCCCGGCTCCATGGGGAGTCTGCTTCTCTCTCTGACCTTCTCCTCGTTCATGTTCTCTCTCACTGTCTCTCTCTCAAGTAAATAAATAAAATCTTTAAAAAAAAAAAATTCCATAATCTTGGGGCGCCTCAGTGGCTCAGTGGGTTAAAGCCTCTGCCTTCGGCTCAGGTCATGATCCCAGGGCCCTGGGATCGAGCCCCGCATCAGGCTCTCTGCTCAGCAGGGAGCCTGCTTTCTCCTCTCTCTCTCTGCCTGCCTCTCTGCCTACTTGTGATCTCTGTCTGTCAAAATAAATAAATAAAATCTTAAAAAAAAATAATTCCATAATCTTAATTTGGAAAAATCAGTATAAACTCAAAATTTTTCATATTAAAAAAAAACTAGCTACATCTGTCCACGAAAATAAACATACAAGCAATGACACTGTAATGATCATTCACTACTCTGAAAATGGCAAATAAATAGGAAATATTGAGATTTTATCCTATTTTTCCTATTTAACTATGGTTCATAACCAAATATTTGATGAGAGAAAGTACTTCAGAAATAATTTCAGCTAACAAAGAATAATTGGTACAGGTAGAATATCATAATTTGGCAACTTTTAATGAAATAATAAATCTGAGAAATCATTTTCAATGCTTCTAAAACCATTAGGTAGGTTTATAATGAATAGATTAGCCTGATAGCTCCAAAAAGCCACTGATCAATTTTAGCATAATACAGAGACAACCAGAGGGGGTAAAGCTCAGTGGAAAAGCATTTGACTGCAGATATTGAGTCCCTTGTTCAATGCAACAGAAACTAACCACCACTGCTCCCCATGAAGTATTCTGGGGAAAGGGGGACAACTTTAATATGTTAAACCTCTATTTCTGGACCCCATATTTCTGATTTACAAGAAATACAAAGGATAGAAAAACATGTTAAGTGACACCACGAGGATGCAATTGTCAAAATCTAGAATGCAGAAAACTCTACAGGGCAACTGACTCAGTTTCTCAAAGAATGGCAAGAAAAAAAAAAAGAGAAGGTGAACCTATAGACTATAGATTTTAGACTTGATATCAAAAGCATGATCCATAAAAATAAAAATTGATAAATTGGACTTCATCAAAATTAAAACTTTTGCTCTGTGAAAGGCTTTGTTAAGGGGATTGGCTACAGATTGGGAAAAATATCTGCAAACCACATATCCAATTAAAAGCTAGTAAAAAAGAACTACCAAACTCAGCAGTAAATAATCCAATTAGCAAATGAGCAAAAGACACAGACATTTTATTGAAGAAAAGATACAGAAGGCAGATAGATATGCATATGGAAAGATGTTTAACATCATTAACCATTAGAGAAATGCAAATTAAAATTACAATAAGATATCACTATACACTTATCAGAATGGCTTCAATTAAAAAATAGTGAGAATATACAATGTTGGCAAGAATGTAGACAGATGTTGCCACTGGAATGGTCATGTATTGCCTGTAAGAATATAAAATGGTACAGCCCCTCTGCAAAACAATTTGGCAGTTTCTTATGAAACTAAACATGCAATTACCATATGACTAGCTATTGTACTCTTGGGCATATACCTGAGAGAAAGGAAAACTTATGTACACACAAAATTATATACACAAATGTTCATACAGCTTTATCTGCAATAGCCCCAAACTGGATATTCTTCAAAAGTTAAATGGTTAAAACAAGTATGGTATATCCATACCACGGAATACTACTAAGAAAGAGGGAGAGACTATGGATATGTACAATAATTTGGATGGATCTTCAGGGAATTAAACTAATGAAAAAAGCCAACCCAAAAAGGTCATATACTGTACAATTCCATTTCATTCCTGAAATGACAAAATTATACAAATCAAGAACAGATTAGTGACTGTCAGAAGTCAAGGCTGGGGAGTGGAAGAGGGAGGTGGGTGTGGGCATAAAAGGATAACAGAAGGGCTTCTTGTAGTGATGAAACTGTTCTGTATCCAATGGTATCACTATCAATATTCTAGTTGTGCTGTTGTACCATAGATTTTCAAGCTATTATCATTAAGAGAAACTGGGTAAAGAGAATAAAGCATTTCTCTATTATTTCTTACCACTGCACGTGATATAATCTACAATTATCTCAAAATAAAGAGCTTAATTAAAAAAAGATTTATAAGATAAATTAATCAAATGCAACATGTACATATAACTCATATCCTGATTCAAACAAATCAAGTGTAAGAATATATATATATATATATATATATTTATATATATATATATATATATATATATAAAATTCATGAAGCAATCAGGGAAATGTGGACACAGCCTGAATATTAGGAATTTTTTTGTAATATGGAATTGTGCCTATATTGGTAATTTTGTTTAGGCTCAATAACATAATACATAAAGGCATAATAAATATGGATTTTAAAAGTCTTTATCATTAAAAAAGATAGCAAAAATGTAATAGTGCAAAGATAAATAAAATAAAAACGGCAAAATATTGATAATTGTTGAAGCTAGGTGACAGGTGCATAAGATTTACTGAAATATTCGTTCTGAAGTTTTTACATTGGAAATTTTCCCTAATAAAGTGTTTTTAAAAATTAAAAAGAAAAAGTGACAGCAGTCTGCATTTGTAAATGTCCCAGGTACACAGCAAAACAAATGTCAAATTATTTGGAGTAAAACCCAAGCACCAAAGAGTTTTCCATAGATAAAGTTCATTAGAAAATAAACGGCAGAGTCTCGAATAGTACTACACACTCAAATAAACAAGCATCAAGCACCATGAATGAAGGCTAGTAGAAACAACAGTCAGCAAAAGAAGACCTGCAAAACTGCTGGTATTGTTTACAATTTATGAGATTAAGAGGCTTGAAGATAAGAGTAACAAGCAAACAAAATTTTAAAAGAACCTAAAGAGAATTCCTAGAAGTAAAAAAAAAAAAAAAAAAAAAAAATTAAAAAGAGATAAAAGAGATAAAACTTGATAGATGAGTTTAACAGATAATTAGAAAGATTCAGAAAAAATTAGTTAAAAGTTGGAAGACTGAAGAAATTATCCAGAATACAGTCAAAAGAGTCAGAACAACAGAAAATATGAAGAAGTATAAGAGGCATAGAAGATAGATAAGTCTAATAAACATGTAATGGCAATTCTAGAAAGATTTATTAAGCAAGAAACAAAAACTCAATAAAAGAATTCTGGTAAACTTAAGACTGTCTTATTCATCAAATCACACCAAAAAATAATTCAATGACAAGCCATGTGCTGCTAACAAACATAACTGATAGGGAATCCATCAGTGGTATCCATCAAGACAAGCTAGGTTATCCTACCTTAACAGTTTCCAAATCATCACCGAAAACAAGATTTATTTCTTATATTACAGGCTGACAAGAGTCATTGCTTATTATAATTCCTCAGGAGTCAGGCTGACAAGCTTCCACAGTAACTGATGCATAGAAAGGGGATAAGGCAAACTGTGTACTGGATATTAAACATTCTGTCTGGATAGGACTTTCACTGGCCAGAATAAGCCACAGGGCCACATCTGACTTTGAAGGGGACAGAGAGTTAAATTCTATTATGTGCCCAGAAACCACGAGATGCAGAAAACATAACAAGAGTCCTAACAACAGACTGGCAACTCAAATACATAAGGAGTGCTCAGAAAAATAATAAAAAAAAAAAAAAGATCTTCAAAAGAAATTGACTGAAATTTCACGGAATGCACCATGAGCCATAAGCACACTGAATGTGGGAACTGTTAGTTCTTAAACATTATGAAGTATTTGAATTATGTAGTGCCTCTCAAATTCTTACACAATTGCACTCCAGAATTTCCTTCTCTGGTTACATAATGAAATGGAAAAAAAATAGAAATTAAAAACAGTCACAAAATTGATTATTTATCATCTTGGGAACAAGCTTGTAATGGGTTTTATCTGTTGGCCATGTAAAAGAATGAGATTTCTTTCCATCTTTGCAATCTCTTCGTGATTGCCTGTGATGCACATCACAGTCTGGCTTACTGCTTATCTAACATAAAAAACTGTGTGTGCATTTTCTCTACTAAAAAACAGTAGTCACAATAGAACTGAACAAGAAAAGAGAAAATGATGTCAAAACTGATATCCATAAGAAAACAAATGTAAAAGAGGTGCTCTTCAGGGTTTACTGGTTCTGCAATGAGGGCCCTGAGAGCACTTCATCAGCTTATGTGCAGAACAAGGGTGCAATGCCTTTGCTTTATTAATGGTAGATTATCTCCCCCAATATAATACTTGAGTGTTTATTCTTTTAATAACAGCATAAAGGATAATAATTCAGGAAAAAAGAAATACTTAAAACTATTTTTAAAAATCACTTTACTGTTGGGACACCTGGGTGGCTCAGTTGGTTAAGCGTCTGCCTTTGGCTTAGGTCATGATCCCAGGGTCCTGAGATCAAGTCCCTTATCGGGCTCCTTCCTCAGCAGGGAGCCTGCTTCTCCCTCCACCTGCCATACCCTGCTTATGCTCTCTCTCTCGCTGACAAACCAAAAATAAAATCTTACCCAAAAAATCAATTGAATGTGGGATTCAGCTAAATCAGTACTTAGAAGTATTAGCTTAAACGCCAAATACTAGAAAAAAAAAAGTTGGAAATCAATGATCTACACTTCCTTTTCAAGAAGCTAGAAAAGAGCAGCAAATCAAACTCTAAAGAGAGTAGAAGGAAATAATAGAGACTGAAGCAGGAATCAATACGATAGAAAACAAATGCTAATTGAGAAAAATCAACAAAGGCACAATTTGGGTTCCTTGAAAAGAGCAGTAAGTGACAAACCTTTAGCAAAACTGATCAAGACAAATTACATGTCATTTCCTAATAACAGGAACTAGTTTAAGCCTTGAGTTTGTTTCTGGTCACTTGCCTTTATTGGCTAGAAGCACAAATTAATAAAATTAAGACTGAAGAGTGAATTCCTGAGAAGGGCCTCACATTCACTCAACTTCATGTTACTTTAAATTGGGTATTCCCAAATAAATGTTCTAGTATTAAAAATGGATAAAGGGGAAAAAATGGGTAAAGGGAAGAGAATGGAAAATGGAGCAGACCAAATCGATGGTCTGCTGAAGTATTTACTCAGTATTTACACTACTGAAGTATTTACTCAAAATATATAATCTACCAAAAACAGGTCAGAAAAAAACATTTCATTAATTAGAACAGATCAAAATTTACTGTAACTCACTCCTGCCCTAATTCTCACTTCAACTAACTAAACAGTGACTTCATAGTTCTGCCATCTAAATTTTACCAATTTGGAGCCTCTAGTAAAGAAAATATAACATGTAACAGATCTGTACTCCAAGAGAAGAAAACCTCTGAGGACAATTCTCTTCATTAAGCCTTTTTAAAAAAAAATTTTTTTAATAAACATATAATGTGTTTTTATCCCCAAGGGTACAGGTCTGTGACTCCCCAGGTTTACACATTTCACAGCACTCATCATAGCACATACCCTCCCCAATGTCCACATCCTCACCACCCTCTCCCGTCCCCACTCCCCCCAGCAACCCTCAGTCTGTTTTTTGAGATTGAGTCTTTTATGGTTTGTCTACCTCCTGATCCCATCTTCTTTCATTTTTTCTTTTCCTACTCCCCAAACCCCCCATGTTGCATCTCCACTTCCTCATATCAGGGAGATCATATGATAGTTGTCTTTCTCTGACTGACTCACTTCGATAAGCATAATACCCTCTAGTTCCATCCACATCGTCGCAAATGGAAAATGGCAAGATTTCATTTCTCTTGATGGCTGCATAGTATTCCATTGTATATAAATACCACCTCTTCTTTATCCATTCATCTGTTGATGGACATCTAGATTCTTTCCATAGTTTGGCTATTGTGGACATTGCTGCCATAAACATTTGGGTGCATGTGCCCCTTTGGAGCACCACGTTTGTATCTTTAGGAGATATACCCAGCAGTGCAATTGCTGGGTCATAGTGTAGCTCTACTTTCAGTTTTTTGAGGAATCTCCACACTGTTTACCAGAGCAGCTGCACCAGCTTGCATTCCCACCAGCAGTGTAGGAGGGTTCCCCTTTCTCCACATCCTTGCCAGCATCTGTCATTTCCTGACTGGTTAATTTTAGCCATTCTGACTGGTGTGAGGTGGTATCTCATTGTGGTTTTGATTTGTATTTCCCTGATGCCAAGAGATGTGGAGCACTTTTTCATTTGTCTCTTGGCCATCTGGATGTCTTCTTTGCAGAAATGTCTGTTCATGTCCTCTGCCCATTTCTTGATTGGATTATTTGTTCTTTGGATGTTGAGTATGCTAAACTCTTTATATATTTTGGATACTGGCCCGTTATCTGATATGTCCTTTGCAAATATCTTCTCCCATTCTGTCAGTTGTCTCTTGGTTTTGTTAACTGTTTCCTTTGCTGTGCAAAAGCTTTTGATCTTGATGAAATCCCAATAGTTCATTTTTGTCCTTGCTTCCCTTGCCTTTGGTGATGTTCCTAAGAAGATGCTGCTGCGGCTGAGGTCGAAGAGGTTGATGCCTGTGTTCTCCTCAAGGAATTTGATGAACTCCTTTCTCACATTGAGGTCCTTCATCCATTTTGAGTCTATTTTCGTGTGTTGTGTAACGACGTGGTCCAATTTCATTTTTCTGCATGTGGCTGTCCAATTTTCCCAGCACCATTTGTTGAAGAGGCTGTCTTTTTTCCATTGGACATTCTTTCTTGCTTTGTCGAAGATTAGTTGACCATAGAGTTGAGGGTCTATTTCTGGGCTCTCTATTCTGTTCCATTGATTTATGTGTCTGTTTTTGTGCCAGTACCATACTGTCTTGATGATGACAATTTGTAATAGAGCTTGAAGTCCGGAATTGTGATGCCACCAACTTTGGCTTTCTTTTTCAATATCCCTTTGGCTATTCGAGGTCTTTTCTGGTTCTATATAAATTTTAAAAGATTATTTGTTCTATTTCTTTGAAAAAAATGGATAGGATTTTGGTAGGGATTGCATTAAACGTGTAGATTGCTTTAGGTAGATTAGACATTTTCACAATATTTCTTATTCTAATCCATGAGCATGGAACAGTTTTCCATTTCTTTGTGTCTTCCTTGATTTCTTTCATGAGTACTTCATAGTTTTCTGAGTATAGATTCTTTGCCTCTTTGCTTAGGTTTATTCCTAGGAATCTTATGGTTTTGGGTGCAACTGAAAATGGGATTGACTCCTAATTTCTCTTTCTTCTGTCTTGTTGTTGGTGTAAAGAAATGCAACTAATTTCTGTGCATTTGACATTATATCCTGACACTTTACTGAATTCCTGTACAAGTTCTAGCAGTTTTGGAGTGGAGGCTTTTGGGTTTTCCACATATAGTATCATATCATCTGCGAAGAGTGATAGTTTGACTTCTTCTTTGCCAATTTGGATGCCTTTAATTTCTTTTTGTTGTCTTATTGATGAGGCTAAGACTTCTAGTACTATGTTGAATAGCAGTAGTGATAATGGATATCCCTGCCTTGTTCCTGACCTTAGCGGAAAAGCTTTCAGTTTTTCTCCATTGAGAATGATATTTGTAGTGGGTTTTTCATAGATGGCTTTGATAATATTGAAGTATGTGCCCTCTATCCCTACATTTTGAAGAGTTTTAATCAGGAAGGGAGGCTGCACTTTGTCAAATGCTTTTTCAGCATCTATGGAGAGTATCATATGGTTCTTGTTCTTCCTTTTATTAATGTATTGTATCACATTGATTAATTTGCGGATGTTGAACCAACCTTGCAGCCCTGGAATAAATCCCACTTGGTTGTGGTGAATAATCTTTTTAATGTACTGTTGGATCCTACTGGCTAGTATTTTGGTGAGAATTTTCGCATCTGTGTTAATCAAGGATATTGGTCTGTAATTCTCTTTTTTGGTGGGATCCTTGTCTGTTTTTTGGTTCAAGCTGATGCTGGCCTCATAAAATGAGTTTGGAAGTTCTCCTTCTATTTTTATTTTTTTAAACAGTTTCAGGAAAATAGGAATTAATTCTTCTTTAAATGTTTGGTAGAATTCCCCTGGGAAACCTGGGCTTTTGTTTGTTTGGAGATTTTTGATGACTGTTTCAATCTCCTTACTGGTTATGTGTCGGTTCAGATTTTCTATTTCTTCCTGGCTCAATTGTGGTAGTTTATATGTTTCTAGAAATGTATCCATTTCTTCCAGATTGCCAAATTTGTTGGAGTTGAGGTGCTCAGAGTATGTGCTTATAATTGTTTGTATTTCTTTGGTGTTAGTTGTGATCTCCCCTCTTTTATTCATGATTTTATTTATTTGGGTCCTTTCTCTTTCCTTTTTGATAAGTCTGGCCAAGGGTTTATCAATCTTATTGATTCTTTTGAAGAACCAGCTCCTAGTTTCATTGATTTGTTCTATTTTTTTTTTTTTTTTTTTTTTTTTAGTTTCTATTTCATTGATTTCTGCTCTGATCTTTATGATTTCTCTTCTCCTGCTGGGCTTAGGCTTTCTTTGTTGTTCTTTCTCCAGCTCCTGTAGGTGTACGGTTAGGTTGTATACTTGAGGACTTTCCTGTTTCTTGAGAAAGACTTGTACCGCTATGTATTTTCCTCTCAGGACTGCTTTTGTTGTGTCCCACAGATTTTGATCCATTGTGTTTTCATTATCATTTGTTTCCATGAATTTTTTCAATTCTTCTTTAATTTTTGGGTTGATCCATTCATTTTTTAGAAGGTTGCTGTTTAGTCTCCATGTATTTGGGTTCTTTCCAAATTTCCTCTTGTGATTGAGTTCTAGCTTCAGAGCACTGTGGTCTGAAAATATGCAAGAATGATCTCAATCTTTTGATAGCAGTTGAGACCTGATTTAGGACCCAGGATGTGGTCTATTCTGGAGAATGTTCTATGTGCACTAGAGAAGAATGTGTTTTCTGTTGCCTTGGGATGGAATGTTCTGACTATATCTGTGATATCCATCTGGTTCAGTGTGTCATTCAGGCCTTTATTTCCTGTTGATCTTTTGCTTGGATGATCTGTCCATTTCAGTGAGGGGAGTGTTAAAGTCCCTACTATTATTGTACTATTGTTGATGTGTTTCTTTGATTTTGTTATTAACTGGTTTATATAGTTCGCTGCTCCCATGTTAGGGGCATAGATATTTAAAACTGTTAGATCTTCTTGTTGGACAGACCCTTTGAGTATGATATAGTGTCCTTCCTCATCTCTTATTATAGTCTTTGGCTTAAAAATCTAATTGATCTGATATAAGCATTGCCACCCCAGCTTTCTTCTTATGTCCATTAGCATGGTACATTGTTTTCCACCTCCTCACTTTAAATCTGGAGGTGTCTTTGGGTCTAAAATGAGTTTCTTGTAGGCAGCATATTGATGGGTTTTGTTTTCTTATCCAATCTGATACCCTGTGTCTTTTGATTGGGGAATTTAGCCCATTTACATTCAAGGTAACTATTGAGAGATATATGAATTTAGTGCCATTGTATTGCCTGTAAGGTGACTGTTACTGTATATTGTCTCTGTTCCTTTCTGATCTACTATTTTTAGAGTCTCTCTTTGCTTAGAAGACCCCTTTCAATATTTCCTGTAGAGCTGGTTTGGTGTTTGCAAATTCTTTCAGTTTTTGTTTGTCTGGAAGCTTTTGATCTCTCCTTCTGTTTTCAATGATAGCCTAGCTGGATATAGTATTCTTGGCTGCATGTTTTTCTTGTTTAGTGCTCTGAATATATCATGCCAGTTCTTTCTGGCCTGCTAGGTCTTTGTGGATAAGTCCACTGCCAATCTAATGTTTTTACCATTGTATGTTACAGACTTCTTTTCCTGGGCTGCTTTCAGGATTTTCTCTTTGTTGCTAAGACTTATAAATTTTACTATCAGGTGATGAGGTGTGGACCTATTTTTACTGATTTTGAGGGGCATTCTTAGCATCTCCTGGATTTTGATGTTTGTTCCCTTTGCCATTTTAGGGAAATTCTCTACAATAATTCTCTCCAATATACCTTCTGCTCCTCTCCCTCTTTCTTCTTCTTCTGGAATCCCAATTATTCTAATGTTGTGTCGTCTTATGGTTTCACTTATCTCTCGAATTCTCTCCTCGTGGTCCAGTATTTTAGTTTATCTCTCTTTTGCTCAGCTTCTGTATTCCCTGTTATTTGGTCTTCTGTGTCACTAATTCTTTCTTCTGCCTCATTTATCTAAGCGGTAAGAGCTTCCATTTTTTATTTCACCTCATCAATAGCTTTTTTGATTTCAATTTGGTTAGATTTTAGTTCCTTTATTTCTCCAGAAAGGGCTTTTATCTCTCTGGAGAGGGTTTCTCTTATATCTTTCATGCCTTTTTCAAGCCCGTCTAGAACCTTGAGAATCGTCATTCTGAACTCTAGATCTGTCATATTACCAATGCCCATATTGATTAGGTCCCTAGTCTTTGGTACTCCTTCTTGTTCTTCTTTTTGTGGTGAGTTTTTCCGCCTTGTCATTTTGTCCAGGTAAGAATATATAAAGGAGCAAATAAAATGTTAAAAGGGTGGCAAAGACCCCAGGGAAATGTGCTTTAACCAAATCAAAAGGGACTCCAAATGGTGGGAGGGAGAAAGGGGATAAATAAAAAAAAAAAAAAAAAAAGGAAAAAATATTAAAAAAAGAAAACATGTATATACAAAAAATATAGTTAGATACAATGGAGGATAAAACATGACTATAATAATGAAGGTTCAAAAAAGAGAATTATTATTGTTTATTTTTGTAAGGCATTGTTAAGATAAACTAGTTTTTAAAAAAAAGTTAAAAAAGGAAAGGGCAAAAGTTAAAAAAAAAATTAGCAGAAGAAAAAAGAAAAAAATATTAACTGCAAGACTAAAGAACCATGGGGAGAAAGCCATGAATTCCTTGCTTTGCTTTCTCCTCTTCTGGAATTCTGCTGTTCTCCTTAGTAAGTGAAGTTGGTCTTGGCTGGGTTTCTTATTGATCTTCTGGGGGAGAGGCCTGTTGTAGTGATTCTCAAGTGTCTTTGCCCCAGGTGGAATTGCCCCGCCCTTACCAGGAGCTGGGCTAAGTAATCCGCTTGGGTTTGCTTTTGGGAGCTTTTGTTCCCTGAGCGCTTTCTGCCTAGTTCCGGAGGGTGTGAATGATAATGGCAGACTCCTGATCTCTGGCCCGGAACAGCTGAAAGCTTGGGTCCTGTTCCTCAGTGAGTCCTCAGAGAAAAGCACCCATCCACCCCCATCTCCCTGGCCTCTGGTCGCGTTTGGAGAAAAGCGCTCAGTTGCTCACTCTTGGAGAAAAGCGCCCGGTCGCTTCCACTCCCTGGCCTCCAGCTGTGCTCCGAGCTCACCCAGCCTGCAACCGGCCTAATAATACCTGGGAGCTCTAATACCTGCGAGCTCTGTGACACTCAGACACCTCCGGTCCTTCTGTGATCCTGCGGGACCTGGGGTTACACTGACCCCACATGGGCTTCACCCTGGTTTAGCCTCTGGAGTGATGTCCCTCAGTGGAGCAGACATTTAAAAGTCCTGATTTTGTGCTCCATTGCTGCGCTGCTTGCCGGGAGCCGGCCCCTCCCCTCATCAAGCCTTTTTAAATCAGTTTCAGAAAGCAGTGTAAGTCATGGCTTCTTAAACTTGTCCCTTAAAGTAGCTCTAATGGCAAAAGAGAATGAACTGAAACTCCCAAAGAACTAGGAAGGACTTAGTAAAATCAACCCTGGGAAGACTCAAAAAGCTATGAAGGCTAAAGTTTTATCTTAAAAATTTGTGAAATTTTGCATTCCGCTTCAAAGAAATACAAATAATGCTTTTTCCCTCCCAAATTTTCACACTATACCTAATCTGTTATTTCTCAAACACATGATTGGCAAGTTCTCTAAATCCAGGCTGAGGTGTGTAAGAAAG
Source organism: Mustela nivalis (assembly GCF_964662115.1). Taxonomy (NCBI): domain Eukaryota; kingdom Metazoa; phylum Chordata; class Mammalia; order Carnivora; family Mustelidae; genus Mustela; species Mustela nivalis. The sequence goes on along the minus strand of NC_139028.1, from coordinate 80,691,995 downwards.
TTTTCATTATTACAGATTGGTGACATTTATATGATTACTCAATTCTTGTGAATCAAGTATCTGTTCACGGATAATTTTTGAGGAGAAACACTTCACACTAATTATAATAATTACCACTGTGCCACCTCAGTTACATAAGATCATCTAAGTGAGTTTATATTAAATGTCCAACTGTCTGAAAATGCAAACTAGAAATTTTAGGAGCTTTCTTTCACTCACAGGTAGAAGTAAACAGCATTACTTCTTCTTTAACAGAGGGCTCATAAACCAAGGGGAAAGCACTAAGAATGTTCTTCAGCTAAGTGTTAATAGTCTTTACTTCAAGTATATTATCATTTTCAAATTTTACTTATTGAATAACCTAGTTAGGCAGTTCATTCATTAGTTAGCAAGTGCTTAATAGACTATACAATTTTCAAAACCAAATAGCTGAGATTCTATTATGTGCAGAAACTGCTTCAAGAAATTTGTATCTCTTAATTTATTTAATCCTCACAAAAACCCTATGAAGTAGGTATTACTATTATCTTCATTTTATAGAGAAATAAACTGAGGCACAGACAAGTTTGGTAACATGCCCAAGGCAGCAAACCCAAGCAGCAAAACAGGGCGAAGAGTAAGGCAGTCTGACTTCAGGGCAACATGGTTAACCCTCTCATATGTTTCCTCCCTGACTGCATGTGCCGTATAGCAAATTATAAATAAGATCATATCTATGGCCAGTGAATTTCTACGTGGTAAAGTTCTCTTGTGATGTACATTCCCTCATCATTTACTAATGCTAAGCCCTGTGATAGAATCTGGCCATACCAAGTAAATGCGGGCTCCCAGTCTCAGGAGAATGGAAAAAAGGTACATGAACAATTAATTACAATACAGTGTAATCTGGGCTGTTAAAAACCAGACCAGGAAAGGTTCCCTGTCCTCATGGCAGTTGGCTGAAATGGCATGGCTTCACTGTCAGACTAAACTAAAGATGACAAAAACATTTCAACACCCACCAGTTTAAAATGTGACCTATGACAGGCTTCATGGTTACTTTGTGAATTGCTGATAAGCCAAATCACAAGTTATGTTATTTTTTAAATGGTATCTCGAAAAGCTAGTCATTAATAAAGAGTATTAAATACGAACAGATGATATCATTGTGGGTGTGTGCATGCATGTGTATAACACAGATACACTTGTGCTGGTGAAGATGGAGTAGGAAAGTTAATTCCTAAATTTCAAGGATACATCCAAGTATACTTGAGTAAAGAGAAATTTTAGGTAGCTTCTGTGAAAAGCAAGCCGAGATAGAAAAACTGCAACAGGGACCTTAGGCAATTTGAATGCACATCAGTAATGATCACGATAATGAAATATAATGTGTAATTCTGCCGATAATCCTGATGACAGAGAAAAATGAAGGTGCAAACAAGAATCGTTGCTGGCAATCATATCATATGATGCCAGGATCTTATCTACATGTTTATAAGGAGGTCACGCTAAAGACATACATGGAAAACACGCACACACGAAAACACGAACCTGGCTTAACTGGTCTGTAGCACAGAATTAGGGACATTTGGGAGCCTGGGTGCCTCAGTGGGTTAATAAAGCCTCTGCCTTCGGCTCAGGTCATGATCCCAGGGTCCTGGGATCAAGCCCCGCATCGGGCTTTCTGCTCAGCAAGGAGCCTGCTTCCCCCTCTTTCTATCTGCCTGCCTCTCTGCCTACTTATGATCTCTGTGTGTCAAATAAATAAAGAAAATACTAAAAAAAAAAAAAAAAAAATTAGGGACACTTACTTTGAACAGTTTTATTAGGCAATCAGAAATAAATTGTCATAAACAATGGTTCTATTGGTGGAGTAAATTTATGGAAAATGAAAGGAGATACTCATGGGCATAAATATTAACTTCTGACTTTACTCATATTTATTTATTTCAGTTATTTATTTAATACTGGATAATTTAATATCAGTTATTTTTTTTAAGATTTTATTTATTTATTTGACAGACAGAAATTATAAGTAGGCAGAGAGGCAGTCAGAGAGAGGAGGAAGCAGGCTCCCTGCTGAGCAGAGAGCCCGACGTAGGGCTTGATCCTAGGACCCTGGAATCATGACCTGAGCTGAAGGCAGAGGCTTTAACCCACTGAGCCACCCAGGCGCCCCTCAGTTATTTATTTAATATCAGTTATTTACTTAACTGACAAAAATTTTAACAAATGGAAATTTCATTCAATAAAAATGAAAATGTAAAACGAAAGGAAAGCCTAAATCTGGAAATTCATAACTCTAAGAGGCAAGTGATGGCCTATTAAATAATACGCTACTAGCAATGATTTGGCTTTTAAAATTACATCCTTACCTAAGGACATCTTCCAAAATAAAAGCAAAGTTCATGAATAGTTGTAGACAAAAAAATCAAACTAGATTAACATGGAATAGTTAGGGGACTACAGGAGAAGAAAACAGATGTACATCTGTGTAACATATGATATCTACATTGCTAATTTAAACATCTGATTCCAATTTTTATACAGAGTATGTATTTTTTTGTCTTGTTGAACTTTAAAAAAAAGAGAAAAAAAATGTATGCTATGGCTTAAAATTGTGTGTTTCTAGATTTTTGTATCATTACCACCATATGTTTAAAAAAAAAGGAAAGAGGACTCTATACAATATATTTTAGTTTTAAGATGCTGGTTAATGAAAATGTGCATTTACATTAGATTTAAAATACTCAATGACTGGGGCGCCTGGGTTGCTCAGTGGGTTAAGCCTCTGCCTTCGGCTCAGGTCATGGTCTCAGGGTCCTGGGATTGAGCCCCGCATCTGGCTCTCTGCTCACCAGGAAGCCTGCTTCCCACTCGCTCTCTCTGCCTGCTGCTCTCCACCTACTTGTGATCTCTCTCTCTCTCTGTGTCAAATAAATAAATAAAATCTTTGAAAAAAAAGTACTCAATGATTTGCCACTTACCCACTATTTCAGCCAAAGCAGAAATATGGATATATCTTAAAAAGCTTATCTGTTCTTCCTGTTTAATTAGCTATTTGGAATTTTCCAACTACTGAGCTCAGAAATCCCGGAAGTACCCAATTAAAAAAAAAAACTTATAGGATTTAGAAAGTACCATAAATGATTATTACCAATCCACAAAGTTGACTCAAACATTCTAGCACAAACCTATTTAAAAAGCTTAACACAAATTTTATTAGAGAAATAAGGCTATCCAAAGTTGACTGCCTTAGAATAACTGCCATATATTTGAGTGTCTAATGCTCCACCTAACTCATTTAACACCATCTGCTAGACTTCAATTCCACTGATACCTATAAGGAAAGGAAGACAGTAAGATAAAGCAAACTCTTAAGTTACACCCTTGTAAAGAGGAATAAGGAAAGTTATTAGTTAACACTTCCTGAATACACTGATTTACTTCTCTTAGGGAAGGGCTTCTGAAAGAATCTTGGTTCCAAACAACCGGTTTTCATTCCAGGTTCAGAATTATCTGTATTATACTGCCTTCCTAATAAAGGCAGAGATCATATCTGACCAATCCTCCAAAATGAGAGGTACCCTTTACACCAATTACAGTCTAGAAGACCAGAAACCATAGATCATGAAATAGAGAAAAATGAATGCAGGACGTTGTTACCTTTTACAGAAATGGTAAAAGAAAAACGATATGGTAAGTGATCAAGAAGAGACAGAGGCAACTGGATACCAGCAGACACCAGGAAGGAACTAGTATTCATAGGCTAGAGAGACAAAAGGAAGAAGCACTGCTACAAGAGTCCAGGGCCAGAGTCACGCAGTCACTGGAATTAATGACGGACTTATCCAGTGGGAATTGGAGTCACAAAAGAAATAGCTTCTGCCAGCAATATAACTAGAGGCAAACAGAAGCAAAAAAATGTCCTGACTTTTCTCTTTCTTTAAATCCCCCATAAGCGTTTCCCATTGGGTTTCTCAAACCCCATGGAAGATGGCTGTCCCTGGAGCCTAAAAAAAGCAGCCTGCAGAATTAGCCCTCCTTCAGTACAGAAGCAAGTAGGAGAAGAGTGTAAAATGCACCTGAGGACAAATAAGCCCAAGATCAGCACAGCCTTTCAATAAAGTTCATATTGTAAATGTAACGATCTCACAAATTCAGTCAACCCAGTTAATTTTTTGCTATTATACCAACTGGCTCTAAGATTTCAACAGAATATTCGTACTTCTAGGTCAACTTTCAGATTTTAAAATGAAAATTCCTAGAACATCAATATCTAGAAGTCAAGAACTATGCAACTAGTTATACCCAGATATGCAAAAATGTTCAACTGAGGTGACAGGAAGTTTAGTAAAGTCTGTCTCAGTTTGCTTATATCCTAATTTGGAGTAATTTAAGAGATATATTTTTCCAAGAAAAGCAAAATGGTCCCTGGGGAAATGAGGACGTCAGCCAACATTTAGTATACACTATTATAAATTATCCCTGAGTAAATGCCTCAAATGTGCTTCTACAAAGCACCTTTAAAAGATGCTGGATTTTTAATTATATGTAACTAAACCCCTATCTTTTCACCCAATTCATAAAAGAAATCAGAGTGCTAATGCAAATTCTTTGGTATAAGATAAATAATGACACTGTGATTAAAAATTATTAAAAGCCAACTCTACCATAAAAAAATCAACATACTCTTTCATGTACAAAAGAGGTACTGCTAACAATGGAGACTGTCACCAGCTCTAGACCGAAATTTACATATATTAAATCTGAACATTTCAAAAGCTCCCTGAAATCCCTCTTATTTTGCTAGAATTATTGCTATGTTATTCAAAATGTACAGATAATATAAAGCATAATGCATTTCCCCCCCCAAATTTTTGATAAGTTCATTTAGTGAAAATATATGTATCAAATAAGGTTTTTTAAAAAAAGGCTTAAAAACCTTCCAAATACTTAAGAAATCTTTATTTAGAAATACTAACTTGTCTTCATCAAATTGGCATTATCAACAAGTCAAATTAGTTGTTGAATACCATTAGTTTTACTTCATATACATTTAAAAATAAACATTCCGTACCCTGACTTATGATTTCCAAAGCAAATTCTAAAACTATATAACATATCTTAATTTTATTGTGTGATAAAGGACACTGAGTACATGGCCTGACATTAAGAAAGACAGGACATTCAGTATTACAGCAATACTGGCAACATCATGTTAAGTTTGATCAAATAGTACTAGTAAGTCCTTACTAGACCTCAAAGACTTTTCAGCAAACATAGGTAGTTCTCTACAAATTTAGAAAACAGAAAAACAGTAATTCCTTATTATGATTTTAAAAGTAAAAAAGCTAATTTATACTCTTTTTAATACGATTACAAATAGCCAGTGTCATATCAGAATAAACTACCATAAAAAGACTGTAGCTGTTTTTAAAATAATGCCATTTTTCTACCATTTATCAAATATAATTAAATGCAGAAAACTACTATCTTACTCATTGCTTTCTTTTTAAAAAACCAATACAAGTAGTTTTTTCTGCAAACACTTACCATCCACTCAGATATAATAACATCCACTTTTTCTACAGGAAGGCAAACTTCTTCAATCTTTCCTTTAATTAGTGTAATAGTATCTTCAAGTTTATTTAGTCTGAAAATTATCATAATAATTAAATTAGTATGTTAGACTCAGAAAATTAATCATATTATATAATTTCTTGGTAACTGTTCAGGTTATTTTGTATGTTCTAAGTTTGATTACTCCCTGAGCACTAGAATTAATTTTTGATCACTGCATAAATGTCCACAAATGTTTTTGATTAATATGGCAATACCCTGAACCAATACTGAAAACTTCAGCCTGAAAAGAAATCTGAATCTTATCAAAAATGTATGTCAATAAAGTTACTGTTTTGTTTTGTTTTCTTTCCAAAGGGAGGGGTGGAGAGAGACATACAGAGCAGGCAACAAGAGTATATTTTGAAGGCAAGCTGTGTTTCACAGTGGAGAGAGAATTAAAAGCCAGAAACTCTTTATTTGAACTCTTGATCCTTTAGTAATTGTCAGCTAAGTGATCTTCATCAAATTATATCATAATCTTCTGAGACTGTGTGCTCATGTGTAACAGAGAATGAGGATGCCTGCCCTATCTACTTCACAGTCTATTATGAGGATCAAAGTATCTGTGAAAGCAGCACATACATCCTCAGCACATTATTTCCTCAAAATACTGTATGCTGCATAAAACCTGACTATCTACTACCACCTTAATTTATTTAACCTTGTCCACTGACACTCATTAGGTATTTTTATATACTTGGTCTAAGACTAGCACGTATTTTTCACCTTCCTTTTAAAATATAAAGTAGACAACAGAGTTGAGATGATTTCAAAAAGTTAAAAGCAAGCTTCTAAGTTTCTATCTAGTTAAATAAATAAACTCTCAATCCTCAGAGGATGTACATCTGAATTACAAAGGACTTTTTCTGCTAATAAAGGAGGATGTCTTTTCCCAACTTCACTGAGGTATCATTTACATAAAATTAAGTACATTCATTTAAAGGGTAAATTTTGTTGACTTTTACAAGAGAGACATTTGAGTGATCAATATCATCATCAATATACAGAACATTTCTACCTCCTTGAATTCATTAGTACTCTTTCCCAGAAAATCCTCCTGTTCACAAGCAAACATTGATTTTCCTTCTTTCATTACATACTAGGTTTTTATTTTGTAGTTTCTTATAAATGGAATGATAACAAATGTACGTTTTTGCATGTGGTTTCTTTCAATAAGCATACTATTTAGATTCATGTATACTTTTGTGTATAGTGCATTCCTTATTGTTGCTTAGTATTCCTGTGTGGATAAAACAATTTTGTTTATCCATACATCCATGGATGGAATTATTCTCTCTTTCGCAAATAAATAAAATCTTTAAAAAAAAAATGTTCATAGGGATAATGGTCTGTAGTTTATTTTCTTGGAATATCTGTTTGACTTTAGTATCACTGTAATAGCCTTTTAAATTATGTTGTGAAGGGTTCTGTCCACCTCTAAGAGTTTAGTATTAATTCTTCATTAAATGCTATAAGAAATTTGCTATTTGAGCTTGCAGTTTAATTTATGGGAAGGATTGTAATTACCAACTCATTTTCTTTTTTCTTCTTCCTCCTTCCTTCCTTCAGATTTTATTTATTTATTTAAGATAGAGAGAGCGAGAGATGAAGCCCAGGCAGGGGGAGAAGGAGAAGGAGGGTCCAGCTGAGCAAAGAGCCTTGATGCAAGGCTTGATCCTAGGACCCTGGGATCATGACCTGAACTGCACGTAGATGGTTAACAGACTGAGCCACCCAAGCACCCACCCACTCATTTAATTTATTAGATCTAGGTATATTCAGATTTTCTAGTTCTTCTAGAATCAATTTTGACTTTCATTTTTCAGAGTATTTTTCCATTTTACCTAAATTGCTATTATTTATTGGCATAAAGGTGTTTGTAATATTCCTTCATTATCCTTTGACTATATGATCTGTAGTGATGTTCCCCTCTTCAATCCTAATACTGATAATTTGTATCTCCTTGAAAATTCCAGTTAGAGGTTTATTAATGCTATCTTCTTTAAATATATTTTGTTATCATTAATTTTCTCTATTGTTTTGTTTTGTATTGCATTGACCTCTGATCTTTACTTTCTTTCTTGGTATATTTCAGTTTTCTTTCTCTACTATATCTTAAGATGGAACATTAGGATCATGGATTTTAAATACTTCTTCTTTTTTAATATAAGCATTTAAAACTAAATTTCCTCCTGAGTATGGCTTTGGCTGCATCCCACAAATTTTGATACCCTGTACTTTTAATGCAGTTCAAAATATTTTCTATAGTCTTTCTTTTGTTATTTCTTCTTTGAACCATGTGTTATTTAGAAATGTGTTATTTAACTGCCAAATATTTTGGATCTATCAGATATCTTTCTGTTATTGATTTATAATTAAATTTTAGTAAACCAAGAAGCTCAGTCTATAAGATTTAAATTTTTTTCAACTTACTGAGACTTCTTTTTATTGTCTTATATGTAATCTATTTTGATGAATGTTCTATGTGCACTTAAAAAGAATATCTTTCTGGGGTGCCTGGGTGGCTCAGTGGGTTAGGCCTCTGCCTTCAGCTTGGGTCATGATCTCAGGGTCCTGGGGGATCGAGCCCCGCATCGGGCTCTCTGCACAGTGGGGAGCCTGCTTCTTCCTCTCTCTCTCTCTCTCTGCCTACTTGTGATCTCTCTCTTAAAAAAAAAAAAAAAAAAAGAATATCATTCTGCTATATTTTTTGATAAAGTGTTATGTAAGTGTCAACTAGATCTTCTATACTTCTATTCATTTTCTATCTACTTGTTCTATCAATTATTGACAGAAAAGTACTGATTATCTCCTGACATGATTATAAACTTGTCTATTTCTCCTTTAATTTGTCAGTTTTTGCTTCATGTATTCTGAAGCCTTTGTTATATCATTATGAAATACCCTCTGAACGCCTAAAGTTTTATGTTTTGCTTATATATTTATATATTCGTTTCAGCTTTATAAATTATTTATGTCTTCATACCATTATCTTTCCCCATTCTTTTACTTCTAATCTATGGCATTTTTGTATTTAGACTGGATTTTTTTGAAGCTATAAAACAGATGGGTCTTATGTTTATCCAGTCTGACAATCTCGATCTTTTTATGTACTTATTTATGTATTATTTATTTATTTATCTGCCTTTAAAAAAAAAATTATGTTCAATTAGCCAACATATAGTACATCATTAGTTTCTGATGTAGAGCACTGGGTGTTACACTTAATCTGTCTTTTAATTGAATCTTTAGAACAAGGAGTGTAAAATTATGGCCTTCTAGCCTGTGCCCATTTTTGTACGTTCATAGGCTTAGGCGTTGTTAAGAAGGAAGAAGCAAGCAAGAAGGAAGCAGCACAAGTGACACATAAAGTTTAAAATATTTACAATCTGGCCATTTACAAAAAGGTTTGCCAACACTTGCTTTTAGAGCACTACAGAAGCATAGCTAAGACAAAGAATATAGTGAGAAAATCTACAATAGAAAAAAATGAGGTCACAGAAAGAAAAGAAATAAAAGGAACAGGAAAAAAAAAACCCTTGAAGAAATAAAGGATGAGGGACACCTGGGTGGCTCAATCCATTAAGTGTCTGCCTTCAGCTCAGATCATGATCCCAGGGTCCTGGGATTAAGTCCTGCATCAGGCTCCTTGCTCAGCAGGGAGCCTGCTTCTCCCTCTGCCTAAAATTTCCCTTGCTTTTATTCTCACACTCTCTTGCTCTCTCTGATAAATAAATAAATAAAATCTTAAAAAAAAAAAAAAAAAAAAGGATAAGCATTTTCTTGAACTGGCTAAACGCATTAAGCCATAGATGAATCCAAAGAATCTAAGACTAATTTCTTTTAAATCTATAAATTACAACTTCAATAATCAAAAACAAAGACAAAATCTCCAGCAAAGACAGGTTATCTCCAATAAAAATAAGTTACTCTGACATGTGGTTTCTTAATAGCAACAACAGAGGCCAGAAAGGTAATAGAATGATAATACCAATGAACTAGAGCAGAGGTGTGCGAATTTTTTATTAAATTGCCAAATAATAAATATTTTAGACTCCCAGGCCATATGGTTTCTGCTTGCAACTACTCAAGTGCTATTGTTGGATAAAAGCAGCAATAGACAATATGTAAACAAAAGGGCATGGCTATATCCTAACTTTATTTACAAAACATGTGGCCAGTCCATGGGTGAAGTTTATGGACTTCCATACTAGAGCATTATGACACCAATCCAGAACTGCCACACAGATAAAATATCTCCAAGATAGAAGCAGAATATATTTTTGAACAAGCCAATACCATTTTGATTTTGTTTGGCTACAGCCATACGTACATAATGAAAAAAATGTTAAAGAATTTGTTCAGAAAGATGGAAAATGATCTGAGATACTGAAATATGAAGGAATAAGAACAGAGGATGGACTTATGGGTGAATGAATACAAAGGATCATGAACCACAGATTTTACCCAGAGTCAAGCTTTACAATTTCAGAAATACAGGCAATTTAGAGGTCCTAATTAGGGAGAAGTCTGGGACATTAAGGGCAGCTGCTTTGGTCTTTCCTTCTCTCTGTCAGGCATGTATTCTCTCACCCAGTGTAGACATGATTTCTAAGTAAGGAGCTCCTCTCCATGTACCAGATTGTTCCCTACTACATGAGTCTCATTACTACTAATATCTTTGAAATTATTAATGAAGCTTAGTACTGGGTAATATCTCTGGGTAATCAGATTTGTGTGAGTCTACTGGAAAGTAAGTTAGCTCAGTGTGGTGCTAGTAGGAGAACTCTCATACAGATCCATGAACACAAAGGTTCGGGGCACTTTTAAACCAGGAAAAGGAAGGAACTAAAAAAATAGAAAGATTAATCCTCAGATGGTTACCTAGACATTTTTGGTATGAAATGGGAATACTCAGACTCATAGAAACTGACCATTGGCCTGGCAGGCATCAGTAGGCAGAAGGGAAGACAGTGAAAAGTTCTATTCTCTGGCTGTTATTAGCATGTCTGAGAAATACTAGTCCTTTCAGGGAGGAGAGAGAGGCAGGAGAAAAAAAACCCTGCAAGAACAATTTTTCCTCTCATTGGAAGGCCTCCTTGTGCTTATATGGCTACTTGGGGAGATGGAAGTATCCATTAGGAAAGTAATGAATTTAAGGCTATGGATTATCCCAAAGGTAGGTGGAGGACAAGGTGAGAGGACTCCTGAGTGCGGAGTGTATTGTGAAAGAAATAGGGCATTTCACAAAGACATACTAGAAAAGCTTAGTGAATCATTACTGGCATGGACAATCAGGAGGATACATCACTTATTTTACATACAACAGAGTCGAAAGAATTACTTGAGTTGATGATGGATTCCTATATTGCGGTGAACAGGTGCTTCTAGGTGGTACAACAACTAAATGCTCAGTAAGAGTTGGGCTACAGTATATCTACCCCATGAGGGTAACTGCTCTATCCCCTTCCCAAAACACAGATAGCCCTCTAAAGCAGAAGGAATGCTGTGAGTGCAAGTAAACTTCAACTGGCTTTACAAGTAACAATATAATCGAATGCTACTGACAGAGATGATGATGTGGAACTCAGTGACTCCTCATTCTTGAGCATTTTATGCAACCTTGTAATCAAGATGTAGTTTCTGATTACATTAATTACCAAGAATAGGACTCCATGATATTGCTGACATACAAAAAAGTGGGGGGGGGGATCAACAAAAGAAGAAAATGGAGTAAACAAAAACCAGCTCATTGAGAAGGACAGTTTAGATGGCTTTGGAAAAACAGTGTGAAAAGAGGAATTAGGTAAGTTCACGACTAAGGAGTTAGTAACAAGCTTTGTATAGGACGGTTCATATCTTAGTAGATTCATTAGGGTCTTTACAGGCTTATTCTTAGCAGAAATTATTGCAGAAAATGTTAGAAGAAGAAGTTAAAACAGCTGACTTGTGATTCATGTATAACCTTTACTGGGGGATATTCAACCTGTGGGTAAATTTTCCATTCAAAGTGACTTAATGTCTTTCAATTATCTGGGAAGTTAGAAATTAACAATACACTTGGATATTTTAATTTCCACTGTTTAAGTGCTTCATGTTCCTTACAGAAATACAACTGATTATTTTTAAGTTATGTCAGTCACTATACAGTATATCATTAGTTTTTGATGTAAAGAGGGCATTATTGCATGGAGCACTGGGTGTTATGTGCAAACAATGAATCATGGAACACCACATCAAATACAATTAATTTTTGTATATTAATTTGTATTCAGCATCTTGATAATTTTATTATTGGAATAATTATCATTTATTTCTGAAGGGCATAATTATAAACATACCATTAGTAAATATGAATAGTTTTCTTTTCTCATTTTCAATTCTCGTAACTTTCTTTTTAATGCCTTGCTGTACTGGGATCTCCTTTACAGAGTTAGACAGAAATAGTGACGGCAGGTATCTCTGTCCTGTTCCTGAACTTAAAGCAAATGCTTTCAATGCCTCATCAAGACATGGGCCTTAGGGCTTATGTTTTTTTGTAGGTACTGTATCTCATGTTAGACATTCATTTTTAGCTCTAGTTCACTAAGAACTGTAATCCATACTGCATGGATATGGGATTTTATTAAGCCATTTTTTCTGCATCTAGTGAGATGATCTCAATAGACTGTTCTGGCTGATGTTCTCATACGTAACCAACCTTACATTCCTGGGATAAACTTTACCTTTCAATATATTGCTCAATTAGTTTTCTAATATTTTGATTAAAATTTTTGCATATATGTTCATGAATGAGTAACCTGTAATTTTCTGTTCTACTGCCTTAGTAGAATTTCAGTATAAAGGTTATACTGCCCTCATATATGGGTGCTTGATTCTTGACAAAGATGAATGACACTGCACAGTGGAGAGGAAAGAATGGTCCCTGTAATAAGTGAGACTGGGACAACTAGGTCACTTAAACAGATTACAAAAAAAAAAAAAAAAAAGAATAAAACTGGATCACTACTTCATCCCATATACAAAAACAATGCCCAAGAGATCACAGGCCTAAATGTAAAAAACACAACTATCAAGTATTTACAACAGAATATAGGAGAATATCTCAATAAGCTCAAAAATAGCCTTAAACAAGAATGCTGCTCTATGAAAATTGAGAATTCAGTACATCAAAAGACACTATGAAGGGAAAACGCACATAAGAATGAGAGAAGATATCTGCACTATCTAAAACCTAGAAACTACTAAAATTTTAAAAATATAAAGATCTCCTTGAGAAGCTCCAACTCAACAAAAATCTGAGAAAAGATATCAACAGATATTTCACAGAAAAGAAAACTCAAATGGCCAATAATCACCTAAAAAGGTGCTCAGCCTCATTAATAACCATAGAAATGCAAATTTAAATTGTAATGAGGTGCTCTAAGACCAACTGGAAAAAAATGGAAAAGATGAGACAATACCAACCAGAACCATTATGTATAAAAAGCCTGTAAAAGAATTTTTATAATAGCTCTAATCTGAAAAACCTAAAAAATGTCTGTCAAGAACAGATCAGAAAATTGTGATATAGTCATCAACTGCAGTCCTTACAATAATAACCATGAATGAACTCCAGTTACACATACCATGAATGAACACTAAAAAAAAAATGCTGAGCAAAAGAACCTAGACAAAAAGAATGCATAACATATCAATTTATTTATTTAAAAATCAAGAGTTGAGTAAACTAAACTATCTTAAATGGAAGGCGATGTCAGTGGTTAAAGTAGAAAGCAAACAAAGTAGTCATTACTATCAAAGTTAAGATGGTAACTCAAATAGGCAAGGGCAGTATCTGACTGAAAAAGGGCAAATGGAGGTGGGTGGGTGGTAATGTTCTATTTCTCGTTATTTATGCACATTTAATACATGTTATATTTCATGCAAAAGTTAAGAAAAAGGGATTGTTTATCATATTTGAGTTTTTTTTTCAAATAAGTACTTAATAAAATTCTTTCTGATAAAATTGCTGTGGTTGCTTACTATTTACTGAAATATTTATGTGGTTCTAATAATTATAAACACTTCAAAAGAAACAAAAAGTGAGCTTCCTAAAAGAGCAAAATATTCCCATTGCCTAGAAATATCATCAGAATGCTAATGCTGAAACAAGATGTGTTCTGTAAAAGGCCATCTGCTCAGGCTGTTTATTGTCTGCTACAAGTCATAATCCTACTTGCATCAGTAATTACTTGTTCAAATATAAATATAGCAGGAAAGATTAAGATTTCAGGCAATACACAGAAAAAAAGACAAAGGCCATAAGTCCCAGTAATTCTGTATGAAACAGCTCAACACAGATATCATTCACATAGATAACCTCTTTCTTGAGACTGCTCATCTTAATCACCACCTGATTCCCCATTCATGAAAAAAACCATACATTTTGTTGACTTTTCTCAAGTGTCTACTCACTAAACCTTTCTTTGGCATAAAAGCATGCCAAATGAATTTTATCTCTAGAATCACCTGCTCAGAAATTAGCTTTAATCCACAGAAATATGACAATGTAGTAAGAAGAATATTTTAAGTAAGTCTCTTAAATCCAGTGAGTACTCCAGTGAGTATTGAAACCATCTATTTTCTGAGTGAAAATTCTGTTAATAAATAAGATGGGAAAATATTGGTCATTCTGTCATAAAAGTAGCAATTTTATTTCATGATTCGGAATATCAGCATGATTAATTATCTTATACTGGGCATATAGACTTGAAAGACACAGTCCACCCATTTAAGAACATGGTCTAAGGAGATAGAACAGTAAGCAGCATAGGGTATCACAGGAGCTTATATAAGAAGCCCTTAAGTGAGGGACATCTGAGTTTAACCAGGAAAAGAAAGAGCACCCACAAAGACATGTATGTCTTTGTGTGTAAGGGAGGGTCATCTTTGTATGCACGCATCTGTGTGTGTGTGTGTGTGTGATTAAAAGAGAAATGCAAATCCGAAGAACTATAAATAGCTCGATATGATTAGTGCAAGAAGAACACAGTGACGAAGTTGAGAGGTAGAGGTGATACTGAAGAGTCTAGATTTTATTTAAAGACAGTGAATTGCCATTTCAGGATTTTTTAGAACGGGAAGCATAGGAAGAAAATGCGTAATGTACCTCTGATATGACATAGATTAAAGACCTGGTCTAGTCCAAAGAAAAACATGGTGTAATAGGGAGTTAAATGCAAGCAGCGTAAAGCATCAGAGAAGTTCCTGCAATGAAGACCTGTAGTCAAGTAGGTGGCATTTAAAGTTTGTGACAAAGTAATTATGGAGTTCATCTAGAAGAATATATGAGTGCTAGGGAAGGGCAGGGAGGGAATATCCTGATACAAAAACATATAAGGTTTACGTAATATTATTTTGCTTTCATTTCACTGTGGCACCCAAGCACAGATACTTCTCTTTTGTTCCCTAAGCACACGGAAATGTCAATAAAGCAATGTAAAATACAACAATAAATTGATAAATGTGTAAAGATTTTAGGAAGTGATATCAAAGAAGCAAAGATTCTAGTAATTTAGTGGAAGAAAAAACGGAATTAAATTCTATTGGTAAACTTGTCAAGAAGGCTCCAGGGCTTGGTGTACACAGCAGAGATTATAGTGCAGGTGGAAGCCATTCTTCAAAACACAGAGCCCTGCCGTTAAAAGGTATACAAGGTAGAAGTGACAGACACTGAAAAATCAATGACAGAAAGGGGAGGTCTCCCTCTGCTCCCCTCAGAGACAAATTATATTCTCCTACCTTTACTAAAAAATCTAGTCCTCCATTCATAAATCCAACAAAAAAATAAGAATTCCTTTTTTTTTTTTTTTTTAAAGATTTTATTTATTTATTTGACAGACTGACAGAGAAAGAACACAAGCAGGGGGAGCTGTAGAGGGAGAGGGAGAAGAAGGCTCCCCCCCACCCAAGGAAGCTTGACGTGGAGTTGGATCCCAGGACACTCGGATCATGACCTAAGCTGAAGGCAGACTGAGCCACCCAGGTGCCCCCCAAAACAAGGATTCTTAACCATTTGAGACCAATGGTAGATGTAAGTACATCCCATGAAAAATAAATACACGACCAGGCAGGTCATTCCAAATGCAGGCCCCTGCCATGGAGTCAGAGTAAGGCGTGTGTATTCCTTGAATACAATGAACTGCCTCCCTCCCAAATTATCATTTGTGTTTACAGGTGTGTAGCTGTGGAATTACGAACACTGAGAACATTTATTGTTTAAAATTAGCAATAATTCAGCTTCTACTATAATGAAAAAAAAATGATGAAAAGAATCATCTAGATTCAGGCACAGAAAATGGGCTTTCAGGTTTGATGTTGATTTACCTTTGAATGTTTGATGTCCCAGATCTTAAAAATTTATTAATTTATAAATTCATTCATTAAATAAATATTTAAATCGAATACCTACCATGTGCCACACACATCACTTTTCCTGGTGGCAAAAAAAAAAAAAAAAAAAAAAAGAGAAAAATCCCTGCCTAAACTTGAGGAACTGAAATTCTGGAAAAACTTGCATTTCTATATATTTCATCTCTTGACCTAAAGCCTTTTTTAAAAAGCCTTACCAAGCGGCACCTGGGTGGCTCAGTGATTAAGGCCTCTGCCTTTCGCTCAGGTCATGATCCTGAGGTCCTGGGGGATCCTAGGATCAAGCCCCGCATCGGGCTCTCTGCTCAGCGGGGAGCCTGCATCCCTTCCTCTCTCTCTGCCTGCCTCTCTGCCTACTTGTGATCTGTCGGATAAATAAATAAAAATCTTTAATAAATAAATAAATAAATAAATAAAAAGCCTTACCAAAATGCTGATAGTGATCTCTCATACGAGGATCACAGAAAATCTTTAGTTTCTTCTTTATCCTCTCTACGTCTTCCCAACACAAAACACATCCTTTCCCCCTACTTTTTTACTTAAAGGGGATGAGAACTGAGTAGGGAAATCAGTCCCACTGCCCCGGAGAGAATGGCTGACAGCTGCTGGAAGCAAAGGCAAAGTACAAATAACCAAACCGGTTACATGCAGCTGTCTGAACTTAGGTGAGAAATATAAGAATTTGAATTCTGGATTCAAGACATGTCAATGATAGATGAGGGATGGATCTGAGAAAACAGTAAGAGTTCTCAGTTAACAGGATTCTCCCCAACAGGAATGTTGGCAAAAAAAGAAGCAAAGGTCAAGTATGAATCCCAGGTTTTCAATTTTTACCCATGAGAAAAGCACCAATGCAGATCTATTCTCTCAGATCTTATCTCTGTAACCAGGGCAATAATTCCTGACCGGACTCTACAGAACTCCTGAACACTCACATAGTTGGAGGGTAATGATGCTCTTCTATATGCCCCAAGCCATGGACCAGCCTGACAGCATGTTTAAAGCAAACATGAATATTCCTGATGTGTATGTGGGGTCTGACATGCATTTACACCATGGTGGGGGGGGGGAGGTCACAGAGCAGGCGCCTATATGACCAGCTCTCTTTGAGAACTAAGGACTCTAAGACTCAAGCAAACTTCCTCAGGAAGAGACATCTCACATGTACCTCTGAGGTTTGCAGCTAGAGAGAAATGTACATTTTGCGTGACTCTTGCAAAGAAAGGATTACTTGGGAGCCTCTACATGACCTCTTTACTGAAGGGTATCTTTTTCTTGCTGTCCCTGAACTATGTCTTTTGCTATGTAATAAATCTTAACTGAATACAACTCTATATTGAATGTAAGGAGTTTTCCCAGTGAACCACTGGACTAGAGGGCAGTCAGAAGACCTTCAAAACAGGATCACTGAGGGGACAGGAAATTAAGAATTTGGCGGGGTGGGAGAAGAAATGAATTTAGTTTTCTTGTACAATGTCTCGGTCACCTTCATTACCTTCATTAGAATTCTACGGTTTTTGAGCAGCAAATGTGTTTTTTGCCATTTTAACTTCATTAGCAGTTCAAAATTCTCTGCAACTTTAACACACCTTTCTGTGTTATTTCCATTAAATTATGAACAAAATTTGAAGGAACATCCTTACTTCAAGAATTTATCCTGGTATATTTTGTGATCTTGTTCCAAACCTGATATAGGGGTCATCACTATCTTTAAAATCATTATGTTAATTCTTCTCAAAGAACTTTACCAAGCATCTGCCATGAATCAGACACTTTGCTAGGTGTTCAGAATAAAATGATTAAGAAAATATAGCTCCTGTCCGAGAATCCAGAGGACACCTAAATAAACATGACAACAGATCAAATATTCTCTAGGCTTTTCTTAATGTTTCATTTCTAACAGTATTCTAGATACAGGCAATATAAAAGATTGCATCTTGAATGTCATGGTGAGACTGAAAGCATTGCACCGTGGCTGTATGATAGATCAACCTTCTCCTGGAAGCTCCTGTGCAACAACATGCAGAACTCTGAATAATGAGCTATTCCATGGCTGAGTCAATGAGAAGCCAAAGGCAGCCTGAGTTACAGCAAAAATTTTACCAGATGCTACCCCTGCTTCCTGAGGGTGAACACAGTATACAATTGTCTGGCAATTCCATAGCTTTGCTGTCCTTAGGTAAGTTTATGTTTCTAAAATGATCATTCACTGTGGAGTTCAAAGTACAACAGCATGAATAAGAAACAATTTTTCATCCTTCCGTATTTCACTTGGAGTTCTATTTGGCCCTGCTAATACAACATCTTTGAAAAACCTATATTCTACTTTATATCATGTCTGCAACCTCAAAACTGCAAGCCTGACCTTCATCTTAAGCCCAAATATACATTTATGTGTAATATACATTATAATCCCTAATATACATGTCAGTTTACATTAAAGTCATTATTTATTTCATTCTAAACACATTTCTTTAGAAATATTAGATCTCTTTTTTAAATAAAGGGATACAAATTATTTTATCACATTCTGAATGTAATTCAAGGACTGTATACTAAATATATTTAAAAATAACGAAAAATGCATTTTAAAAGTGTCCCTTTTAGAATTTAAAGTGCTTTTTTTTTTTCTTCCCCAAAGACTCCATCTATCTATTTGACAGACAGAGATCACAGATCACAAGCAGGCAGAGAGGCAGGCAGAGAGAGAGAGGGAAGCAGGCTCCCTGCTGAGCAGAGAATCCGATGTGGGCTGGATCCCCTGGGATCATGACTTGAGCCGAAGGCAAAGGCTTCAACTCAACCCACTGAGCCACCCAGGCGCCCCTTTAAGTGCTTTTTTACAGATATCAGCTTACAGAGTTCTATAGAAATTCTACTGTGTACAGATCGCTGATGTAACAGCCTCAGAAGAGCAAAGACTCAGAGCGTGCTAACTGGAAGAATTGTTTTCACTGACTGTGATAATTCTGGAAAGCTCCAATATACAATAATAGACAATTATAAGAGAAGTTGAGAGGGGGCACCTGGGTGGCTCTGTCAGTTGAGCGTTTGACTCTTGGCTTGACTCAGGTCATGAAATCCAGCCCCATGTCAGGCTCTATGCTCAGCATGCAGTCTGCTTGAAAATCTTTCTCACTATCCCTCTGTCTCTCCCACACACCATGGATGCAGGAGCTCTCTCTCTACAGAAGAAGAAGAAAAAGAATGAGAAAGAGGAGGAGAAAATAATCTTGGGGGTGGGGGGAGAAGTTGGGACTAGATTTCAAGGGAAGAGTGAATACAGAATGAAACTGGCCAAAACTTGAAGTTTAATGGTTTAAGAGAGTAGAGACTGAACAAATGGGGGCGGAAAAAAAAAAAAAAGGCATAAAAGAGAGTCATCATATTTTGAGGGGATAGCTACAATAAATGATACTTTAGAAACATAAACAACAAAATATAAAATATTACTTGTGGCACTGGTGCCAAGCTAAACATACCACTACTACTACTAATTAATAATATTACATTTACTGCTAAAATTTAGTAAGCAATTACATGTCAGCCATTTTGTAAACCACAATGAATGGATTCAATCCTTATAACAATGTAACCACCATCAACCTCACTTTATAAAGGAAGAAACCGGAGATTAAAGAAAGAAGTAATTTGATAATTACTATGTAGCTAATTAATCAAAAAGCCAAAACCAGAAATCAAGTCATGTGTTTCCAGATGCTGAGAGAAATATGATAGACTGCCTCCTCATCTGGGAGAACAAACAGCCAGTAAGCTGTGGGAGTATTAACAGTAAACTGTCTCCTGCATACCTTTTTAGGGAGACATTCACAAATAGAAAAATAGAAGTTCTTTTATCCAAGAGTGTAAGTTTCAAATTTTCAAATGGAAGACAAGGGAGAGATGCTTATAGAAACTATGGATGTAACTATCTTTTTCACAAAATAAAACAGGCAAAGGACAAAGTCTCTTCAGAAACAGTATAATGTTGGTTTAGCCAAAACAAAATTTATCTAAAGCAAAAAGGGCTGATTTTCAAATTCTATGGGTTCTAAGTAAAGCAAATTATTGCATACAACTAACACAAGCCCTGCAAGTAGTTAAACGGAGATACAGCCCAGTAAATCAGCTGTGAGGATGAGGGAGTCAGGCTGCCCGGGATCCTGGCTCCACTACAAATAAGGAGACTTACTCAATCTCTGCCACAATTTCTTCATCTCTATAATAAGGATAATCATATACTGTAATTATATCTACCTCAAATAAGATTCAACAAAGAGTAATAAGTTAAGGTTAGCAATTTTTATTATTAAAATGAAGTACCTAAAACCGAGTGCTAAGTCATTTCCAATAAATGACCTTATGCAAAATTTCCATACACTGCAGCACTACATTTTATATACAATGAATATGAATATAATCAGTGTATATAGATATTTCTAAAAAGTCACTAGGCATTCTATGTGAAACAAAAATAAAACAATATAAAATAAGAGGGCTGTTATTGCCATCCTTTTCCTTTTCTTCCATAAAGGAATTAAAATGAGGGCACTTTGTAGAAACCAAAAGTGAAAATTAACATGTAAATGTACATGGTCTTTTATAAGATTAGAGCTTCAAGTAGAAATATCTTACCATAATCTTCCCACCAACAATGTATTTTTTTTTTTTTTTTTGACAGACAGAGATCACAGGTAGGCAGAGAGGCAGACAGAGACAGAGGAGGAAGCAGGCTCCCTGCGGAGCAGAGAGCCCGATGTGGGGCTCGATCCCAGAACCCTGGGATCATGACCTGAGCCGAAGGCAGAGGCTTTAACCCACTGAGCCACCCAGGCGCCCCACCAACAATGTATTTTTGATAATTGTTCTAAAACAATCTCTTCTTGAGAACACTGGTTCTCATATTTGTTTGGATGGCAATGCACAAGCAAGTGAGGGTGTTCTTTATGGAAACCCCAAAATGATAATGATGTCCTTACTGGCATCCTAAGAACTAGGAAAAACTTCACCAGATTACAGAGTTGCCTATATACATGCAACATAAATGCCATTTTCTCCAGTATGAAAAGAATAAGCACAAACCCAGAACTATGAAAAATCTAACCAAGACCAATGTAATTTTTCATTAACATCAATTTGGTACTTGTTAATAATAATAGTAGCTGACTTTTGAGTACCTATTATGGGCCAAGCAACATGCCAAAGAGTTATATGCGTATCTTACTTATAACTTACCTTGCTCATAATCGTGAGGTATTCATTATTATTTTGACAGTGAAACAGCAGGTGACGAAGAGGTTAGATAAAATTTAAGTTCAAATAGCTGGTAAGCAGGAGTGAGGATTCAAACCAATCCTGACTCAAACCTTGCACTCTGAACCACGACACTAAACTCTACATGATACAATAACATCTACAAGTTTAAACATCTTACATAATTACATTCAAATTTAATACTAATAAGGAAGAATTAATATTAATCAATTTTAAGAAAACAGAACATGAAGTATCAATGGGAGGACCATTGAAGAACTGCTGTTGGGGATGTAATGTATGCAGGTAATTATAGTTAATGATATTGTATTTAAACACTTAAAAGTTTATACACTTGAAAGTTCCTAAGAAAGTAGATCTTAAATGTTTTCAACACAAAAAGAAATGGTAGTAACATGATGCAATGGAGGTGTTAGGTAATGTTAACGGTAGCATACACAAAGGTATGGAAGCAATACATTGTATATCTTCAACTTACACAATGTTATATGTCAATTTTATCTCAATAAAGCAGGGGGAGCCACGGGGGAGAGAATTGCTGAGAAGCTCCTATTAGTTATTTACTCTGAAAATTACTCCTAAGTTCCAAGTATAAGGTGCTTTGTTAAGAACACAGCTGAAGAAATCTAGTTCTCTAAGCCATAGTTCAAATAAAGTCCATCTTACTATGACATAAGCCAATTGTAAAGTCAATCCTTGATCAATTAACCTAACTCCTCAAAGAGAGGAGATATTCTAGAGAATAAAATTAAGTTTTAGGAGATACTCTAAATCACCTCTGCTTTGTTTGTAATCATTTCGGAATTCACTTATTTTAATTTGAAGGAGGCACAAATGTTAGTGTTGCAATAAAGAAAAAAATATAACCCTTAGTCTTTAGTCTGATTGCTATTTGCTGAATATGAAACGAATATTCAGTTTTGTTGAGTCCTCTGACAATATTATCTTTTATGTCAACGATTTCTAATTTTGTTATTATTATAAGTAGCATATTTATACCCATAATTGGAAAGATAAGAAATTGTATAAAAATAATTGTCATCAGTGAGAACTGTGTAATGACTGTTCATACCTCAAACATGCTTAGTTCAATCTAACCTAAAATCTTATTATTCTGGAATGAATTTTTACTAAAAGACACATGTCTTGAGTCTGCTTCAGATAGCTATTAAAGACAAGAGGATTAGTCATCATATTTAAAAATAATCTTAAATCAAGCCTTAAAATACATCTACCTTATGATATCCATTGCCTGGTAAAGTATTTCAGACTGATCAACTCCAAAAACTTTCTTTGCCCCAGCTTTAGCTGCAAACATAGAGAGAATTCCAGTTCCACAACCAACATCCAAAACCACCTGGTATAATAAAAAAACAGATGTTATTGAGAAGGTCTAGTATTTTAAGTTTTATTTATATATATGACATTACTGGGAAGGAACAGACCACAAAATTTAAAATTTTACAAATCAATGATAGTAATAATTTCTATTAAAAAAAAAAAAAACCCTGAAGATATTACAATATTTTGGGGGGAGGGGGATATTAGCTCTGTGCCTAACATGGGCTTGAACTCATGATCCCAAGATTGAGTCTTGTGCTCTACTGCTTCAGCCAACCAAGCACCCTGGTTGTTTTACATTCTCAATAGCATATCTGGCTATATTCTGCCACAATCAGATGCAACAATGTAAATTAAGAGATGTTTTATATGAAATACGTAATTTGTATAGACTTCATAGGGAAGTATTCTGTTTATAATTTCCCTACTGTATGTATGTATGCTCTAATTTAGGTTTAGTAGTTCTAAATTTTAGCCTAAATAAACTTTCTCAAGTTTGAAAGGCAGGAATTAACTTAAGCAGGATAAGAGCCTGATCCAATACAATTAACAAACGCTTATAAAGGAATCCTAGATGTAGAATATTGTCATATCCCCTCCAGATCCAAAATTAAATACTCAACTCATTTAAATAACACAGGTACATTAAAAATACATTGGCTTCTAGAATTCAGAACTTCAAAATATAAGTTTTAAAAATGATCCTCGGGGCTCCTGGGTGGTTCAGTCAGTTAAGTGTCTGCCTTCGGCTCAGGTCATGATCCCAGGGTCCTGGGACTGAGCCCCAAATCAGGCTCCCTGCCCAGTGGGGAGCCTGCTTCTCCCTCTCCTCCCCGCTTGTGCTTTCTCTCACTATCTCTGTCTATCTCTCTCTCTCAAATAAATAAAATCTTTAATAAGTAAAAAAAATAAAAATAAAAATGATACTCATTATCATTAGTGAAGGTAATAAGAATCAAAGTTTAAGATGATACTGGAGGAGCACTATGGGCGGCTCAGTGGGTTAAGCCTCTGCCTTCGGCCCAAGTCATGATCTCAGGGTTCCCGGGATCGAGCCCCACACGGGGCTCTCTGCTCAGTGGGGAGCCTGCTTCCCCCCCATCCCCGCCTGCCTCTCTGCCTACTCGTGATCTCTGTCAAATAAATAAATAAAATAAATCTTTTTTTTAAAAAAATGATGATACTGGAGACAGGTAAAAAGCAATTATTTCTAAATCAAGAATTGCATGTTATTTTCAGGATTGTATAGTGAAACCTGCAAAAACAAAAACAGGGCACCTGGGTGGCTCAGTGGGTTAAGCTTCTGTCTTTGGCTCAGGTCATGATCTCAGGGTCCTGGGATTGAGTCCCACATCGGGCTCTCTGCTTGGCAGGAGCCTGCTTCCTCCTCTCTCTTTCTCTGCCTGCCTCTCTGCCTACTTGTGATCTCTCTCTGTCAAATAAATAAATAAAATCTTAAAAAAAAACTAAAAAACAAAAACAAATTGCTGAGGACACACATAAGGCAAAGTACTCAGAGGTATACTACTCTGTGAAATTACTGAAAACTGTAGGGCCTTAAGTCTTTCATTATTGATGGTCTAAATCCTATGCACTTATCCCAAAATATGAAATGATTTCAGTATTCTGTAAATATTAGTGCAGTTAAGAGCAGGCATTGATCACAGTAATGGGATACGGCCACAGACAAGACCAAGCCCGTCTTAAGGAAGGGGAGATTCTCTTGTGGAGAAGACCAATGAATGAACAAATATAAAATAATGTCAGGTGGTAGTGTTACAAAGAAATTCAAGCACCAGAGTAGAGGTTAGAGCAGGGAAGAGGGGACACATCTTTTTTGAAATTTAAATAGGTCTGTGAATATGTTTCCCCACATGTGAGCACAGAACTGAAGGCAATAAAGGAGTATACTATGCAGAGTATCTGGAGAAGTGTCTTCTGGCCACGGAGGATATCAAAGGCAAGGCATGAAGTACCAGGCAAAGCCAGACCAATGGCTAAGCTGGGTGAGAAAAGGTGGAGGTGAGGTCAGAGGTTAAGAAGGCCATATCACACAGAACTTTTGAATTTTATTCTGAGTAATGGGAAGTTACTGTAAGAAAAACAGAACAAGAATTAAGAATTTTTTAAACTGTTCAAGAATTATTTTATTCTTCAGCTAGGTAATATAGTCAAATAGTTTAAATATAAAAGCTGTATTTCTTAGTTATCCTTCAAGAGACTTTCTATGCAAATGCACATTTTTTTCCTTCCCCTTCTGCCCTCGCTCCGTACTGCTTTTTGTATTTAACAATGTAATGTAGAGATCTTTCTGTATCAATTTACAGAACTTCTTTCTCTCATACAGTCATATAGGATTCCGTATTATGGCTGCACCATAATCTACGGACCTAGTTCTCTACTGATGGACATTTAGATAGTTTCTGAAATTTTACTAAGATAATCAAAGGTATAAATAACCTTATAACCAACTGCATTCACACATGAGTAAATATCAGAGAGAATATACATATTTGTAATCATGGCAGACATAATCAAATAAATTTTCTTCCTTGGGCCAATCTAACCAGTAATGTTTAAGTGCTGATGTCCTTACAGGTGAAAATAGCCTATGGAACATACAGTCACACTTTTGGCTATTTGCCAATCTTGCAAGTACAAAATAATAATATACTGGTCTAGTTAAAACATGTATTTCCATTATCATGAAATTTAGCATCATTCCTTACATTGTAGAGCCATATGTAGTTCTTTGTTTAGAAACTATTTACTTATATACCCCTCCTCTATTTTTCCAGTTAAGTTTTTTCTTATCAAATTTCTAATCAAAACTTTCTTTGCAAATCTTGTCAAACAACAATTCTTTGTAAGTTAAGGAAATTAAACCTCCATAATAAAACCTGGAATGTTTCTCTCAGCATATATTTTTTTAAGGAACTCTTGTTTTAGTAGCTATGAGAGATTATATTTTTAAAGTTTTTTTAAAAATATATTCATTCTGAGGGAGAAAGAGAGCATGAGTAGAAGGAGGGGCAGAGGGAGAGGGAGAAGCAGACTCTATGTTGAGCATGGAGTCTGATGCAGGGCTTGATCCCAGGACCCCCGGATCATGACCTGAGCTGAAGGCAGACAGTTAATTGATGGAGCCACCCAGGTGCCCCACATTAGCATATATTTTTGTCTTTTGATTCACTCACAGTGACTTTTGTTATGTAGAAATTCTTTACTTACAGTAAAACTCACCAATCATGTCTTTTATGGCTTCCTTCTGGATTTTCCTAATTAGACTGACCCTCCCCATCTTTCCTATTTCATCCTCATACATTTCCTTCTGGTATATTTATGGTTTCATTAATATACTCTGTTTTTATCATAGTTTATATTAAGAGGTATGGTTTCAACCTTACTTCTGTTCAGATGGCTAACCAACTGTTCCAACATGCTATTAAACAGTCTGTTTCCCTTACTAATTTGATATGTGACTGTTAAGATCTGCTGAATTATCTGTGTCCTTCCAAAATTTATATGTTGAAATCCTAACCAAAAGTGATGGTATTAGAAACGAGGGTCTTTGGGAGGTAGTTAGGTCATAAGGGCAAAGCCCGCACGAATGCAATTAGTACCCTTATAAAAGAGGCCCCAGGACAGATTCCTCTCCGGAGGAAGAAGGCATTTTATGAACCACAAAGCAGGCCTTCACCAGAATTAGACAGTGCCATGATCTTGGACTTCCCAGCCTCTGGGAATTTCTGTGAGAAATTTCTGTTGTTACAAGCCACTAATAAGTTCATGGTATTTTTGTTACAGCAACCTGAATGGGACCCTGGAGCATTAAGTAAAAATTATGTATATATTTTGGATTTCTATTCTGCTCCATTAGTTTATATAATCATGTGCCAGTAACTATACTGATTACAGAAGCTTTACAGAATGTTTTAGTACTTAGTAAGGCTGGTCCACTCTCTGGGCCACCCTCACTACAAAATTTTTTTCACAAAAAAAATTTTTTTCTGGAAAATTTTGTATATTTATTTTTTTCATAAGAACAAGAGAATAAACTTGTCTAGGCTTTTTAAAAAAACTTAGTATTTTTATGGGGATTGGGCTAAAAATTCTAAGTTAATTTAGGGAAAATGGACAACTTGAGTTTTCCTACTCAAGAACACAGGCTTTCAGTTTGTTTAAATTAACTATCATGTTCTTCAGATTTAAAAGTTTTTTTCATTTTAGCCCTGCACATTATTTACGTTTGTTCATATGCATTTTATCTTCTGTATTGTTTACTGTTATGAATGGAGTGCTTCATTCCACTATATTTTGAAAACATAACTTACTAGTACTGACTCCAAAAGAGAGAAAATCTAAACAGCTTGATTTTCACTGAAGCAATAAAGTTGTCAAAAGTTGACTATTCTGTGACTCCTATCTTGTGCTCCTCAAAGAAGGACAAGGCCCAGATGCTTTCATCCGGAGAGAATCTGTACCCCGTTTGAGTTGAGTCACCACATTTTAACTTAGCTACTTTAACAAAAAAAGTTAAGGATTTAAAGATGGAAACTACATGTCATTGCAAACAAAACTAAAACATCTTCTTAAGTTACAAATATAATGTGTTAACCACAACAGCAAGAAAATACTATAGTAGGTAGCATATATACTTACAGTACATTAGTTTGAAATATATGACATAAAATAAAAATGGAAAAATATGTAACACAATCGTGTTAAAAGTGCTAAGTTCCTAGAAACTTTCACTGAAATAAAGTATCTGCAAAATTTCAAAATTAAAAATAAAATGTCAGTGTGGAATTTAGAAGTTTGATACTGTAGTATTTGGTAATGGTGACTGGGAATATCAACAGTCACACACTGTTTATGGAAAGACAGGCTGGCAGCACTAATACCATCTAAGGTATAAATAATCTTTTTTGACTCAGGAAGTCTACTGCTAGGAATTTATCTTATTATTGTACTCTTACATATATTAAAAACAAATTTAAGTATTTTATATTTTTAAATGAATTGTTTCTAGTATTAAAAATTAAAACTTATGGACATTCTTACATTGGACATATGAGCCAGTGTTAGTAAGGAATCATCTCTAAGGAAAGTTGCTGAATAAAGAAAGCTTAGTATAGAAGAATATATATTATACACTCCAATTAAAGTATGTGTTCTTTTGTAACACTATATACACACACACACAATTTATATACACATGCATACGTGTGTGTGTGTGTGTGTGTGTCTTAATGCTCATTTTGCAAATGAGGAACACGAGAAAGTTTCAGAGAGAGAGAGAAGGGTACAGGTCAGGATCATAAAGTGGATAATTTGCAAAGCTAACATGCAAACATAGTTCAATCTGCTTCTAAAGCTATATTTTAAAAAATATAAGTCAAGCAGAGAAAGACAACTATCATATGATCTCCCTGATATGAGGAAGTGGTGATGCAACATGGGGGCTTAAGTGGGTACGAGAAGAATCAATGAAACAAGATGGGATTGGGAGGGAGACAAACCATAAGTGACTCTTAATCTCACAAAACAAACTGAGGGTTGCTGGGGGGAGGGGGTTTGGGAGAAGGGGGTGGGATTATGGACATTGGAGAGGTTATGTGCTTTGGTGAGTGCTGTGAAGTGTGTAAACCTGGTGATTCACAGACCTGTACCCCTGGGGATAAAAATATATGTTTATAAAAAATAAAAAATTTAAAAAATATATATTTTTAGTTATATATTAATTACTTATTACACCTAGCTCAAAATTAGGTAATAAACTAAAAATATAATCAAAGGAAAGTAAAAATGATGACAGAATAAACTAACATTATTTTATAAAATGTTGAAGGAATTGGATTCCTTTTTCTGAAGAAAAAAAAGGAGAAGAAAAAAAGTGAATCAATTTAACTATAGATAATAATCAAAAGCATAGTGAAGGCACTTAACTGTGAATTTCTTCAATGGATAACAAATAGAAATTATGAGTGCATGATAACACGATTAAATGCCACCCAAAGTTAAATTAAATCTGAGAAACCATATGGCCTCCACAGGAGGTTTGTGAATTCAAACAATAATAAGAAAGGAATAGGGGAAAGAAGGCAAGAAGGGGGGTTGAGAAAGAGAAGCAAGGAAGAAACGCATTTGTAATTATAAGCACCTTTTTGAAAAATAAATCTCTACTATGCACTACATAATATGATATAGAAGCTAGGGTTGTATAAAGTTTGTCTACATAATACAGATAAAAGCAAACAAAAACAATGTTAATAAAACTTAGGAAAACAAGTTATTTCATACATTTAAACAAGAATTAGATTTAAATAATTTTATGAACATATTCTATCATGGCACACAAAAATCATATGACTAAATATGAAAAATAATGTCAATTAAAATATAATTAATTTAGAGTGCATCCCACTCTAATTATTCATTCTATCCTAAAATAATGGTGTTTCAAGTGCAGTGGCATAGGCTTAAGGGCACCGAACTAGGAGTAAAAACCCTCAGGTTTGTTTTTATTTTAGCTGCCTGTTTTAGGGCAGGTCAATTAACCTACTGGTCTCAAATATCTACATGTGCAAAATGAGATAAACACTTGCCCTGCCTAGTTATAGGCATATTGTACAGTGACAATGACACAACATGTTTGAAAGCAATATATAAATTATCAAATGCTACTTAAATATATGCTAGTAAATTTCCTAAATCTGTAGCCACAGTATAATAAAGAAAAGTATCCCACATCACTTAAAAATATGAAAGCTCTAGATTATTTAATATTGTTAATTACAGAAATTAAACCATGAAAGTGTTCTAAGGAGTTAAAAATTGATAGGTATAATATTTTACATTGCAGTATGCTTTTGAGAAGCCAAACTAATTACACATTGATTAACTTAAATGAAAACATTTTAGAGAAACTGCTAAGGAAAAACAGTCCCGAATTATTAATAAGCTGTTTTCTGACTTTGGCAGATTTAACATCTTCAGTAGGAGCAGTAAGTAAAACACAAAATAACTGAAACATTATCTATTTTCCATGGGCATGTATTTTGTCTGAAAATGTGTAACAAATATATATAACATTTCTATAATACCATTAAAATAAAAAACGAGATGCAGAAGTGACTGTGTATGTCTATGAATCACTAAGATGCATTCCATACATGTAGAAATATTCAGAATTACTTAATTTCTCAGTAAATAATCTTCTAATTACAAATATTTATGCATTTCCAGTAGAGTCTTGGAAATTTACTGGAAAAGATGCTTCTAACTTAACTTTCACTTAAGTAATTCTTACAGTATTTATATAAAAAAGTAATATGAAAAGATGGCTCAAAAACAGTGCTTTTGCAATAAAAAAAATCATAATATCTCAAACCATAAGGGATTAAAATGATTTCATTTTACAGATGAGGCCCAAGGAAATCACCCACTTCTCTAAAATTATTATTTATCTGGTTCCTGAGAAGGCAGGCAGGACTAATGATGCCCAGACCAGTACATGCTTAATTTCTCTACAATATATTAATGAAAAAAATAAAATAAAAATCTGGGCACAGTCTACCTACAAATATAAAGCAAAATTTTTAATAGTAACACATTTGCTTCATGGGAAACAAAATAGTTTTTAGGACATATTAAATAAATCGTTCTAGCACTTGGGTATAAATATAACAACTATAAAAAAATTCTTAGTCTCTGCTGTAATAACATGTAAAAAGCACACAAAAAAGCTAAGTACAAAGAACTGATAAAAACCAAGATTTTGAAAATGAAATCACCTATTTGTGTATACAGGGGATCAGTAAATACAAAGAAACACATACTGTCATAAAC
Source organism: Mustela nivalis (assembly GCF_964662115.1). NCBI lineage: Eukaryota > Metazoa > Chordata > Mammalia > Carnivora > Mustelidae > Mustela > Mustela nivalis. The sequence continues at coordinate 80,661,512 of NC_139028.1, read as the reverse complement.
CTTTCATTAGGTAATGCTTTGGTGAAGATATCAGAGAACCATATAACTTCCAACTGTCTAACTCAGTTAAGGAAAGGAAAAGGATTTTTTAAAATATAAAGATTGCTTGCCACTGCTGCAGTATCATGTAAAGCTTATAAAATAACCTTTGAGATCTATCTTTTAAAATGAAGGTGAAAGGGGAATTATAAAAACCTGGTATGTTATCAATATACATGTTCCTGAAGTGCAAAGGGTGGGGGAAAATTCCCAAACAAAGTATATATGCAACAGAAATGATAATATTTTTTTACTAAATTAGTGGACTAATTTTCATAAAAAAGAACAAACAGAAAATCTGAAGTTTTAGGTAAACATGCCAACATAGAAAAGGAGGGAAGGAGGAAGTGAAGAAAAAAGGAAAACAATTCATAAGGGAGGAAATACAAATAACAAAAATTTCTAACACACACACACACACCAAGTGTGAAATTCCATCTTTGAAAAAACCTGAAATGGTATTAAGACTAAATATAAAACACAAAGTGTCTTATAAAGGAGTAGATGAGGTCTTAAAAGAAAGCACTTAAGTTCTACCTTACAATATTTGATCCTACTTATAATTTCTTAAAATTATTAATTTTTAACTAATTAACACATACTAATCACTAAAAGTATGCTTTGGTACAGGGCTTATCTGATAGATTTGAAATGCACAGGAATAACAGTACATCAACAATATGGTTTAAGCAAAATAATCTGGATAAGTAAAGTTTACCTAAACCATGTCACTGTAATTAATGAATTTCAATTTAAAAAAAATCTGTAGACTGTTTGACGGCACCAATCAGCATTTCTGCTATCAGGATTCTGCACCACAGAGAAGCGTCATCAAAGTCTCCCATGAAATAAAGCCAGAGTACACTAAATCAACTGCTAGCACAATGAGACCCAAATGAGGACTTCTATCACCCAAGAGCCTTGCGAAAGGTACAATTCTGTAGCCAATGCTACTCACCTTGTCTTTGAAGATATGTGGATTTTGATATATAAAATCTCGGTAACTTTCTGTTCGTACTTTGTCCTAGAGTGGAGAAAGAAAAACATTCTGTTTATAAGATAGACTGAAAATATAAAATTTCTAGGAAGATATTTGTTATTTTATCACACATTGCTAGTTTGCTTGGAAAGCTAAGCTTAATTTCTTTGTCCTAAAAGAAAACAATAAAAAATAAAAATGCCAACAACACACAAAGAAAATTACTGAAAGTTGGATAAGGTCTAAATTCTTAAAGATGTACACATTTTTGTCTTGATATGTGTTATCATTTCAAGACTTCAACTGATAATTAAAGCTAACAGAAGCTGAACATGATGTTTCGCTCCATCAAATAGGGCCTGGAGTCTAGAGCCTGACAATGTATAGTAAAGGGAGTCTACTAGGTTAAATGTTAAAATGCTATGTTAAAATATGGGAGAAAAAGAGCCAAAACAGATAGATGTTAAAAGTTGTGGTTACATATAAAAAATGAAGCCACACAGAGTATGCTTTTTCTAAGAAAGTCACTGATCAGCACATATCTGATTTATAATCCTGTTTTGTTTCTAGAAATGCCTGTAGTAGGAAATGATGCTTAAAAGCCTATAATCCCAAAGGTAAATCATTTGAGCCCTGCAGCTCACATTTGAGACTTCTACACTCTGGAGTCTCACATGACCTGAGACTGACGCAGGCATCAAATGTGAACATTTATTTTAGTTCATGAATAAAGCCTTTTAAATTACTTTAGCTGAGACACATACAGACAGCAAATTAAGCAGTAAGGGCCTCTGCTGCCAAGTAAATAAAAATGAGCACAATAAAAATAGAATAGGAATTCCAGCTTTAGGTTTCACACTAGGTAAAAAGAAATGTTACAGCAAATACTATGATATCAAAATTTATGCAATCCATACTCTTCAAAAAACAATTTTAGGCCAAAAAACCCCCAAACCATATAATGCCTCAAATTAAAAGCCAAGTTTTTCTACTTAATTACAAGATATAAAAAAATGGGGAACTGCAGAATTAATTCCATGTTTTCTGATGTAATTATTTCTAATTGCTTTATATAAAAAATGTATACCATTCCATACATTTGTCATTCTTATACTCATCTTGTACTACAGCCAGTGATTTTTCGTGGGTAAACATCAGTCTAGGAGGCAGTCACTCAGAAAGCTCTCGCCAACCACACTGCCTCACCACTGCTCCAACTTGATCACAAGCACCCGAACGCCTGTCCTAAATCCATGCACCGCTGCTCCCTCAACTACAGTCCTTCATCCGGGCTCTTTTTACAGATCCATCTGCTTTCATTCGTGTGCAATAAAATCCAAAGTATACCAGAGTGCCTTGGGCATAGCAGAGCTTCAGTTTAGTCAATGAAGTTTTGAAAGGAAAAACACTAAAAATGAAAATGCAAGCAAATAAAAGACTAGCACTCATAACCACTTGTAAAAATGTATTCTAAGAAAACACAAACACTTCAATACAAAATAAGATAATAGAAATTTTAAAAATTATTTTTTTCACCTGCCTATTAAAACTAAAGAACACAAAAGAATATAATCAGAGCTCTAATACTAAGAAGCAACATCATTTTTTAAGACTAGTAAAGTGCCATGGAATTATTCCTACAAGTACAAGAAAAAATTTAAGAATGAGACTACAGAAAAGTATATACTACGAATTTTATGTATATATAACAGTATGTTTTAAATGTATGGGCTCATGAAGGTAGAAGGAATGCACGAGTCGGATGAAGATACAATCAGAAGAATGCAGTAAAGAAAAATTATCTAATGGTACTATGATCTGTGATAAATGTTTACCAGGATGAACAATATTTTTCTTGGAAAAAAAGAATGATACATCTCAGATTTACAACATTAGTCAAGAATGACTGTTCTTCAAAAAGATAAAGTGGCAAAGGATTTTGAAAGTTCATGTAATCCATCCTTCCATCAGCCGTTATCTCTGGAATTCAAAAATGTTATCTTCATCTGAACTCTAGAAAGTAAGATCACAAAGTACCTTTATTTATAATTATAAGCACAACATATGCCATCACTGAAATACCTGAGACTAAGCAACCAAAAAATCCAAATACTCTTCCAATAAAAGCAAGGCCAATTCTAAGGATAAAAATAAATCCTATCCATGGTTTCTCAATTTTAAATTATCTATAAATATCAAATGAGATTGTGGTAATAACACAACCTTAAACAGATTATGTGAGATAAGAATTGCTTTGATAAGAAACAGAGTATTGCTTGATACACAGAATATTTCCTACTCACCCACAGTAGGTAAGTTAGCAAAATATAAATTGGATAAATAGTTCTTTTTGCATGGAATATATGCTTACTTCTTATGAATACTTAATCAAGTCATTCCCAAGGAGAGGTAATTACATTGTGTAACAGCTAATGGGAAGTGAGGCATGGAAAATTCTATTAATAGGGATTCTTAAACGATTCTCTAAAAGGGAAAAGGTAGCACTGAAAACTTCAAGGTGTTATCAACATAAGGAATTTCTTAAATCCATATGTAAATCAAAAGGACTTAAAGATATATGACCAGGTGTAAAGATCCTCTAGTTATGGATATACAGCTACAAATGTCCAGGACAGACATTTGGAAATAAGTAGTCAAAATGGATTTCCCTGATGACTGTATCTAGGATACGTTTATGTCTCACCTACTTGGGAGTCTCAGTAACCTTCTGTCTGAAAACCCACACAATTTCCATACTAAAGGCATTAAAGGTTCATGGCATTTAAATTGACGGAGTGATTTAAAATGACAAACATGGGCTTAAGTGAACCCCTTAAAAAGAATTCTAGACACAATAAAATTAATTTTAACAAAGAAAACAGAGTAAATCAATTTCTTTTAAACAAACTCACTCCGACTTAAAATAATTTATCACTTATAACTGTTATTTATAATGCTATGCCATTACCCAAGTGACAACAAAAAGCACAACCGACTGTGACATGTCATTATTAAAGAAATGACATGACACTGCTTTAACAGACCCCAAGTAATTACAATTACTATTAATCAGGAGACCTTCACCCTGTGAGCTTGCAAACCTGACTCAATAAAATACATACATGTTATTATTAAATATCCCTGGTTATTTTAAATCTATCTGTCAGAGGAACATGGTCTCCAGGCTTTCCAAAATAAAACAATCTTGTGAGGAAGAATTTAGGAATGCATTTTTTTGTTGGTTGTATTTAAGAAAAGGCAGTGGCATCTAAAATTCACAGAGATGAACATCTAACACTTTCATGAAGTTTTTTACATTCCAACACTTGTTCTACTGTAGTTTTACCAAATTAAAAAATTAGATGTTACTATTTTATAATCTATAATACATAGTCAAATGTGTAATTACTAGGTATGGCTAGAAGTATATTTTATATGGACATTATCATTACAAAAATTAAAACCAACCAAATTTAAAAACCTGATTTGACCAATTTAGGAAATTCTACATATCGATGATTTCAAATGTAACAAAGTTATGCTATGACAATTATAAAAATTATTTACAATTTAACTTTTTACCAAAAAATTATTTGCCCAAACCGAAGTCAATATTACTATTTAAAACACTAAAATTAATCATCCCCTTTGTACATTAAAAGGCAAATGTATAATCTGTTACTATTTAATAGTTGCTCTTGAGAAGATGAAAACCAGCAGCAGTTTTCTCCAATGTTTTATTTCAAGCAAAAATAAAGATTTCATAAAGATTAAGAATGATCTTAAATCAAATTTACAGTGGCTGTGGTGCTCCTGTAGTCTTTTCAACCCAAGATGCGCTATTAAGCACCAAAGAGATTTAAAAAGCAGTTCTAAGAAAACACCAAAAAAACCCAGTTCTCCTACAGAATATATACTAAGAACTTGTTTCATTCGGTTTTTCCTTTAGTACAGATTTGGAGCACTTTGTGCTCTTTTCTAACCTTTAGCATTTCTTCATGTATCCCATAATGCCCGTATGAGCTGAAATAAACGCCATCCTCATCTTCCTGGAGGTCTGCAATGGCAGTAGTAGATGACGAGCAGGTTCTGACATCTGCGTTCATCACAAAATCCTGAGCAAATTGTCTGTAATCAATTTGAAATACACCCTTGAGACAGGTTTATTGGACCATGAAAAAAGGAAAGGCTAGAGGTTGAGGGAGAAGAAAGGGAAGGGAGTCTGGTATGCAGTGTGATGAGCCTCTATTTCAACATTCTCTCGAAAGCAACGGAAGGCTCCCCCTGCTGGATCTTAAGCAACAGCATATGCAAACTCGGACGTAAACATGCCTTCTTCGAACCACAGAAACACTGCCAACAGAAGATTATAGCTGTTTGTACCTTTCAACTGAACAAAACCATATTATTTTTATTCAATATTATTATTTCTATTGTTCTAAAATCTTATTTTAGGTGAATGAATCAGTGTGATATATTTCAACACTATTAATGTTCTTTGAAACCACAATATTTCATCAAAGGGTTATATGGGCAGAAAGTTGACCCAAATTACGAATTATTTACCTACACCACCACCCACTGCAGCTCTAAAACTCCATTCCCTCTCTGATGACAACATATTAAGTATCTATAATGTATGCATGGGGGGAGATGCTAAGGGGGGGACAGACAGTGAAGTTGTTGTTGGTTACTAGATTAACCAGCATAAAATCTCAAAAAGGAAAGGGAACCACAGTCAGCTACATTTTGTTCCCTGGACATTCTAGCAAACCATCAAATGGGTACTGAGGGAATGGCAACCAACTTAAAAAATCCAACAGCTAAAGCTATACTTTGGGCAATACAGAATCTCCGGCCCTACTTCAGACCTCCGAATCAGAATGTACAGTGTAACAAATTCCCAAGTGATTCACATGCACATTAAATTCTGTGAAGTATATTCTGTGAAGTAAACCAGCAGAAGGCTAATTTACTCACTGGGCAAAATCATCTTATGTATCTTGTTTTCTAATACTACATAATTACACTTTGGTTCTTTAAAAACAAAAATTTCAACACCATATTGTCCCCAAACCTAAAAAAATATTAATTACTCCCCCTTAAAAGGCTAGGAGAAAAAAAGTAAGTGGAAAAATCTATTAGATTCTATTAAATTACCAAGTAATTCAAAGGAAGGCAATATCAAAGAACAAAAGCACTCAAGAGGACAACACTCCTAGAACAATAACTGTAAGCACAAAAGTAATTACAAAGAATGGAAAACAGGCAAAACCACAAAATTCTGTTAATCAACTATAACATAAAAAATGCTGCATACCATTAATTAACTTAAAATAAATTTAAAATTAAATACCTACATTGTACTTTCCAATACATGGAATGTTTTACCATATTCCACCTTATTATTAGCAGTATTATTGGGGGTTCTAAATAACTAATATTCTGTAAGATTGATAAATTACTTCATTCTTTGCAGATCCTCACGTGCTCTAGCTAATGCAGCTTCAGCAGACAGTGCCCTGGTTTCCATATGTTTCAATTTTTCAACAACAGATGTGTTTTCACTGAGTCCATTGGGGTATGAGAATGGGACTGACACTGGTTCATAAAGATCTTCTACATCTAAGAAATAAATGGACATTATTATCAGGCCATCTTCTGACAATGAAGCAAATATAAACATATTATCAATAAATATATAATAAGGGCCTATTATGCAGCCAACTGAGAAATAGTTGTAGAAGTACTTCTAGTTAAATAAAACTTTAATATCCAAATTGTTTCCATTTAAATTTAAAGAGCATTCTGTTAGTCTAACTTTTTCATTAGGTGGCTAAATTAACCATATATTAAAGCATTAATTATACTGAACCAAACTCAGGAAGAAGCAAAAAAATGGAAGGAAAAAGCCCTAACATTTATTTTTTTAAAAGGTTTTACTTATTTATTTGACAGACAGAAATTACAAGTAGACAGAGAGGCAGACAGAGAGAGAGAGGAGGAAGGAGGCTTCCTGCTGAGCTGAGAGCCCGACGACGACGCCGGGCTCGATCCCAGGACTCTTGAGATCATGACCTGAGCTGAAGGCAGAGGCTTTTAACCCACTGAGCTACCCAAGCGCCCCCTTTATATGTATTGATCACCAGATTTCTTCCAAGTACACACATTACATCTTGTTTCTTCCTCAAACCTAAGATATAAATATTTATCCCTATTTTAAGGCATGGGAAATATAAATTTCAGAGAAATTAAGAGAGCTGCCCAAAGTCATTTGGTGATTTAATTAAAAAAAACCCAAGATACCAACCCATGCCTGCCTTCCCAGCTCATATTCTCCACCACACTAGTTCCCTTCTCAGACTCTGAGTCTTTATCTATAGAATAACAGGCATTCATTTAGATATTCACTAAGGACAGTGTGTACAAAAGAATTCTATACATTCAGTAACTTTTTTATCCTAGGTAATGGGTAGTGTAATCTATACACCAATGTCTTATTGCTGGTATTATGACATCCTAATTCCTAATATCAAAAGACTTAACTTTAAGTCTTGATGTATAAACTCATTAACTTCCACTGAAGAGCTAAGAACTCTGCAAACAGAAGTTAATATATGGAGTTAGTGACTGTGGTCAAAATCACAGTGTCTATTAATCAGTCCAATTAACCTTCAGATCAACTTTAAAACAATAAAAATGATGCAGATATATTTTCTCTTCAGTACAGCACTGGAAGAAATATGGCTTTATTTTTCCATATTCAGTTTTCAGTTGTGACACAGAGTTGAGAAAAAAGAACTAAGCTTAACAAATACATGAGAATACAACTTAGAGACTAGAGCCTACATCGAACTTCTTCTAACAGCACTAGTACAACATGCCACTAATCTCCAATTAGTCTGGCAGAATACTGAATCACTGTTTTAAAACAACTATAGATTCATTTGCTGTTTACTTCACCAAAAATTAATGAGAACAACAAAATATGTTAAGGACAGTACACCATATTTTCTACTTCTTACTACAGCTCATTTTCAAACTTCTTCAAACTGTTTACAAGCCAGCTTGTTGGTCTAAATTACAGATGAGAACTGAACAAAGAAATTGATTTCTTTGTTTCAGCAAGTTTCTATGTTTGCTTTCTGCTGCAATAAAAGAGTAATCTTTCAACATTAATAATATGTAGATAATCATATAAAGGAAACATTGGAAAGGAGAAAGGATTCAGTCAACATTAAGATCCATAACTACAATTTATAAAAGTCTAATTCAAAGTTCTAAACCATATTCAGGAAGATGAATTTCCATATCTACATTCTGTCTCTGGAGGTTCACATCTTCATTTTGGCAGCTGAGAACTACCACAAAGGACAGTCAATTCATCAAGAAGGCATCACAATTATAAATGAGTATAAACCTCACAAAAACAAAAACTGATATAAAAATATATGTTTATAAAAAATTAAAAATTAAAAAAAAAGAAAAAACCAAAAAAACCCGAAAACCAAAAAAACAAAAACAAAAACAAAAACAAAAACTGATAGAATTAAAAGGCAAAAACAGATAATTCTTCAGTCATAGAAATGTAAATACACCCCTATCAATGACTGATGAATTAGAGAAATTCAAAAACATCTAAGAGATCACAACTAAAATATCCAACACCTTGAACTATTTCTAGACTAGTGGACCCAAAAACTGTATCTGACACTCCCGTAGAGTACTGATTTAACAGTCAGTCTGTCAACTTGAGTTTGTCTGATGTTTTTTCATTATTGGAATAAAGTACAGCAGAAAAATGATGTTGTATCCTGGTGCGTTTTTCCAAGGTGTCAATAGTACTTATTAATGGTGATGTTAACCTTGATCAGTCAGTGTGGGAGTGTCTGCTGGAAAAGTTAACATCTCCTTTGTATTTAAAATTTCTTGGGGAGGGGCGCCTGGGTGGCTCAGTGGTTTGGGCTGCTGCCTTCGGCTCGGGTCAGGATCTCACGGTCCTGGGATCGAGCCCTGCGTCGGGCTCTCTGCTCCGCAGGAAGCCTGCTTCTCTCTTTCTCTCTCTCTCTCTCTCTACCTGCCTCTCTGCCTACTTGTGATCTCTGTCTGTCAATTAAATAAATAAAATCTTTAAAAAAATAAAAAAATAAATAAAATTTCTTGGGGAGATATTCTGAACTATGCAAATCCTATTTCATATTAAATTTTTACCCACTGGGGGCGCCTGGGTGGCTCAGTGAGTTAAGCCGCTGCCTTCGGCTCAGGTCATGATCCCAGGGTCTTGGGATCGAGCCCCACATCGGGCTCTCTGCTCAGCAGGGAGCCTGCTTCCTCCCTCTCTCTGCCTGCCTCTCTACCTGCTTGTCATCTCTCTCTGTCAAATAAATAAATAAAAAATCTTAAAAAAAAAAAAAAAAAGATTTACATTTGGGGCGCCTGGGTGGCTCAGTGGGTTAAGCCGCTGCCTTCGGCTTGGGTCATGATCTCAGAGTCCTGGGATCAAGCCCCACATCCGGCTCTCTGCTCAGCAGGGAGCCTGCTTCCTCTCTCTCTGCCTGCCTCTCTGCCTGCTTGTGATCTCTGCCTGTCAAATAAATAAATAAAATCTTAAAAAAAAAAAATTTTTACCCACTGATCTTAGCATCCATTGGTGCATCTTTTCTGCAAGTTATTACTACGGTGTTTGCATAATGGTCATTTTCTCTCTTCCCTTCTAAAAAAGCAGCTCTAGGTTTGAGCTGCTCCTTCTCCATATATTTATTTAGTTGATTACATCGGTATGAATTCAGGTATATTTACTATCCTAGGAGCTAAAACCCAACACTATCACTGTGTTCCTCAAATTACTCCAGATTTGGCCATGAAGAGTCCTTCACGTTGGCTCCTGTATTCTCGTGTAAGTCCCCTCTTCCCACCCCCACCCCCCCACCTTTTCTTTTTAAGCACTTCCTTACTCTGTGGCGCAAACTGTTCCAGACTCATCTTTTATCGCCCTATGCCATCCATGGAATCAATCACTTCTCCAAACTTTTTAAAAATTTTTTATTGGACAATGGTGTTAAAATCTGGGCAATAGGCACGTTTACAGCTACTGGGGTTTTTCTAAGCTTTCTCAACAGAGCCAGGAAATACATGTGTGTATACTGACCCACACATGCACAGACACCTGTATTCCCATACCTATGTGCATGTATATTGAAAACTGAGTTGATACTGATACCTCTGATTCCAATCTATCACTACAGGACTCATTTCATCCTTCTGTACTTCCTTATCTGACACCTCCTTCCCAACAGTGAGAAACCTAGCTCTTATTATCCATAATATATTTACTTACTTGTCCATACTATTACAGACAATACATAATCGCAGAATTGCTAGCTCAAACCTTACGAGAAAAACCTTTACTGACTAGATCACAGAATTTATGTAGTCTCTTTTGCAATATCCAGTCAAGATTTTAGTGACTCAAACAACTCTTTCCTTCCCACCCCCCTTCAGCAGTTACATTAGTCCTGTGTTAATACAGCTGAGTTCATTCGTTAGTGTTTTTATTCCATTTTGCACCACCACTACCCATATACCTCCTGGTTGCTTTATTGGTTTTTTTTTTTTTTAAATTACATGAAGGCTATGAGAAATAATACTTCTGTCCTAAGAGTGGGGGCTATACAGAAGGTACATTCTACAAGAAATGTCACTCCCCCATTATCCCTGTTACGTCTACCCTACTGTGCCCTTCTATCGCTGTCCCACTAAACCCCATACGTAACTGCTCTCTTTAGTTTCTAGTTTATCTTTATTGTATTTCTCTTGCACAAATGAGCAGACACACGCATTTTCTCAAATCCCTTCCTTTCTTACATGAAAAGAATATCATACCATAGATACTCCTTTGAGCTTTGCCTTTTCTTATTTAACCTTATGTCTTGGAAATCACTCTATCAGTTCAGAGAACTTGGGTTGTGGTTGTTGTTGTTTTAATAGATGGTGTGGACCTACCAGAGTTCACTCAACTACTCTTCTATGTATGAGCACTTAGGCTGTTGTCAATATTTAGAAATTACAATGTTACCTTGAATAATCTTGTGTACATGTATTTTCAGAATGTTGGACGTGTACCCTCAGAGCAGATTCTTATCTGTGAAACTGCTGTGTTAAAAAGGGCACATTCAGTTGTAGTTAGGTGTTGCCAAATTTGCATTCTACTAGCAATGTATCACAGTGCCTGTACCTTCTCTGTCAACAAAATACGTCATATTTTAAAAATATTTACTGGTCTGATAGGTAATAAAAGGTATCTCACTGCTGGGCTACTTTTGAACTCTGGTGAACTGTCTCATCTGTACTTTTTCCTATTGTTCTATCAAGTGTTTGATCCTTTGTCCCTCAAAGTTTAAAGGTTCTTTGTTTATAAAAGAATACTGACACTTTGTGGAATATTTTCCAAATATTACATTGTATTTAAAAAAAGCCCTCATTTTATTTACTCAGATTTCATTAGTTTTTCCTAACATCCCCTTTCTATCCCAAGAGCCTATCCAGGATACTATAATTCATTCAGTTGTCATATCTCCTTAAGCCCCTCTTAGCTATGACAATTTTTCAGATGTTTCTTGTTTTTGATGACCTTGATAGTTTTGAGGAGTACTAGTCAGGTAGTTTGTAGAATGACCCTTACTTTGTGTGTCTGATGGATTTTCATGGTTAGACTGAGGTTATTGGTTTTGGGGAGGAAGACTAGAGGGAAAGTGTCATCACACATCATAAAGAGTTTATAACATCAACGTGATTTATCACTGATGTGATTATCTGGCTATGCTAATGTTTACCAGGTTTCTCTCTTATAGCTACTTGGCCCCCCTTACACTATACTTGCATTGTTTATTTTCTTAGTCATCTTTTTTTATTAATTCGATCATCTTTAAATCCTCAAAGCCTAATACTTAGCAGATGCTTGATAAATATTTATTGAAAGGCAGTGGAGATACAGAGGTCAATAAGCTTGGAGCCAAGATAGCAATGCCCTTCTCTTCCATCTCTCTCCACCAAGGGCTAGGAGCACTATTTGAGAGAACGCAGGCAGCACACTCAAGGACATGCCCAGTTCAAGTTCTCCCTTTTTTACTGGCCTCTTTGAGTGTTCCAGTCGTGGCTTCTTCCTCCAAACTCCTGTAGACCTTATTTATTTACTAGTAACAATAAATTCTCCTTTATTAAGCAGTTAACCCTCTGACAGGTACTGCACTAATATGCATTATCTTCTCAACAATTCTATAAGGTGTCATTACCACCTTTTTACAAATTAAAGCTGAAGGAAATTAACTTAATATTCCTGTTGGAGAGTTAGATTCATACTGATCTGCACCCACAGTGACCAGCATACAACAAATATCTGTTGATATAACCTCTCCCTCTTCTGAACAATACTACCTTTTCTACTTCTCACAAAACTTATCATATCTGACCTTATAATGCAAGACAGACATTTAAAAACAAAATACTCTTAAGACTGTGGCCTCCTTATGGAAAGGAGTCATTTCTTCATGTTTCTAAGGCATTTGATGTACCACTTTTAACCAATGAGTGTTCATTGGATGATTTTGAATTTAGGAAGTCATGAAGAGCACTTAGTGGGCACTTTGTCATTTATCAAAGAGATCACTTTGTTCACTCTGGGGAGAAATGAGATTAGAGAGAATTTTTAAAAATGGGAAAAAATCAACCCGGGACTCACCAGATTTTGGAGCCAGAAAGAATCTCAGATGAAAACTTAGTAACAAAAAGTTCTGTCCAGGGTTAAACAGTTCCTGAATCCAACATTAAGGTCCTAACTACTACATCACAGTACCATACAACTTAATGATTGTCCTTCTCAAGGAAATGAGTAGTTTTCTACTCATTTTCTACAGCTCTCACTAATCAGAGAACTGCTCAAGTCCACATTGTCAAACTTCTGTATGTGAAGGGACATGTCCTTTTAGAATGGTCTTACTGACCTGAAGAAAGCAAATGCTTTACATCTAAATACAGTATAAATAAGGGGAAAAAAAAGTATTAACCCTGATAAGTTATAACAATAAAGTATCTATAAGAAGCCAATAGAATTTTCCTAAGATCCTTGTTTAATAAGAAAGGAATGAGCTAGGGTGCCTGGGTGGCTCACTCAGTTAAGAGCCTGACTCCTGATTTCGGCTCAGGTCATGATCTCATGGGTCTTGGGATCAAGCCCCACCTTGAGCTCCACACTCAGTAGTAATTCCGCTTGAGATTCTCTCCCTTAATCTCTCCGCCCACTCACATGTACACACTCACTCTCTCTCTCTCTCAGATAAATAAATCTTAAAAAGAGTAAAATAGGAAATGAATGAATGCACAGAGCAAATAAGAAAGCTATAGTCAAGAAATGAAAGTAGCCCTGCCACAAGGAAGGCTGTAGAGTTAATGTATGTAGATGAGCCCTTGGAAATTCAAGTGGAATCTGTTTTGCATCAAAACAAAATCTCAGTAAATTAGGTGTCTTAAATTAAGTCAATTATCTGATCTAAATGCATCAGACAAAAGCAGCAAATATTATTAAAACTACTTTAATGTTACGTTGAAGCAGAAAAAAATTAAAAAATGATTTTGAATCAGTAGATTTAAAAATTTTGGTTAATTAAAAATAAAAACTCAGTTAATTTTAGTTAAGTTGGCTAAATTAAAATTGTAGTCAATTTTAGTAGACTAAAAATTAGTCTACAATTAAAAATTATTGGGGTGCCTGGGTGGTTCAGTGGTTAAGCATCTGCCTTCCACATGGGTCCTGATCCCAGGGTCTTGGGATCGAGCCCCACATCTGGCTCCCTGCTTCTCAGGAAGCCTACTTCTCCCTCTCCCACTCCGCCTACTTGTGTTCCCTCTTTCGCTCTCTGTCAAATAAATAAATAAATAATCTTTAAAAAAATTATTTTCTCAAGAGTCCCTATTTTCAGAACACCTTATATACAGTATTAAAACAAACTTCTACCTCTAAATTTCTCTCTAGTAATGGTCACTGTAACTATCAAACAGCTTTCGTACTGAAACCAACTACCTGGTAAAGTTTTTAGAGAATTAAGGAGATGATATATTTTCTTAGAAAACTTAACCACCATTTGCCATTATAAATGACCCTGTGTTAAAGAAGACCCAGTAGGTTCATCTTACCAAATTGAAGTAATAAGTCATCTTCTAATACTGGCTTCAAATACTCTTCTTTCTCCCAAGGCACTGGGTTGTATATGGAATTCATATACTCAACTGTAGGATTCTGGATGTAAAATTAATTGCATGTTTTTTCATTGTATATAGTCACAACACCCCCGCCCAGCAAAAAGTAGAGAAACTAAGCAAAAAAAAAAAGGGAACCATGTCTACCTCACAAAAAAATCTGTATTTAAGGAGTCTATGCTTCACCTGTCCTTTCATTAACTTGACTGGATGATTGCTTAGATTAAGCAATATGGTTTCAATGCACCTTTTTATTGTTTCGATTTGGGGGAAGTAGCATCATAAACATTCATTGGAATAGAAGCAAAAAAAGGACTAAGTATCTGAAAACTAGAACAAAAAAACAACCACAGTACTTGAAATCACACTAGTAATTATTTCTGATTCAGGGAAATCCTGTGTTATCAGTATTATCTGACACTGAATTATTTTTTTCACATAGCACCAATTCACCTCTTGGACATAGTTAAAAATGATACCTTACTAAGCATGGTGTGTATTCATTTACTTGGTGCTTGTTATGTTGTACTAGTTCCTAATGTCCATGATTACCCCAGTATGATTACATAGCAGTTCTTTGTATTCTTCTAAAATCAACAGCCCAACAGGAACTGTGGTATTTCTTTAGTTTCCAAACAAAACTGTAAATTAAGCTACTGACTTACCTTGAGTCTAATAAAATTTATTAGCTTAATGTATCCATAAAATTCAAGTCCTAATGAGGAAAAAAAAAAGATAATTCACCTATTTTAATATGCATTTTGTTTAAATGACAT
The DNA here is from genome assembly GCF_964662115.1 of Mustela nivalis. NCBI lineage: Eukaryota > Metazoa > Chordata > Mammalia > Carnivora > Mustelidae > Mustela > Mustela nivalis. Next base: position 80,646,467 of record NC_139028.1, on the reverse strand, counting down.
ATTCTATAGAGGCTTCTCTGATTAGATAATAAAATATTTCTGTTCTCTAAACTACAACTTTAAATATTTTGAATTTCTCATTAAGAATTAGAAATAGCAACTTTAAAACTTCTGAGGGGTGCCTGGGTGGCTCAGTGGGTTAAAGCTGCTGCCTTCGGCTCAGGTCATGATCTCAGGGTCCTGGGATCGAGTCCCACATCGGGCTCTCTGCTCAGCAGGGAGCCTGCTTCCCTCCCTTTCTCTCTCTCTCTCTCTGCCTGCCTCTCCATCTACTTGTGATCTCTCTCTGTCAAATAAATAAATAAAATCTTAAGAAAAAAACAAAAAACAAAACAAAACAAAAAAACACAAAAACTTCTGAGTATTTTGATTGAGAAACAGCCACATGGATAACAATTTCTAATGTTTTTCTTGCATTTCTGAAAAAGTAGGAAATTAATTTTTAGAATTCATATCTTCATTTGTAAGAACAATACAAATCAGGAAAATTCGGTTATAGACTTTAACAAGTATTTAGCAGCTGGTATTAGAGCCCAAAGTCTCTAAATCCCCTATTTTTAAGGTGCCTACCAAATTACAATTTTGCCTGGGCATGTAGTATTCAAATGATACACCAGCTTTTACATTAAGTGATATAAATTAAGATACAATGAGGCTTGTTCTCTTTCCAGAAATGAAGCACCATTTAAAACATGGAAAAGCAACAGGATATCCAACCAACTGAGTATTATTTGTTGTGAAAAATGTTGTTATGAGAAACATAACAGCACTAAAGATGTTTTATAAGCATAATAGCATATAAAAACCTCTATTTGTTAAGTAAAAAAAATTAAAAAATTATAAAGTATGATTCTAATTTAGTTTAAAAATGCACATCAAAAAAAAAAACAATAAATCACTCATGTCTTATAAAAGCAGCCACAGTTGAATTTATGATTTAAAAAACATTTTATCACACATTGAATGTCTTTTCTAGATGATAGCAAATACAGAGACTAAAAAAACCAACCCTGTATTTAGTTAATTTTAGTGGAACAGTGTAGCTCTTTTGCATACATTTGAAAGAGTAGACTTCAATTATAAGAGAAGTATGTTCAAACACAAGTTTCAAAAGAATCATCTAAATATTTTGTTTACCACCTTAACTTCATCACTCCTTTTTCTATACTCTTACCAAACTCAACCTTTTTGTCCTGAAGTTCATGATATGCTTTGAATTGGTAAGTTGTCTTTTTTCACAATGACCCACCTCCTTTTCCAAAGTCCACCTCTATCCTTGCTCTCCCTAATTCTAATATGATAAAAATGCAATCATATGCTAAGGTTACTTTCTTCCCCCCTTTTAGTTGTACAGTCAATATAAGCTTAAATAGAGTGAATCTCATCTAAAATGATGATTTATAATTAGTCCTCCTTCGAAGGCCACTTGTCAAAAAAACTTCGTAAGGGAGGTTTTGTTGTATTTTTCATGACACTGAACTTGTGTAGGAAAGAAAAGGTCTGGAGGAATACAAAGTTTGAACTTAAATTTCACAACTAAAATTTCCTTTATTCTAAAAAATACTCACCATGTTTATGGACCATGTTATCAATATTAAATTGATGCTCAGACTTACAGTGTGAAAATGTTTCTTCAGCAGATGTAAATAACCTGAAAAATCAAACCATAACTTCATGAAACAGTTCCCTCAAAAGTCTAAATATTGATTTCAGGTGAAATACACACTCCCCCCACTTCTGCTAAGTCCTGTTTTATATCCAAATAAGAAAAAGCAAACATACCTGAAGATGAGAGGGACCCAGCATTTTTAAAGGGAATTAGTACCTCTGTGTCCCCTTGTATACCCTACAAACTACATTTTAAATGTCCAAGTTAATTTATTTGCCAAATAATAGCACTGAATTTATCAAAAAGCTTTTAAGGATGAGAACTCCCTTTGATAGTTTCTGTCAAGAGATGAAAACTCCCTACAGCAGATTTTCTGCTCTGTGTCAATGCTGCTTCCAGCGGCTTTGAACTGTGAGAGCTCAGACTGCTTTTAGAAATAAAGCATAACATGTAATTGGTACAGCTGGCATACTCCCAAAGTGCTTATTCCAAAGATGACCTTGCAGTGTTCTGAAAGTACTTGTGTTACAGACACTGTGAGGACCAAGCCTCTTCATTAGGCGACCTGTGAAACTGATACCGGAGATAGGAACACACAGCAAGGAGCTACCTATCTCCTCGGCAGACCTAGCACCTATGCAGCCGCTAGTTTTCAACAAATGTTTACCTTGTTGTACTTAGACGGCTTACCACGAAGTACACCCCTAACGCTCAATGAACGTTATTTTAGGACCACTGGAGTGTAGTAGACATTCTGTACCCACGCAAATGGCGCTACGTGGGAGAACAAGGACGAATCAAGAGGAGCTAATATGCCACCCATCAGCACCATGCCTAGATTTATGGGAAACTGGAAAATGTTTGTTCAAGTAACACTGGCCCGTGCCAAGCAGGCCTCTTTCACACCCACTGCCAAAAGGCTGACCAGAGTCAAAGCTTCCTGAGATGAAAAGGCCGAATTTTAAGTGGAAAAACGTGGATTTGGATATACGAGAAACCCTTTGTTGAAACGAGTTACTGATACCATAGCTTCTTTCTCCCTAAGTGAAAAGGGCATCAGGTTTCTTTCCCTTCAAGAGATGGCGAGCCCCTACCTAAGAAAGGGGATTCTTCAGATGGCTCAAGTGGAAATAGTACACCTGAGAAGCTCCGTCCTCATTAATGAATTATAGAGCGATAAAGCTGGCAGGGCCCTGAGGGATGATCTGGCTTAGTGACTGGCAAACTGATCTCATTAGAATCATCTCAGAAAATGCCTTTCTAAAAATGTCAGATTCCCAGGTCCCACGCCTCATTTGGAAGGGCGGAGGCGCCGGGCTGAGCATCCTTTGAAGTCTCAGGAGACCAGGGCGCCCCGCTAGACTTGGGAACCACAGATTCAGAGTCCGCGCACGGGGAAACTGAGGCCGGCGGAAGAGAAGCTAGAATAACGTGGTTTCCAGGGCACGGCTCTTCCCTCTAGAGCACGGTGCTTCCTTCTCAGCAAACCCTCACTCCACACCAGGGCTCAAGGATTCGTGGGCCGCTCGGGCCGGGCTTCGGACGAACGGACCCCCCGGACGCACCGGGCGCGGGGACCCGAGGGGTGGCGCCTGGCCCGGAGGCGGACGAACCTGTCACAGAACAGGCAGGGGGTCTGCTGCTTGTCGTGGGGGGGCTCGGCATCGTCCTCATCCTCCCAGGCGGCCTCGTCACCGCTGTCGGACAGCTCTGGCAGGTCGTCCTCGTCCTCCACAGCGCCCCGGCCGCCTAGCACACGCAAATCATCAGCCCGGCCCCCGACGGACGCCAGCGCGAGCCGCGCGCACGAGGAGCAGGGTGGGGGGTGCGCCGCCCTCCGCCCCGCTCCCCCGCGGCCCTCGCCAGCGCCTCCCCCACTCCCAGCCAGGCCCCACCGTCCCGTCCCGTCCCCGCAACCGGGACGGGCAGCGGGAGGGGCAGGTCTTTCTCCCGCCCCGCGGGCTGCGCGCCAGGCGAGCAGGGTGCTCAGTAGACAGGGATACCCACCCGCAGCGCCCGACGCTAACGAGCACATGGCTGTGTTGTCCCGGAACCCCGCGCGCCTGGGGGCGGGGACCGGGCTGGGCAGCGCGCGCGCAGCCGCCGCCGAGCTCTCCGGGCCCGGAAGCCTGGGAACGAGCGCGAGCGCGCGGCAGGGACGGAACTCGCGGGGCCTCACAGACGCCCAGAAACGCCAGAACGCGCGCGCGCGCGCTTGGGAGCGCTTCCGGCCTCCAGGCCGCGGTCGTTGGTCACGTGAGTTGGGTGGGCGGGGCGGGAGCCTGTTCTCCGCTTCCTCCAGCGCCAAGGTTCATGTATCGCGCGCAGATTCGGCGATGAATCTGGTACTAAGCGTCGCAGACTTTGATGTGACCTTTGTCTCCCCCTCGCGCCGCGGCAGGTCTCACCGGGAGGCCTTCGCCCGCGCTCTGAACCCAGAAGCGCAGAGACCCGCCACCGCGGGTTTACAGTGGGCACCGCGCCCTCTGTCCGTCTCTAACTCGACGAATGGGCTGTTAGTGGAGGGGGTGGCCCACCCGTGGCGCCCTCTGGTGGCAGAGGAGGCGGAGCGCAGGCAAGGACCTCAGACTCCACTGATTCCTGAGGTCTCTGATTCCCTTGGGGTCCAGAGAGGACTGCAGGAGCCAGTGTGGGCGTACTAGAGCACTCAGAGGTGCTGAAGCCTGGCGGACCGTTTTAAGGATTTTAGTCTTTTAAGTGCAGTGGTTAAATGAGAGCACGGACTCAGACTTAACCTACTTAGTGTGAATCCTCCTTCTGTCACTTTGTCAGTCTGATCTTGAGCAAGATCAAGACTTTGCACCACCTCCACTTCCTCACCTACAAGACAGGGATAATGAATGCACTAGCCATAGAGCCACTGTAAGGATACAATGACTTAATACGTGTAAAGTGCTTAGACATTAAGTGTTAACTTTATCCTAAACAATGGGAAGCAGCTGACAGAGTGGCTCTTCCATACCTTCAGAAAGTGACATTATGGCTGCTGGGTGGGAAGAACACAAATGTTCTGTGCTTCGTGCCTTTTTTCCCCCTATCCTAACGTACTCAAACTACAGATGCTTTCTTGGGTAGGAGTGGGCAGCAGTAACTTCTGTAGGTAACTGACCAAGCTTTAGGTCTAGAGACTAGCACATGTTTATCCAATTAAATTGACTACCGTGGCCTACCACACTCCACATAATCCTGCCTGATTTCCATGTCACCCAACCCTTCAGACTTTGATTTAGAACTGATCATCTTCCCACCTCAAAGCTTTTGCTAAGAATTCTCCACAAATACGAACCATCATTTCTCAATAAGTTTCCACTGTCTTTCCAGCAGACCTCCATTAGTTTCTTTATTAGCATGTACCATTTGCTGTTCATTTGTTTGTTCTGGTTTTACCCTCAACGCTGTACCATGAGGGTAAGGGCCTTGTCTCTTTGCTTTCATTTCTCTGGCACATAATAGATGGCCTAAATCATAGTAGGTACTTGGTAAATTTGCTGAATAAAAATGACGCCTTCTATTGCTAAACGTTTCTAAATGTACTCCTCTACCTATTGGACATACACTGGTGGACATATCCACACTTCCTGTGTGTCCGGGAGCACTTAGGAAGCATTCAGTATGGTGAATGAATTCAAGGCCTTTTGTGACCTGGGCCCATCCACCTTTTTGCTTCATCCTTCCAACATAAACTCCTTCTCCAGCATGGGCCATCTTCTCCCTGTGTCTAACATTTGGAGGGAAATCTGCTAAATTCCTTTGTAACACCCAGTCAACACTAAAGTAAGTAACCCACAGTCTAGAGGGTGACTGAGCCAGAATCTTGTTTCTTAAGTTTGTGTCTTACCACGATGCTGGGCTTGAGAAGGAGCCACTTTCCTTTCTACTCCAAAGACAAACACAGACCGACCCTCCCGCTAACATCCCATCTCACTAGTGAGGCCAGAACAAAAAGCTGAACATGACCTGACAGAAGGTTTTGTGGGTAAGGAAATAACATAAAGAGAATAACTTAAAATTGGCCACTGGGGGTAGGTGCTTTTAGAGCCCACAGGCCTCAGAATGTCCTCATGGGGTCCCCTCACTTCATGCTGCTCTTTGGAACCCATGCCTGGCAGGAGGAATGTTCCATCTCCTTCCTAAAGTCCACATCCTAAGACCCCACCCCTTCCTAAAATATGTCTCTTTCCTGGGTGACTGACAATGGGACTGTCCAATCCCTTCTACAGATATACAACCCCAATTAAAGGGGATGGCCTTTATCCTCTGGTGTCTCCTGAAGTTTGAAATGTACCTGGCATACTACAGACCCTGTAAAAATTGACTGAATCATTCAAATCAATGTTTCCCTCAGCATAGATGTTAAGACAGGTTTCACCACTGTCCTTTGTTTGTGGATAGAAACTAACACTGGCTAGTGTACTTTGACCCTCCTTCCACATCTTTCTTTCCTTTTCCATAGTTTTTAAAGCGTGGCACTTTGACATACACTTCTACTGGCTTTGTGAAGTGTTTGTAGTTAATCACTACTGGGATCCTAGACCCTATAAAAGAAACAAATATTTCAATTTTATTCATCCATAGAAAGTACTCATCCAGTCACTGTTAACTGAACTTCCTGGAAGTATACGGCTACCAGAGGCTTTGGAGAGTGATTAAAAATAATACAAGCTATGGGTCAGGCTGACTTGGGTTAGAATCCTGGCTTTGTCATTCCCAGCTTCATGTCTTCAGCTTTGGTCCCTTGGGCAAAGCACTTAACCGCAGTGAGTTTCAGTTCCCCATCTGAGACATGGGGATGATAGTAGCACCTGCAAGGATTTTAAGGATTGTGGAGGGTTACAAGACAGAGAGCTTGTGTAAAGGCTGGCACTTAGCCAGCACCGGATAAATACTAGCTCTATTCTATCATCCAACTAGCCAAAATGCTGCATATCAGCACTGACACTTGGACATTTCCTAACAATCACCCAAGACTTGTCCATTTATCTTCCTTCTTATATTTAATTCTCCCATGAATTTTACAAGCTCGGTTATATAATGGCTTTTATTATACATTGTAAAGAAGTAGTAAGGCAAGACGCCCACTGATACAAATGCAGCAGAAAACTCAAAGACACAAATGACAATTTTAGAACAGAAATCATCTGCATAACATATAAAGTTTGTGTAGACAAGCCTTTCAAAGCAGGCCTCCCCACCAGTGGCACCAGAACCACTAGGGGAATCTTTAAGAAAAACAACAGATTCCTGTGCTCATACCCTGAAGATTCTGCTTCAGAGATTTGAGGTAGAGCCTACGGATCTCTGTTTTTGAAAAGCTCCCTGGGCAATGTATCGATCCGTCCGACCAGGCTCTGCACTGCTGGTGCAGGACACAGTAATTTGTTACTGGATCCGGCAGCTGAAACTAGGGAAACCACAGTTAAAGCACATTGACTTTTTTTTAGACCCTGAAAGTACCAATTAGGCAGTGGGCGTTGAGTTTCAGTAGAAAGCGTTTCTCCGGTGCTGTCATGGCGTGAGAGAGCTATCGGCTCTCCCCAGGTCATGGATGGCCTTATTATCCAGAAGTTCCTTCTTCTTGCCGCTTGGGTTCACTGCGTTGTTCAGCATTGCCCTAACCACAGTCGTCACTGGCACAGAGTGCCCACTGGCCCAAGATTCTGGTAAGGAGCCAAAGAATTTCCTAACCAACCACTCCCCTGGGCGAGATTCTTGCCTATCACACAGCAGAACTCTAAAGAGAAAAAGAAAAGCAGAGGAAGAGATGGCTTATTGTCTTCAGACCATACAGGGTGTTATGAACTGTACGGTGCCCACCAAATTCATGTTGAAGCTCTAACCCCCAGTGAGGCTGTATTTGAAAACAGCGCATTTATGGGGTAATTCAGATTAGTTTAGGTCTAAAGGACCTTTAGTTGAAGTCCCAAGGGTGGGACCTCAATCTGACAGGACAGGTTTCCTTGCAGGAGAGGGAGGGATTTCAGATAGCTCTCCACACGCACACAGAGGAAAGACTACATCAGGGCACAGAGAGGCGGCCATCTACAAACCAGGGAGAGAGGCCTCAGCAGACACGGACTCTGATGGCAACTTGACCTTGCATTCTACCCTCGAGAATTGTGAGAAAATAAATTTCTGTTGCTTACGCCACCCAGTCTGTGGTGTTATTCTGTTACGGCAGCCTGAATAGACTAATACAATGGGTGAAAGGTTTTATTTGGCGAATGAAGAGGATTTTTTTTTTTAAGACAGCAAAAGCGACCCAGGAAATTCCAGATTTCTCTGAACCTGGCACCAACAAATGGTCTACCCTTTCCTTCAAAGCCAGAAGGCATGTTCTTCAGAGGAGCAATTCAACTCTAACCAACTTCTTTCATATCTTAGATATCCTAGTTGTCAGCCTCTTCACATGAAAAACTAGCTTCTAGGGAATAATGAACAGTAGCGTACTATTAGGAGTATGAATACTTACCCAGGCCTAAAGACAGAGTAACGATCAAATTGTAATTCTTCAACCCTAGCTTCTACTTCTCCCTGTTAATAAAAACCACTTGTATTTAATCAAGAAGACCAAGTTACTGTAATGCTTATGAGGGAATAACTTGGGGGTTTGAAGATAATCTGCTTCTGTGGGTCTCAACAATTGTAAATAGTGTTATCTGGAATTTTTGAATCTGGGAAGTTAAGGAAGAGATCGTTTATCCTGATAGGCAGTAGAGAGTTATAAAAGATGTCCTGAAGGAGAGGATGGCTGCCTAGTCAGTCCAGCCTCTCATGTGACTGATTTTAGAACAGATTCAGAGAGTAGGTAACCTGTTAGGAGCGCAACCATCAGTGAGTAACTTCTCCTTAGTCTGGATTTAACATTGCAGGCTGATGAACATCAACCCTTTTTTGGTTTCTAGATAGTCCAGTGGGTCAGAAGATGCACAGACTCTCTCTATTACTGTCTTCCTTACAAATCCCATTGGATTTCAAGAGGCAGTGAGATGACATCTGTTCGATGGCTTTAAATTAAATCTGTTAAACAAACCATGAATTTTCATGCCAGGCATCTCTAAGAACAGAAGTGCCAGAGGAGCTCAGGCCACAGGGACATCTGAAGGCCTTGTGAATTCAGGGGCATCTCTCCTCTTTCTTGGCCTGTTCCTACTGTTCATTTTGTGCCTCACCTGACACATCACATCATCTTGGGTCGCTTTTAAAAAAATTCATTAAAAGTTCATGTTTTTTAGTATATTCACAGATATACTTCACCACAACCTAAGTTTAGAATTATTTATTCACCCCCCCTGCAAAAAACCCTACATCAACTAGCACTTACTCCCATCCCCCCACCCCCGCAGCCCTAGCCAACATTAATCTTCCTGTCTATTTGCCTATTCTGGGTATTCCATATACACAGTATTCTACAACTTATAGCCTTTTGTGACCAGCCTCTCTCTTTTAGCATAATCTTTTTAAGTTTCACCCTTCTAATAGCATGGATCAGGCCTTTTTACTGGTGACTAATACTCTTTCCTATGTATGTATCAGATTTTTTTTTTTTTTTTTTTGTCAGAGAGAGAGAGAGCAAGAGTGAGCACAGGCAGAGTGGCAGGCAGAGTCAGAGAGAGAAGCAGGCTCCCTGCGGAGCAAGGAGCCCGATGTGGGACTCGATCCCAGGACGCTGGGATCATGACCTGAGCCGAAGGCAGCTGCTCAACCAACTGAGCCACCCAGGCGTCCCTGTATCAGATTTTATTCAACCATTCATCAGCTGATGGATATTTGTGTTGTTTCTAATCTGGCTATTGTGAATAATACTGCCTCGACCCTTCATATACCAGTGTTTATGTGGACAGATCTCTTAGCTTTTATGAAGATAGGTTCTGTCTCTATTAGCAGGGTGCATAGAAGAGTTAACATAGCAGGCGGACACTGTTACCTTAGAAAGGCCTGCCTGCGAGGTGACTTGGTTTGTGTCTGGGAACTTGGATTTCTGGAGTGTCCCCGTCATTTCCTAACTGACAGGGTGGTTTATATTGCCTCAGCTATTTGTATAAATTATGTGGCTTATGCTGAACACCTCTTTACCTCTGGAAGCTTATAATTTTTTTTTTTTTTTTTCCACACTCAAGGTGCCCCTGTGATTGACTCCAACAAAACTGAACTCTGGTGCTCAGGTGGATTTCTCTCATTTCTCAACAATCATTGCTGAAGAAATTTAGCACGTGTGACTCTATTGAGAGAAGACTCTTGGAAGCTCATACCCATTTCCTCCAGACTTCACTCCATGAACTCCTTCTCTTTAATGACTTTGGGCTTCACAGCCTTTTATTGTAATAAATCATAGCTATGAATATAACTATATGCTGTGTCTTGCAAAACCTTCTATCAAATTACCAAACTCCGGGCTAGCCTTGGGGAATCCCCAAACAAGCAGATTAGAGTTACCTTGAGGGCAAGAGCCACAACCAATACTACAAAATCATCTACTCTGGGAAAGTTTAAGAATCACTGCCTCAAAGTCTCTTCTAATACTCAGATTCCATGCTGCCATTCAAGACCAGAGCGGTCATAACTGATTTTGTGATTATCAGATAATCAACACAGGGAAAGACATTGGTTTTCAAATCACTCCTGTTTACTAAATATATTCATGCAAAAAACAGTACCTGCTGCTATGAAAAAATGGACAATATAGTGCATTTCTATCACTTAGCATTTTATATTACTTAGTATTACCAATTAGCCAGGGTTCTCCAAAGTATATGAAAGACAGAAATGTGCACAAACCTTAACTTGCAGATATAAAAAACTGCTTGACTTATCAGCTCCTTTAGAGGACAGCAAGTTAAAATGTTTGCACCCTCCAGCTTTTGCCAGCTCTGCAGACTTGAGGACATAATCTCGATCGACACGAACAAATCCTTCCTGAGGGGGAAAAAGGGTATGAATTATTTCCAAAAAGCTATAAGTTCATCTCAAAGATGATTACTCAGGTTGGGTGACAGGCTAGGAGGCCTGCCGGAGAATGGGGATCTAAATAAAATGCATCCAAGCAGAGGCTCCGGGAAACGCTCCAAGTATGATCCTCAGGACAGACAGACAAGCTGCGGCAGCAAGGCCGGTGAAATAAAAAGAACAGTGACACTGAGACAGAAACACCAAACAAATCTGCAAGGAACAAAAGGAATAACAAGACCAGGCTAACTTCCCTTTGTTATACAGCAAAGGGAAGTTCAGGCTGCAGGGGGAATTAAGGTTACTAATCAGCTGACCTTAAAATAAGGTTATTCTGCGTGATCAAATGGGTCCAATGTAATCACAAGAGTCCTTAAAGGTGTGGAAGAGAAGGGACGAGCTATGCAGTGTGAGGAGTACTCAGGCCCCTGTTCCCAGCCCTGAAGATGAAGGGAGGGGACCGTGCACCAAGGAACGCAGGCGGCCCCTAGTAGCTGGAAAATGTAACGACATGGATTCCGCCCCCCCTCCCCAGCCTCCAGAAGGGAACACAGCCCTGTCGACCCCTGGATAAATCCATGTTGCATTTCTTACTTATAGAACTGTAAGATGATACATTTACGTTGTTTTAAGCCACTAAAGATGAGGCAATTTGTTACAGCAGCGATAGGAAACTAATCAGATTTCAATTTTAAAACAACGGGCCCAAACTTTTCCAGATTTGTATGGAAGTCGGTCATAAAAGGAAAGTAAGCATATTGTAAGTATAGAGCTCGGTGACTTTCCATCAACTGAACAACCTCTGTAGCCAACCCCCAGATCAAGAACTAGAATGTCATCCTGAACCCCAAAAGCCTCTCCTGTCCTCCTCTGTCAGCAGTGACAGTATATTTTTAACCACACCCGCTACCTGCAGGGCAGTGTTAGGTCTCACCTGGCGTAGCATAAACGTCACTGGTCACCACACATCACCACCCCTTTTTCCGTGTTGTACACATGCACATTTGAGCCTCACAACAGACTCCCCTACGCGCTGACTCCAACCCATGGTTGCTACTCTTCCACACCCGTGTGAAGCAAACCGCGTTCCTGCCCTGTCCCTCAAGGAGGGCCCTGAGTCTCCTCAAAGCCAGTCTCCGAATTGAGATTTTACATGCGCTGAAGGAATCCCCAAACTCTGATTCCGAGAACAGGTCCGTTATTCACAATGAAATCCCAGCGCTGACTAGTGAAATCAATTCCATTTCATTGTTGCTGCTGTTTTAGCCCTATTTCTTGGAAGCGTCATCATAGTTGTCTCTGTTAAAATGCTTTTTTTTCTTTCATCAGCTTCTTTAAAAAATAAAGGAAAGATTCAGCCAATCACAAGTCCCTGGACCGACGCTGTCTCTCTCGCTTAATCCAGGGCCAGTAAAGGGATAATTTGATTAAACTGAGACCCTAATTTATTTGGCTTTAGTTCTGGATCAACCTCTTCTTAATAGAGTCCTGCCATCTCCAATTGTTTGATGAAAATTAAAGTGACATAAATGCCATGGGACTTTTTCAATCTGATTAGTCAGCGAGAGCACGTCAATACCACCCTAGCCATCAGACTCTGGCGTCCTTCCTTTCACCGGCCTGGCTAACAACTGACAACCGCTCCGTGAAGGACGAGCGCCCACGCTGCCGCGCAGACCCCCACACTGGGCCCGTCATCCCTGTTCAATGGGCCCTGTTGACGAGGTGCCCATACCTTTCTCCACTGCTGTTCTCTGGACAAAGCTAAATATTGTTTTATTAGCAATCAATGGCTGTTAATCCAAAATGATTTCACAAATCCTCTGAGCCCCCAAGCTGATTATAAATACGCATTTTTCCAAGCCCACAATTTTTGAATTTCACTTCCCCCACCCTGATGCGTGGCCTTTTAGCTGATGAATGAAACTCAAAAGCAGAGGGGTCAACGGCTTTCAAGGACTTAGAAACCAAACTTAAGCGTGGATCCTGGTGACAGCCTTGGAGATACCGACACACACTAATTTTCTCTGCAGTGAGGAAGATTCTATTTAGAGATAGAAGGAAGCTGTCTTTACAATCTAATTAACATCCTTTCTTGCTCTCTAGCGGTGCAGATAAAAACAACAACAATAGAAGAAACAAGCTAAAGCAAGCTATTTCATAACCCAGAAACACAGTTTTCATGTGTTTTCCCAGAAAAATCATATTTAGTTTCTCAAACCATATGGCAAGAGAAAAGACATCTCTTCTGAGAGCATTACAACCATTCTGTTGCAGTGTCTTTATGATTCTTTACTCAGTGTGTCTTATTTTAAGCTAGAAATCAGAGTTTCTTCCAGAAAAAGGAACTGATTAGTTAAGTTCCTACTATAAATTTCCTTTCCCAGCACCTGCTCGAAAGAATAAACACAACATAATACAACTTGGCAGAACCTCCACAGGCTCTACAAACCATTTACTCTTTAAATCTTATTAAAATCCAAAGCTACTAAGTATTTCTTCTAATCTTCTTTACCCATGCCTGTAAACTAGGAACACACCAGCTTACAAACAACTTCTCCTGCTGAAGTATTTCGGCACTGATGGGCATGACCAGAGAGCACCCTACAATGACTCAACATCCGGGGCTTCCTTTTCCAAGGAGGAAGGATCTGTCATTCTGTAAAGGGGCGCACTTAGCCACATTCCTGCTTCAGATTCTGTCTGCTTTACTCCCATTTCAACCCAGCCTGATAAATTAGACTAGAAGACAGAGATGCAGACAAACAACAAATGGTATAATGCAAGACCTCATTGGTTGGTGTTTCTGGAGGGCATCTCTCTATTTAATGTATAGTGGTGGAACCAAGATCCCGGTTAGAGAAAAAGCTCTGGATAGAAAAAGAAAATCAAACAGATAACTGAGATTCCTGAGTCTATCTCTTATGTTCTCACATAATGGTTCCATGTGGGGGTCTTCTTTTCTCTGGGTGATGGAAGTCAAAGAATTCTGCAGACTAAAGGGGGTCTCAGTGGCCACCTCCTTCTCAGTATTGACAAGGAGGCACCGGCCCATGGGAGCGACCTAGGACACCCAAGGTCCCATGGCTATTTAGTATCCAAACACAGTCTCAAGCCACTGAGGCCCTATGACTTCACAAGCCCCCTTCTAGACATCGAATCAAATGGTACACATGACAACAGGCGGCAGCAAGCTTTTCTCATAAAGGATGAGAGAGCAAACCCTTTCAGATTTGCAGGTTTCTGTTACAGCAACACAGCTCTGCCCTCACAGCAGCCACAGATAATACATAAAGTAATGAGAGCAGGAGTGTTCCAATAAAACTTTATTTATCAATACTGAAATTGGAATTTCTTAAATTTTCACGTGACATATTATTCCCCTGTTGACATTTTTTAGCCATTTGAAAATACAAAAACATTCTTAGCCCCATGGGCTATACAAAAACACACAGGCTGTATGTGGCCCACAGCCTTGGTCCGCAAACCCCTGGGTTCGAAGGATGTTTCATTAGAATCAGAAGCCAGGAGACTCTAACAAGGCCTCATGAATGTTACAACAGCAGCTTTAATCACATTACTGGCATTGTCCATTCAACAGAATCCAAGAACCTGGACGGCAAGGAAGCCAATGGAGAGGCAAACCTTATGACACCACCTCGAACTCACTAGCCACATCCTTCTCTGAATACAAATAAGGGGGAAACGCTATTCTCAGTGACATCTGCGAGTTTCTGCTCTATACCCCAAGCCAATGTAGATCTGGTCTTGAAAGGGTATTGCAACCTTTACCAGCACACAAGTTGCTTCTTAAAGCCAGGTGAAGGCCATCTGGGACTCTAGTACATAAAGAAGCAGCAGGAGAAGAAGACTAACACACCCTAATGCCTTGTGAAAGCAGCTCCAACAAGAGGATGGTTGGCTTCGTCTAAATCTCCCAAGATGCTACAAATAGTTTCCAGCCTTGGAGATTCGGACCCTGTAGATCTGGGGCCAAGTAAGGAAGCCACTGCACAGACTGGAGAGCTGCGGCCTGTGAATGTGAGAAAGATCAGCATCTAACACGATTTAAAGAAATGGTTTTCCAAACAGCTGAAAGGGCCAACAGACCTATCCGTACACCAGTTTCAGAGGAAATCAGAGAAGACTGAACTTTATGGGTTGTAATATTTTTCCCCAAAACTCCCATGTTGAAATCATGAGTTCTAGTATCTCAGAGTATAACCTTATTTGGAAACGGGGTCACTGCAGATGACATTAAGTTAAGGTGAGGTCATACTGAGTAGGGTGGTTCTTAATCTACTTGTACTAGTGCTGTTGTAAAAAGGAGATATTTGGACATAGCCACACGTACTTGGGAAAAACACTGAATGAAGAGATATAGAAAGAAGGAGGTCATCTATGTCATCTATGAGTCAAGAAGAGAAGCCTAGAAGTTCCTTCCCTCCCAGCCCTCAGGGGAACCAAAGCTGCCAACACCTTGATCTCAGACTTCAAGTCCCTAGAGCTATGAGACACTAAATTCCTGCTGTTTAAGCCACCCTAGGTATGGTGCTTTGTTATAAGAGCCCCAGCAAATTCACCCTCTGAAGATCACAGAGAAACAAGATGGCTATTCAGAGGGTGTCAATAATGAGACAGAAATCCGGAATTTCTTGACATTTCTGTACTGCAAAGTCCGATTGCTAAGGAAAACTGCGGGATGTTCCAGTTACAAAACAGCTCCAGAATGACACCAAGCTTGTACCAGCTTCTCAGTATCTACCTAATGAGCTCTTTTTCTGTAGACAGGACTGCCGACCCAGAATACCAGTAGGATGAGTTTGGAAACCCACAGTCCCCATCAAACAACTATTACTACCTAGCCACCTGGGAACTGTCACCTCTTTTGAATTGCCTAAAGTTATCACAACCTCCAAATTTTGTATTGCATCCAACCTAAATTAGCATCAAATTTCTTTACAAAAGACTTTCTGGAAGAAATGTCAGTTTTCTTTCTGTCACTATCCTCTTGAACCATTTAAATAAACCCCAACTCATTTCTGAGATTATGTTTGGCTTACTAGTTTTTTTCTCTGCTTACCCATTAATCCTTTTATCTTTTCAAACTGATTTTGGAAAGCAAACTGATTTTGGAGCCTGAGGGGTAGGGAACCAACTCCATCTTAAAAAAAAATAGTCTGGAGAGGAAAGACATCCGATTCCTCTGATTAAAATTGCTTTACACAATTTCAGTGCAACAAAGCAATTTAGATTTTTTCTTGGGGCACCCTATAATGAGATTTGCCTTATGTCATGAAAATCAACTGCTCTATACCTAATGCAGTGGTTTTTATTTTGCTGAGTCACTGCCAAAATCAGGCTGGCACTTGAGACAGTTCAACTTGCGGTGTACTAGAACAAAAGTTTTTCAATGCTTTTTGGAGGGCACGCTGCTTGTGACTCTCCCTGGGACAGAAACTATACTAGATGCTGAGCAGGAAAATGACCCTTTCTAGGAGACACAATGCGCTAATTCCTGGGAGATTAAACTTCTCTATAATCCAGACTTCCCAGCACTGAGCTCAAAACCCAGCTGGGTTCCAAAGTGGACATGATAGAACCGCAGAAGATTTGGAAATACATCCCTACCAAAAGCATAAATAGAATTATTCTTTGGATCACCAACAGGGCCAGAGAAATACATCTGAGCTGAACTCCTTAGTTGGTATGAACCAACAGTTCTTAGCCTAATGATTCTGATACACGGGCCTGTTCAAAAATCTATGATAAGGCAGCAGCATCATGGTCCTGCAAATTTAATAGACACATTTAGGCACCTATGGGGTTCAGTCCGTTAAGCATCCAACTCTTGCTTTCGGCTCAGGTCATGATCTCAGGGCTGTGAGATGAAGTCCCACTTCGGGGCTCTGCAATGGGCATGAAACCCGTTTGGGATTCTCTCCCTGTCTCTCTGCCACTCCCATCTCCCTCCCCCTCCACTTTCACTCTTGCACTCTCTAAAAAAATTAAAAAAAAAAATAAATAAACAAACACATTTAGCTCCAACAATTTTCTGCCAGAGGAATAAACTATAGTCAAGGTATAAATTAAGATGTATTAACACGTGCTGAGAATCTACATAGTAAGCAATGACTTTTTTTTTTTAAGATTTTATGTATTTATTTGACAGAGGGAGAGATCACAAGTAGGCAGAGAGGCAGGCAGAGAAAGAGGGGGAAGCAAGCCTCCTGCTGAGCAGAGAGCCTGATGCGGGGCTTGATCCGAAGGCAGTGGCTTCACCCTCTGAGCCACCCAGGCACCCGTAAGCAATGACTTTTAACTAGATAGTAACCTAGGACTTCTGGACAGAGGCTGATGTGATTTAGAACACCATTAAAAAGAAGATAAAACGTGGATTAGAAAAGTTCTGCGTCAGTTAGGGCTGAATCACCACTAAAGGCTGAGTCATCACTAACGGCTAGCTGAATCGTGCCTCTGTTCTGATGTTCTGTATCTTAAGTTTAAAACTTGGCACGAAAATAGGTTGATGTAAATCATTCATGTGAGAGAGAACGCTTTAAGTTTAAAACATTTATAAGAAAAAAAAAAAAGCTTATTGCTAACAGCATGAGCCAGTTACTTTTACTCAGACATAATGGTTTGCGTTAGTCAGGGGATGTAAAGACAGCAATATTTGTAAGAGGCAAGACCTTGTAAATATTTATGATGTCTCCAGCATGAAGACCTGAACTCAAAGGTTACTTTGAAGGAAAGATGAATTTATCAGTACTATTCAAAGTTCAGCAAAGGCTACAGCAGTATATGAAATTGTAAATGATAAGAGCTTATTACATGTAAGCACTACGGATGTCAAGAAAAAGAGTAACCAAGAAAGGAATCGTTGACATTACCAGCCAGCGGAAGAGAAAGGGGTCTTATGTCTTCCTTACCGCCCCAGCTTTTTTTCTGGTAGTACCCAGGCAACAAAATCCAACATCATGACCTTGAAAGGCAGAAGCGTAGTCATCCAACTTCTCAAAGTCCACCACTTCTTGATTCTAGACAACAAGGACACAGCTGTATATAACTTGATGTTATTAAAAAAGAGGGGGAAAATCCTCCTCTAGATTTAAAGAATAAATTACAGAACATTACTGAACAGGCTACTCATTTGTCATAAAACTTTGCAAGCTCTCTTCTCTGGCCTCTCTTTCTCCTGCCATTCTTATTCTATCTTTTCCATGCGAGTCTATTTTGTAGGGCAGACTCCTATGGCATGAGAATCATAATTCCACAGAGTGCTTATTTTACCTAGTAAGAAACCTCTGAGAGAGCTAGAGTGGCATTGGTGCAGAGTGGCAAAAAACTGGGGCATTAGATCTTAAGCATGGATATACTTAATAATGTACACAATATTAATAAGGTATTGGGTAGTTTTTAAGACTTATGAGCAAGTGACTGTTACAGGTACTGTTCACCAAATGGATACTTTGCTGGGAGATAAACCAGGTTTAAAAATAATATAATCAAACAGAAATTAAATTAAGGAAATGCATGATCATATTATAAAAATTTTTGCAAGCTCATTTTTTTCCCACTAAAAAGCAATTATCTGAATTCAAAATAACAATCTGTATGTCCATGGTACACATAACTGGGCCATAAGTGATTCGGATCTCTAAAGGTAGGTTCAATTATAATTTTCTCTCTGGAAACATAAAAGACCTGTCTATACTACCAGGAGGGACACCAGTGAAGTACAATGTCAAGACAAGAAATGGTGTTTGGGGTGTGCTACTGTTTCCTGCTCTTGGCCGCCTCCGCGGGCTCGCCGGTTTTCTCCAGACGCCTCCAGCATGTCTCAGGCTGAGTTTGACAAAGCTGCCGAGGACGTTAAGCACCTGAAGACCAAGCCAACAGATGATGAGATGTTGTTCATCTATGGCCACTACAAACAAGTAACTGTGGGTGACGTAAACACAGAACGGCCTGGGCTGTTGGATCTCAAAGGCAAGGCCAAATGGGATGCCTGGAATCAGCTGAAAGGGACTTCCAACACAGAACGGCCTGGGCTGTTGGATCTCAAAGGCAAGGCCAAATGGGATGCCTGGAATCAGCTGAAAGGGACTTCCAAGGAAGACGCCATGAAAGCTTACATCAACAAAGTAGAAGAACTAAAGAAAAAATACGGAATATAATGGACCGGATTCAGCTGCCAGCAGTGCATTTCATCAAAACTGATCTAATGCCTTGTTTTTCTAATACTGTGGATCACATGAAATAATGCAAATAGCCTGTTAACCTCAGACCCAAAGACCATGCAGGGCATGGCTCCAACAGAAGTAGGGGCTGCCCTGAGTTCCTGACCTGCGCTGAGTAGTTTTTATCCATAGACCTATTAAAAGTGCATTTGTTACTTTAAAAAAAAAAAAAAAGAAATGGTGTTTGGAATCTCAAAGACCTAGGTTCAACTCTTGAGCCTGCTACTTAGTAAGCATGTAATTTTGGTCAAGTTATATGCCTCAGTTTTTCCAGCAACAAAACGGAAATAATTTTTCCTTCAGTCCAATTCATGAACCACCTGTGTTAGAAGCAGCCAGTGAGTGCTTCATAAAAAGGCATATATATTAGGAGGTGTCATACCAATACTTCTGAAGCAGAAAATGCATTTTTTAAAAATATTTTATTTATTTGACACACAGAGAGAGTGAGTGAGAGGGAATACAAGCAGGGGTAGTGGGAGAGAGAAAAGCAGGCTTTGCACTGAGCAGGGAAGCCTGATGCAGGGCTTGATCCCAGGACCCTGAGATCATGACCTGAAATGAAGGCAGACGCTTAATGACGGAGCCACCCAGGCACCCCAGAAAATACACTTTTAATAAGCACCCTAAGTAATTCTTGTGCTCACTCAGATTTAAGAACCTCCATGTAGGGATGCCTGGGTGGCTTAGTCAGTTAAGGGTCTGTCTCTTGCTTATGGCTGAGGTCATGGGGAGATAAGCCCAGTTCAGCGGGAGTCTGCTTCTCCCTCTCCTTCTGACCCTCCTCCTGCTCATGCACTCTCTCACTCTCTCTCTCTAAAACAAATAATTCTAAAAACAAACAAACAAACAAACAAACAAACAAAAAAAACCCTCCATGTCACTTCACAAGTTTGTTGTGAAACTTAAAAAAGATAGATTGAGAAGTTCTCATCATCCAGGAATTCAAATAAAATGCAGTTTTCCTTCCCTACCATCAGCTCTTTCAAAACAGTTTTTCTGACACTGTGAGCATGCTGAAGAAAAATATGTTCCCATTAAGTACATAACCCAAAGACATGCCACTAAAACTCAGTTATCAAAGCACGGAACTCAGTATCAGTTTCTAATTACTGGAGGTATTTGACACACTCCATGAAGCCAGATGTGAAGACCACATATGAACTAAGTGTGAGCAAAGTCCTGATGGACACAGAATAGATATAAAATGATCTGACCATGGACCTACAGGGGTTAAGAACATTTATTTGTGAAACCACTTGTTGTTTGGGATGTTCTACCTGTGAAGCCTGTGGGACCAACTTCTATTGCTATGGGGGTCTTGGGATCACATTATAGTTTAATTTACTGTATTTCACAGCTCCCTTTACATGGGGAAAGGGATCTCCACAGAGCTCAGACTGCAAATATTTAGGGAAAGTCTGGCATATCCTTTGGTTAACCATGAAAGTGTGACAAAGAGAATATTCCACTTACAAGGCTACAGCCCTGGGATGTTAGGTGCGGCAATTCTTGTAGGTGAATAATCTCACCTTTATTGCCATAGACCTTGCCTGCAATTAACTGACATTAATACTGAGTGCGCAGGTAAATAAAACAGGCAAAATGATTGAGAAAATGGCCCCAGGTTATCAGGCCGTCTCCAGAACCCAGCTTGCATGGTTCTGAAAACTGGCTCTTCTGTCTTCTGAGCCCTCATTACAAGCCAGGCTGGCCTTATAGGGGTCTAGATGGGAAGAAGGGATGTGCCCAAGGTCATATAGTGAGTGGGGAGGCCAACCCGGACCTGTAACCAGGACTCCAGCTTCCAGGAGGGGCTCTCACACCCCATTCTGGGCCATACTGTGATCACCTCTTCTCCACCACAGGCCAGGAAATGTTCAGCCTTTAGACATGAATATATGTTCACTCCGAAGAATCACTGCTATTGCATTCTTGAGTCCCAGCTCAAATACCCACCACATTTTTATAAGCATCTTCATCGAAGGTGAGCTTTCTCCGGCCAATGAGCGTGACTTTGGAAAACAGGCTCTGTTCCAGGATTTCTTTTAAGAGCACTCTGCCGGTTTCTCCGCTGGCGCCCAGAATAAAGACAGATTTATTTTGCATCCTGAAGTCTTCCCGAAGCTTCGGCAGTGCCTCAGTCTCGGCCATGCTGCAGAAACAACATGGATAGCTGCTGGTCTTGGGATGTTGAAGGGATGGCCCTTGCTTATCTGGGGTAACAATGGCGGTTTATACACTCTGGGAAAAGGTATGTTATTCTCCGCCGTCTGGGCCCAGGGGAAAGTGCTGAATCACCCGCAGGGCGTGGCACCCTGGCCATCGCCCGAACCTGAGCCAATCTACACCTCCGAAGGGACCCTAACAGGAGAATGCGCCCAGGTGCCATAGCACCCAAAGGCCTCGTTCCCGACGCTACTCCGGGTTCCAGCCCCTTCCCTCCTCCCCCCACTGGGGTGCAAGGGCCCAGCTCGGTCCCCTGCGCGGAGGGGTTACCTGGAGCCAGGCCCCGACCCTGCGTCCTCAGGCCGCAGCAGGAGCAGGGCGGCGACCAGTGTCACCGCCGCAGCCGCCACCGCCGCCGCGCTTAGCGCCGCGGGCCCGGCTGTCCGGGCTTCACCCCCTCCCCGCGGTTCTTTGTCCCCTCGCCCCATTCGGCGGGTGCCCCTCCCAGGTGCGACCGGGGGTCGCCAGCAGGAGAGTCTGCGCCTACCCGATTACGTCTTCGGGTGACTTCGCGACGCCGCTTCCTCGCTCCGCCTAGCGGGGCGGGGCCTGGGGGAGGGCGGGGGGCGGACGGGTGTTTGGGCGCAGGGCCGGGTCGGCCGCCTACACGTGCGCGGCGCGGAGCGTTGTCTGGAGCTTGGAGACCGCCCCCTAAACGTCAGCAATCGCGAGCACCCTCTTTCCGCGCTTCGTGTCACCACCCAGGCTAAGCTCGCCCCATCCATGGCCTCAGCCAATAGACTGGACCTTTGCTGGTTTCTAAAACAGGTTTCAGTTGTATGTTGGACAACTCTGTCTCAAGTTCAGCACGTCAAACCTTAACCTTTGCCACCCAACCACTCCAAACAGATGAAACAAACCTACTCCTTGCCCCTCCTGGGTCTCACTGTTCCTTTGCTTTCACACTCCTCACCCCTCCCTCTCTCCAGCCAGAAATTTGGGCGGTCCCCTTTGATGCCTTTTCCTGGCTTTTCCACAGCCCATTTTAATCAAGTCCTGTCCTATCTGTCTTTCAGATACTTCTCTTGCCTAAGCCTTGCTCTCGCCATAGCTCACCAGCATAACCAGTTTCCCGGCCCGATCCCAGGCTGTGAGCTAGGGTGACCTTCCACACCCGATCCTGGAGTTCGCTCTCCCAAGCCACATCAGTGGTGTTAAAAACCTAACAGTCTACACCGGACAAGCTCTTGATCTTGGAAGTCCTGGACAGGAGTTAGAATCACAAGCAGGAATCTGAACAACAGAGGCAGAGGCTGTTGTTGGTTATTTGGGGCTGCCCAGACTCAAATTTTATCCCTATTTTTGGGAATTCCAAAATAAGTAGGAGGCAGGACCCCACCTCCCACTCTAGAAGCCAAGTGAAAGCGGTGTTCCCTCACCCAACTCCTTGGGAATTGTATGTAGGTGAGACCTGAGCTCAGTTTATCAGACACTGCCATCCAGGTTTTTCGCTTTCGAGGGAGTATTAAGTAGATGCAGTGGAAGCCTGAGATAGGGTTTGGCTGGGTAGGTAGAGGATAAGGGCATCCTCTGATCTGTCAGCCAGCTGATGGTGTGCTCGGTTCTGTGTTTTGCCTTCTTAATTCCGGACTGTTTTCAGAGCATGTTCTTTAGAGTTTCTGTTATTCTTCTAAAAATTTCGTTTCCTGCTTAAATTAACCAGAGCTACTTTCTCTTGCTTTCAATAAAAAAACCTTGAATGAACAGAGCAGAGTGATTTGTTCCCCCACTGGCCTGTCACGGTGCTTAGACCCCTCCTTTTGAGTCCCTACAGCTTTTCTACTAAAATGCAACTTAAAATCCTGTCAGCTAGCCCTGTCTCAAGAATTCAACAGATATCAACAGATAACATCATATCTGTTGCAGAGATTATTAACTTTCCTCTAGTGTCCATTCTTCTTCTCTTCTGTATTATTTTTTAGTTGTGACATAACTGCTATACAACAAAACACACTCATCCTAACAGTTCAGTTCCATGATTTTAGACAATTGTGTATACACCTAGGTAACCCACCTAAACCAAGATGTAGAACATTTCAGTCATCTTGGAATTATACCTTCATTTCTCTTTCCAGGCAATCCCTCCACATTCCAGAAGCAACCATTTTCTGATCTATTAATATAATAGATTAGTTTTGTCTGCTACAAAACTTCATTCAATAAAATCATACAGCATATACTCTTTGGTGCCTCAAGTTTTTCTGCTCAACATAATGCTTTTAAGACTCATCTGTATTGTTTGTAGGATTGCATTATTTTTTTTAAAAAAGATTTTATTTATATATTTGGCACAGAGAGAGATCACAAGTAGGCAGAGAGACAGGCAGAGAGAGAGAGGGAGAAGCACCTCCCTGCCGAGCAGACAGCCCGATGCGGGGCTCGATCCCAGGATCCTGAGATCATGACCTGAGCCGAAGGCAGAGGCTTAACCTACTGAGCTACCCAGGCACCCCTCTAGGGTTGCATTATGACCTTCAAAGTTCCTAGTGACCTCGTGAGCCCCTTTCTTAATAAAAAATAAAGTTAAAAATTCATCTTATATCTGTGTTACTATAAAAACAAATATGTCTGTATTAATTAACATTAATAAAATGTTCTCTTCAGGCTTAAAGTTCATTTGTTCCTCCTGATAGTAAAGAAACTGGAACATTCTCGTGGGCCTGGGCACTGCACCTGCTGTGCCAAATGGTTAATACAGCCCTGGTTGTTTCATGTATCAGTACTTTGTTTCTCTGTATTGCTGCTGAGTGGCGTTCCATTGTATGTATATCCCACAACGGGTTGCATTATCCTCCTCTTGATGGACATTATTCTCCTCTTGGTTTGTTTCCTGATTTTGGCTATTATGAATAAGGCTCCTATGAACGTTCTGTATCAGTCTTTCTGTGGACATATATTTTTATTACTCTTAGGTAAATACCAGGAAAGGAATGACTGAAGAGTTCGCTCAGCTGAACACACCATTTTATTCTCCTACCTACTTGGTATCATCAATCTTTTTAATTTTAGTCATTCAGTGAATGTTAAATGATGATATGGCTCCTCGTCTTTCTTTTAGCAATAGAGTCCCAAGTTATATTGGACAACATGGCTGTCCATTTAGATTCTCTATTTCCCAGTATCACTTGCAAGCCAATGTGACCATGTGACAATGTTTTAGCTGATGAGCGGCAAGCAGATATAATATGTGCCTGTTTGAATCACATTCTATTTCATTTATTTTTGCATTTTTTTAAATTTATTTTTTTATTCGAGAGAGAAAGCATGAACGGGGCCGGGGCTGGGAGAGGGAGAGAAAGAATCCTCAAGCAGACTCCCTGCTGAACATGGGGCTGGTCCTGGGGTTTGATCCCACAGCCCTGAGGTTGTGACCTGAGCCAAAATTAAGAGTCGAAGGCCTAACTGACTGAGCCACCCAGGTGCCCCTTGAATCACATTTTAAGAAGGAAGTTACCTGCTTTCCCTTCACTTTCCCTTTCCTCCTATCATTAGGCCAGAACATTCTGAGCCACTGGGCCACCTAGTGAGCCTGCTCTGACCATGGGAAGAAAAATACCACAGGCCATGGCAGAGCAAGAAGTTAGAACCTGAGTCCCTGGATGACTTCCTAGAACAGAGACACTTACCCAGCCTGGACTGTCTGTCCTCCTGTGGGCAGTGGGAGAGAAGTAAAGGGCTGTCATGTTGGAACCACCTTAATTTTGTTTCTGCAACTTAGCCGGCAGTTGCCTAAAATCCTTTTAGTCAATCTTGCCAATGGGTACTTAGTGATTTTTTTAATGTGAGCTAAATACTGTGCTAGGCACTATAGATTTTTCCAGGATGAATCAGATACCAGATACAATTACTGTCTCCTGAAAAGGCAAGTCATGAATAATACTTGAGGAGCCAAAAAGAAGTACATGATAACATTCTCAAGCATCCCCAAAACCTTCATAGGGTTTTGCACATGCTAAATGCCAAGTGAGTATACAGACCAAGTGATGGAAACTCAGAGAAAGACAGGCCCATGACTTTTTTCTCTGACAGTTGGCAAGCATCAAAGCCCTGAGATAATGTGATGTGTTCTAAGCCACAAAAGTCCATGGCCAGGGCGGGAGAGAAAAGCATAAGGGAAGGAGGGGAAAGGAACATGGAAAGATCCTGGGTGAGAACTAAACATTGACCTATCTGGCAAGTTCAGGTTGGACATCACCTTTACTTAAATCAAGCCTGTTCGTTATCTTGGCCTCCATTGTGTTACCAGTAAAATAAGAACTGTTTTGTTAGGTTCATTTTGCTCCAAGGAGCAGAGACTCTCACCCCTGCTATATTGTAGGTGAGTACTATAAGGACACACATATTGTGTAGGGGAGGCCGAATCTCCCAGAAACCTGAAATATGATCTTCCGTAGGGTCTGGCTTCATGGAGACAGAACTGGAAGAGTCGTTCTGTGTTTGGCTCAGATGGAAATTCTTTAGGGTCAAGAATCCATGCATCTTCACTTTTCAGCTATATATTTTTTACTTATACTTTAATTTAGACTCTTTCTGTTTGTAGCAATTGAAACACCAACTCAAAATGCTTGGAGCAAAAAAGAAAATATACTGGCTCATGCATATGAAAGATTAGTGTGTGTGACAGCCGTGAGCATAACCTAGAGTCAGGTCTTAGCCAACAGGGCCAGGACTCGGTGTCCTTCTGACTCCCTTGACTCTGGTCTCCTTCAAGTTGATCTTCTCTCAGACCCCACAAGATAACCTGAAGGATGTGAGCAGCTCCAGCCCTTCACTCTCTATTTTAGCCAGGGTCGAAGACAGTAAAGCTAATGGCACTCCAAGTGGGTAATCTAGGGTAAGTGTACTAAATGGATGGTATTTAAAAGATCAAAGGTGGGAGAGATGATAAGTTGCTAGAACATAGGACTGTCCCACAGAAGCTGTGATCTTCAGTGGAGGAGACTCCACTGGGGAGAAGTCAGGGGAATAATGCCCCAGACTTCCTCTTCTCCCTCCCTCTGGTCTCCTGCTGGTACTTCTAACTGGCTGAATTCAACTAGAAGTCAGGGGGAACTTACATGGTACAGACTAGGTTTCTCAGGGGGCATAGAGCAGGGGGAAGGAATGAGGAGAGTGGATCATTCAAGACATCAAGTGCATCCTCCCAGATTCAAAGTTTAACAGAAAAGGGCACAATTGTAAACAAAAGTCCCCAATTTTACCTCTTCATTCTGATTACATGACTATCACCGTGGCCAATGGAATGAAGCCTGGATGGAGGTGAGGAGGTAGAGCCCCCAGGGAAAGTAGATGTCACTATTAAGAGAAGAAAGGAGAATGGATGTTAAATGGCATCTAAAGTGGTCATACTTGTCCATTTGTTACCCCATTTATCCATAAATATCTATACCGGATTTTTTTTTTTTTTCAAAGGAGGGCTATACCTGAATGTAGCATGACTGGGACATCTGGTTGGGCACAGAGAGTTTGGATTTGATAGAGATAAGTTTTTGGAAGAAAATTTTGCAGTATTCCCCTGTCACAGAATAAATGCAACCATGACTTGCATTCAACAGTTTAGGTAGCTGATTTAGTATATCTACTTATGTTCTTGACAGTGTTTTTTTTTTTTCCTCCTTTTGAAAGCTGTGGGAGTGGAGAGCTCTTGGCATATGTGCCCATATTTCTTTCCTGCCGCCATGCTAATTTTTTTTTTCATTTTATAGGTGGAGAAACTGAGTCAGGTATCTGTTAAATCTTTGATTTAAGATCATAGAGTTAAACTTGGGTGTCAGGACAAGAACCTAGATATCCAGATCAATGACAAAATATTAATGATACTACTGCAACTCTAGAATCTTTTTTATGAAAGCATAGTTCTTCTTGTTTTTAGCTGATTGTCCTATATTTGTTGTTGTAATATTCAGGTTCCCTAGCATTTTGGAGTGTATTCTGTCAGTGATCTGTGTTGAGGGAATGAGGTAGGTGGGAGTGTGGCTGGTTTTGAGGGGCCAAAAAAATCGATATGGCTGTAATGGGAGGATGAAAGCATATGACAGGGACAGAGGAGAGGACACTGGAGAGGCAGGTGGGGTCTAGACTGTACAGGACCTCCTAAGATAATTTATCATTGTAATTATGATTTATTTTTTTAATTCACTAAACATAATTTCTTACCATTGTACTTTCAATGGTTTTCTTCAATTTGAAGTAGTGACATATTACTTTAATTACTATTAGTACATTTATTAATACTTATTACTATCAATACATTTAATACAGTATGTAAGAATGAGTAAATTTTAAAAATTTATTAAACATTTTAAAAAATATTAAGAAAAAGGGAGTGTGTAGTACATGCAGGATATGACAAATTCATGAAGATAGTATTTAAATGAGTACCATTTGGAAAACACTGGTGTGCTGGGCATTTTTCGTTTATCCCTGCAGACCTACTTTTCACCCTGCATCCTCTTCCATGACCCCAGACCTGACTTCCAAGGCATGCACCATCTGGTCTCCCTTGTCCTCTGGCTTCTGGTGGGATTTGGCCAGTGGGAAGCCCAGGTGGGAGATGGAATGGGGAAAAGTGTGAATTTAGGGTGTTAATCCTCCCAAGTCTCGTCTTAAGGGTTGTTGTGGGTTGGCGCTCTAACAGAGAGCACAACTCCTGCCTGCCTACCTCCCTTCCAGTTACAGGCACTCTCCCAGGTTTTGGTAACCACCTCCTGACATCACCCATTCAGACCCTAGTGTGGTAAAGCCTCCTGCTGGTGCTGGCATTGGGACCCAGCACCATTCCTCATTTGTTCTTCTTAACCTTTCCACACCCTTGGAACTCTTCTCTTTTAAAAAGCTCTTCCATTCTACCATTTGAACACACTATTATTTACTGCCAAAACTCTGACCAGTGCACCAGTTACATTGGAATTCTTGAACTTTGAAGTCAGGCAGAAGTAGATGTAAATCCTGGACAGCCTCTGAATAGCTGTG
Source organism: Mustela nivalis (assembly GCF_964662115.1). Taxonomy (NCBI): domain Eukaryota; kingdom Metazoa; phylum Chordata; class Mammalia; order Carnivora; family Mustelidae; genus Mustela; species Mustela nivalis. Next base: position 80,618,450 of record NC_139028.1, on the reverse strand, counting down.
TGGCCTTGGTCAAGTCCAAGTGGCCAAGCAAGTATCCATCGACCCAAGAAGCGTCTACCTTATGAGGTCAGGCACCACATCTATCTAAACACCAGAGCCCTAGCTTTGGGGGCAGTGTTTAGCACTTAGTAGGTGTTCAAGAAAATTTGGGTGTACATGGATTTTCTATATAGGAGACCTAGGAAAGAAAGAGGTCAGCTTGTCAAATATCCTTACTTTATAGATAATGCCCAAGAACGAGGCATGACTTGTGCAAGCAGTAAGCCTCAGGCATGCTCTTTAATAGTGACAACACGGGGAAGGGTGAAAGAGGAGGAAATATGACAAGGAGCTCATGGACAAAGGTGCCCTGCCCATACCACCCCATGTCCTTGCAGAGCTCATCTCCTTCCCCAAATCACAACACCTCAAAAGACAGCTCCCTTCTGAGGGGGAATTCATTGGGTTAGCACATCTGCTTTCCAGTAAGAAGAACCAACATGAGGCATGCCTGCGAGGCTCAGTTGTTTAAACGTCTGCCTTTGGCTCAGGTCAGGATCCCAGGGTCCTGGGATTGAGCCCTGCATTGGGCTCCCTCCTCAGCAGAGAGCCTGCTTCTCCCTCCCCCTCTGCCTGCTGCTCTGCTTACTTGTGATCTCTATCTCTCTGTCAAATAAATAAATAAAATCTTCAAGAAGAAGAAGGAGGGGGTGGAGGAGGAGGAGAAGATGAGGCAGCAGCAGCAGCTGCAACAAGAGGGAAAGCACATTAAAGATCCGAGGGTCCTATACTGAAGACCATGAAGGGGAACCAGCCTGGAACAGAGGGTTTGAGACATTGGGCAGGATGAGTGGGGAAGCGGCAGATGTCTTGAGCCCTAAAAGTCAAGAAGTGAAGGCATGGTGCACTAGTGTTCTAGGGCCACCATAACAAATCACCAAAGTAGGCAGCTTATAACAACAGAAATTGATTCTTCCCCAAGTCTGGAGGCCAGAAGTCTGCAGTCGAGGAGGCAGCAGGGCCACGTTCCTGCTTGAGGATGTAGGGGAGGGCCGTCCTTCCTTCTTCCAGCTTCTGGAGGATCCAAGCATTCCATGGTTGTGGCTATAGTATTCTCACTCTGCCTATCTGTACATGGCCTTCTCCTCTGTGTGTCCGTGTCTTGTCTGTGTTACAAGGATACTTGTTGTTGGGTCGCCCAGATAATCCAAGATGATCTCATTTGGAGAACTTTAACTTAATTACATCCGTCAAGATTATTTTTTCCAAATAAGGTGACATTCACAGGGGTTGGGATGTGGACATATTTTTTGGGGGCCACCATTCAACCCACCACAGATGGCAAATGGGACAAATGTTCATCAAATTTAAGCAAAAGAGTTGCTCGATGAGCTCTGCGTTTAGTGGGTGAAGGTGAAGCTGGCAGGGGTGTGCAGAGAAGGGATAAATACAGAAGAGGGCTTGTGGTTGAAGTCCTCGCCAGAGTAACCCAAAGCGGGAAGGTGTGGACGGGAGAATCACAGCAGGAAAGAGAAGGAAGTAAAGCATTTGAGAGACTTTCTAAAATAACTATCATCCTTGGTTATTCAAAGTTCTGTGCAATTGAAAGAGCATAGGATTTCAAGTTATAAGCCCCAGCTTCAACGCTGACTTGCTGTACATTTGGTCAAGTCTTTCTTTGTAGTCTTCTCTCCTATAAATGGGGGGATCATAGCAAAACCAGCTGACTGCCCAGATTAATGGCAAAGTTCCAATTAGACAAGACATGGGAAGGCAGAGGAGGCTAGTTAACTGGTTATGCCATGGGATCAGTGCACCTGGTTTAAAGTCTTGGCTCTGCCACCAGCAGCTAAGTCACTTTCGGCAAGTTCCTTAGACTTTCTATTCCCTGGCTTTCCCATCTGTCAAGTGTGAATGATGGTAATTACCTAACTCATGGAGGTTTTGGCAGGGGGTTCAATGAGATGATGCAAATAAAGCACTTAGTATCTAGCATTTGACAGGCACTGAATGCATGTCTTATTACAGGGAGGAACTTTGCAAACTTTGTTTTTAAAAAAATCCAAGTACTGAGTGACTTGTCATTCTGACTACTCTGAAGCATCTCTTGAAGCTTCAGAAAAATGAAAATGGCTGGGTCTGCCCTAGACCTAGAATTAAGCTCCATCGTTTATTTATTCATTTGAGACATTGATGCAGACAGAGAGAGAGCTGAGCAGGTGGGGGGGGTGGCAGAGGAAAAAGGAGAAGCAGACTCCCCACTGAGCGGAGTTCGGTCTCAGGACCCAGAGATCATGACCTGAGCTGAAAGCAGACCCTAACCATCTGAGCCACCCAGATGCCCCAAGATCCATAGTTTTTAAAGCTTCTCAGATGAATTGAAATGCCAATAGAGTATTACCCCCACCTTAAAAGACCACCAGAGATGTGAGTCAAAGCCAATCAGCAAGGGTCGTTTATTGCAGGTTCGAACCTGGACCTCTGCGGTGCTCGTTGCCCATAACGCCAAGAGGTCCAGAGCTGGGTCGGTGCAGGATTTTTATAGACAGATACAAACAAGTTTCGGGTGGGGCTGAGCTGATTGATTGATAGTTTGAACAGGCATACTTGGCGTCAGTGGATTGGGTCAGGGGACCCCTCGGGAAAGCAGACAAAGCAATCTTACAGAAACAGAACTGGCCGGTTAGCCCACGCATGCAAAAAAAGCACTATCAGGATATTGAAGGCCTGGTTACTATCAAGTAAAGACAATTGGGAGTCTCCTGGTGGAATGTTACATTCCTGCTATCAAGCATCCTTGTTAATGAGATTTAGGTTTAAAAGAAATTTAACTTTATTTACTTTTCCTTCTACCTCCGCCTCCTTCCGTTTTCATGGAGGGGAGGGTGACATTAGGGCTTGAGGAACTGAGTTCTGTGTCCCTGGAAATTGGGCTATTGATAAGGTAACTTCTTTGTTTGTAAATCTCAAGGACATTTGCAAACCAAGGGAGACTCCTACCTTGCAGGACTGTGATCTCTGCAAGTTAACTATTTATCGTTTTATGGCAGTCAGGGGTGCCTGAGGAATGCTACACATATGGAGGGGAGCGGGTGAAGGGGGGGGGTGCAAGGCGCCAGCTTTTGCTTTGTCCTCAGCCAGCCTCCTGCTCCTTCAGAATCTGCTGCATGAAGGAGAAATTCACCACAGCAGAACACGTTATTAGGACCCATTTCCTAATATCCATAAGGAGAACAGTCTTTACTTTAAAGAGAGCAGGTATCCTGAGCCTAACACCTCCTTTAAAAAAAGTGTAGTACTTATTACATGTCAAGTACCATTAATGACTTCTTATGTATTGACTCATTTAATACCCACAACATCCTTACAGAGCAGGAATTTTTGGTATTACAGAAAAGGAAACTGAGGCACAGAGAGGTTAAGCAGCTCCCCAAAATTCACCCAGTTAGAAACGTAGGTAGGTAGCACCGGTGTTGGAACAACAGTCTTCTGGCTCAAACAATGACCCCTGACAGATTCTCTCAAAGCTGCAGTGTCCCCTCAAGAACGTGACCTCTCTAAACCTCAGTTTCCTATCTGTAAAATGAGGATTATAACATGACTTACTTCACAGGGGACTCGTGAAAATTAAGTGAGATGCTGTATGCAGAGTACTCAGCAATGTATTTAGAATCTACTGAGCACCGATTGAAAGTCAGCCATATTATTCATAATTTTAACACAGGATCACTAATTGTTTAGTTATACGGAAATATAAGGCAGGTTTCAACTTCAGTGTAAGAATCTTTTATTTCCCAGCTGCCGGGGCAGGACATCTGATTCAAGGCCATGTGGGAATCTGTCACTTGAGTTTACCTCCTAAGCTCTGTTTGAGTCTAGCACTGGCATGTAAGAATTCTTTGGTGCGTGCAAGAGGGCTTGAGGAGCTAAAAGGGCCATCTCATTAGCGAAGAAACACAAACTGCACGACACCAAAGGACAAGCCCCTCTAAATAAAGGAAAAATGAGTGGGGAACAGTTGAATCTTCTTCCAAAGAGAACTTCCTGGAGTTTCAACTTCTCTGGGAATTCAGAGCCTTAGCCCGAGGAAGAGGGAGAGACCTAGAGGGGCCAGTGAGAGCGGTCCTGCTAGATAACACGTGACACACACTTCCCCCTACCTGCCGTTTACAGGCGGTGTGATTCTCTAGGAATAGGAGCCGGGGGAGAAGTCAGACTGATAAAGGAGATCACAGCCCCTAGGGGGACTGGGAAAGCCCAGGTCACATAATATTTTACAACTCCTGACACAGGCATTGGTTACAGTAGCGTGCGGAGAGACAAAACGAAAGTGTAGTCTGTAAGGGTGTGTGCGCATCCTGTAGGAAACAGATCGGGTTTCAGTTTCACGCCCCTCCACTCCCGCCCGCGTCAGCACCTTCTATTAGTTTCCGCCACAAAGCACTAGGGGGCGCCAGAGATGGCGGAAACGTCAGTCTTCTCGGGACCCCCAGAGTTAGAAAATCCTCTCTGATCTTCATGTAGTGAAAGGACGCTCACTATTAGTTCTTTTTATTTTTTTATTATTTTTTAAAGATTTTATTTATTTATTTGACAGACGGAGATCACAAGTAGGCAGAGAGGCAGGCAGAGAGAGAGAGAGAGAGAGAAGCAGGCTCCCCGTGGAGCAGAGAGCCCGATGCGGGGATTGATGCCAGGGCCCTGGGATCATGACCTGAGCCAAAGGCAGAGGCTTTAACCCACTTAGCCACCCAGACGCCCCTGATTTTTTTTTTTTTTAATGAAATGATGATAGGCTTAAGTTTACTGGCTAATACTTTTGGGTGAGGTTGGTAGTTCACAAATGAAAAAATAAGCATTGTTGGAGAATGCAGAAGTAAAGGAGATTGCTAGGGATGACCTAATCTATTTGTTAAACATCTATTAGCTGCTTTCTGTGGGCCTGCTGGTTAGATGCTGTCGGGGACACAAAAAGTGAACACATGATTTCCCCCTGAACTCCTTAGCAACTCACAAGTCAAAATGTTCATAATGCTCTCTGGAACTCTCCTTAGCCTCTTCATCTATTCACCATTAACGTCTTCAGAGGAAGTCTGTGGAAGGGATAAGCACAAAGGCCTTGGAGTAAGACAGCTGGGTTCGATTCCCCACTCTGCCACTTTCTAGCTAGGAAGCTGCCTGGGCCCTACTTCCCTGATTTGTAAACTGAGGAGGTTACAATACCTACCTCATTGGGTTTTACAAGGTTTCACTGAGATAATTCATGCAAAGTGTTTGGTACCGTGTCATATTTAAGAGCTCAATGTCTGTTCATTCTTATCCAGATACTACCCGTCCTTGGGAGTCCAGCTGAAATCACAGAGAGATTAGGTCCCAAGGCATTGTCTCATTAATTATGCAGGCCAATAAACTCTCTTTTGGTTCAATCACTTGCAACTGAAAGCATCCTGACTTATATGGCAGCTGTATTTATTAATTCTCAAATCTGTGTCAGTTTCTGTGCAAAGTTATTTCCATGTTTTTACTGTCTTCTCTTTTAATCCTCATAATAGCTCTATGATATAGAGATGAAATGGGTACTGATATGATTCTCATTTTATAGATGAGGAAACAGTAAAAAGCATTAAGTAGCCCATGTAAGTTCACACAGCTAAAAAAATAGAAGAATCAAGATCTGAAGCCATTTCTAGTCCTACTCTTACTATAAAATCGATGTTCCCAGAAATGACAAAACCATGTGCTTTTGTAACATGTTAGAAAGTATGACCTCAGTCATTTGAGACTCCATGTTATAGGCCTACTTCCATACATTAGAACCTTCACTGACTTTTCCTTTCCCTGAATACTGGTCAAGGTCACTATCAGAGCCCTCACATTTATCCCTCAATTACCCACCATGCACTCCTATTTACAGTCTTACTAGAAGGAACAGTCCACGAAGGCAGGACTTTGTGTTGTCCTCTGTTATGTCCCCAACACCTAGGAGGACACTTGACACAATATAGGCACTAAACAAACATTTTCTGAGCGGCTGAACAAACAAATACAGTTCAGCTTTCCTTGACCACATTGGACAACTTGGAGACTAGATTACTTCAGAACATTATGCATTTGACAACATTGGTCAAAAATCCCTTTGCGGGGATTGCCTGTGTGACTCAGTTGGTTAAGCATCTGCTTTCAGCTCAGGTCATGGTCCCAGGGTCCTGGCATTGAGCCCCACCTCGGGCTCCCTGCTCAGCAAAGAGTCTGCTTTCTTCTCTCTCTGCCCCACCCCCGACCCTCTTGAGTGTGTGCTCTCTTCCCCTACCTCAAGTAAATAAATAAAATCTTTTTAAAAATCCCTTTTTGTTTCTTTCTTCTATATCATCTCATCATAGGAGCTAAATGCACATGCGTACACATGTTGTTGACCGAGAGATATTTCAACTCTATCCTTAAAACGAGCCCCTTTCCTTCAGATTCCATAGCAGGATCCTGTGAGCACCTGCTTAGTCCACCTCAACCGAATGTGAATGTTCTCACCTCTGTTTTAGGCTCCATCCTTAAGGAAAAAGCAGGGTTTACATTCTTGTCACTGTTGTGATGGAACTGGCCACAGCATAGAGCCTGAAAGATCTGGGGTCTCATCCCAGCCTTGCCCCTACTTCTTTAGCCTCACTTAAACCTCCATTTCCTCAGGTGTAAAATAGGAATGATCTCTCAGCTTTTTGTGAGGATCAAATTATATGGTTATGAAAAGGCTGAAAAACCTAGCAAGATATCCAAAGGAAGGCATAAATTTAATACATACATACTATTTCTGGGTAAAAGAGGTTTAAAAATCTCATTTTGATGACTGAATGTCTTATATTGATTGGCTTGGGAGGGTAGCATAGGATTTGGCCAAATGCAAACTGAAAATAATTTAGCTACATAGAATTTGGAAGAAAGCTATTTGGTTGAAATTAACTTAGCTCCTAGGACAATTTCGTCAAAATATGGTTTGGTGAGCATTAAACTAAATTAGAAAAAAAACTAATTTTTCTCCGTTACTGGTTTTACAAAAATTGGTTGTTTTGGTTTACTTTGGGGAGAGGGTTTTTTTAAAAAAATATCTTTTAGTATTTTTGTCACTTTAAGGAATTTATGTTTCTTTTCTTCTGAAGTCACTTTAAGTACGCCTTTGAGTTGGAGTTTTCATCAGTTTGGCCATTTGTCAAATGTGTTTCCTCTCAGGAGATCCATTGGACATGGATTAGTTAGTTATAATGGGAATTCATAACCGAGTCATTATAAAAACGAATTGTCAGAACACAGTCAGCTACTTGACAACTATTGTAGTTTGTCTTTCAAACATCAGAGCTCTTAGAAACTGGTTGGTTTGGGGTCTTTTTACCACTTTTACGCAATTTACTGTTAAGAGAGCAATGAAGGGGAGAAAATCTTGAGTGCAGGGGAGGGACCATTCAGGACTCCACCGTGGACAAAGACACCATTATCTGCGAAGAACCTTCCAAAATCTCAATTTAAATGTAAACTCAACTGTTGAAGTGGAAAAGGAAAGATTATTTGGGAGGAAGGCAGTGAGGGGTTTTTACTGGTCTTGGTGGTGTCAGCTCGGAGGAAAGCACAAGAGGGCAGTGCAGTGCTAAGTATCTCAGAGCTGACTACGCGCGACAGACTGTCAGGAAAGGGAAAGAGTCAAACTCTTAGAAACAGAACAGGATGGTATTTGTCAGGACCTGGGAGGTAGGGGGATGTGGGGAAAGTTGGTAAAAGTGTACAGACATCCTTTAGAACGGATGCCTTGGCACACAAGATTCTTGGGACGACTGGAAAGGACAAGGGACAGGAAGTACTTAGGACAAAAGAGTTGCAGTAGAACGGACTACTATTATTGCCAAATTTTATTGTTACAATGCTTCCCATTTCTGAGCAAGACAAGTAACAGGCAATCTGATTACGAGAGCAGACAGCTCATTTTCCTCCTTTCCTGGGTGAAAAGTGTAATTGGTTTAGAACATGCATTCTCATGGTGAAAAACCATCTACTGACTATGGAGATTGGTATAGTATAACTCATTGGAATATAGACATTAGAGTTTCTGCAGTACACAGCAGATGAAAATGTCCTATTATATGTTACGATGTTGGTAAAGAAAGTTTATGGGGGTGCTTGGTTGGTTCATTTTGTGGAGCATGTGGGGTTGTGAGTTTGAGCCCCATGTTGGGAATAGAGATTACTTAAATATGAAACCTTAAGGGGCGCCTGAGCAGCTCAGTCGGTTTAGCTCAGGTCATGACCCCACGTCTTGGAATTGAACCCCACGTAGGCGTTCCTCTGCTCAGCAGGGAGCCTGCTTCTCCCTCTCCCTCTGCCTACTGCTCCCCCTGCTTGTGCTCTCACTTTCTCCCTGTCAAATTAATAAGTAAACAAAATATTTTTAAAAAATCTTAAAAACAACAACAAAGGTTTACGAGTAGAGCCCAGCAAGTGAAGAATTCATAATCGCCGGGCGTCTGGGTGGCTCAGTGGTCATGATCTCAGGATCCTGGGATCGAGCCCTGCATCGGGCTCCCTGCTCAGCAGGAGCCTGCTTCCTCCTCTCTCTCTCTGACTGCTTCTCTGCCTACTTGTGATTTCTGTCTGTCAAATAAATAAACAAAATCTTAAAAAAATACACATAAAATTTAAAAAAAATTCATAATCCCATTTTTCTTGTCAAATCCCAATACCTGTTCTAATAATAGTAGTAACAATAATAATGTAGTCCTTATTTTTTCAATATAAAAGACTGCCAAACCTTAACTGGTGAAAAGAATTCACCTGGGCATACAACTACCATCCTTCCATGATTTCAATCATAATAAATCACTGTGCTATGGATATATCAGTCAGCAAGTCAATGTTGTCTGGTGAGAGTTTAAAGAAAGGAGTACCAAGGACCAGAGAAAGTCCCTGAAGCTCCCTGGTCTCCTAGAGATTGTTGCATGGGAGTCTAACACTTCATAGGGGTAAATATTCTGCAGATTCAGGAAGATTTCTACCATCACCGACCTGGACACATCCAGGCTGAATCAAGAATTCATCTGGAAATTCAAGTAGAAAGACTTGAATTTATTTTCAAATTGTACATAAGTAAAAAGATGAGTGCAATATCAGCTGCTAGTATTTTGGGATTCTGGTGATCTGAAATACTCTCTATGTATGCCCTTTAGAATCTTTACTTTTTAATTAAAATGTAGCATCCTGTCTTATATCCTTTTTGGTATAAATCCAGCTACATGTAATGATCGGAATGAAATGCAAACATAGTAATTAAATCTTAAAATAAACATGTGCTTTTTGTGTTAAAATAATTTTACATGCTTATTAAGATAAAAACATCCAAAATATAAGCACTTATTTGAAGTTAATTTCGGCAATAGTCTAGTTGTGCTAATACAACAAAAAATAACCCCCACACAGCCATGTTACACTGGAGAGGATTCACCACCCTCCCCTGTAACCTCAAAAGCACCTGCTTTAATTCACTCTGCTTATAACAAAATCATCATTCAGCTTTCTTTTTTTTTTTTATTTAAGGTTTTATTTATTCATTTGTCACAGAAAGGGAGAGAGAGAGCACAAGCAGGAGAAAGGGCAGGCAGAGGGAGAAGCAGATTCCCACTCAGCAAGGAGCCCAGAAGGAGACTCGATCTCAGGACCCTGGGAAGCTGAAGGCAGACGCTGAACCGACTGAAACATCCAGGTGACCCATCATTCAGTTTTCTAATATTCTACAAAAATGGATATCAAAGCTACTATCTTAAATGTATTGTGCTTTGGTAATGAAATGTGCACTGCAGGGACACCTGGGTGGGGGCTTAGTTGGTTAGGCATCTGCCCTTGGCTCAAGTCATGATGCCAGTCCTAGGACTGAGCCCTGCATTGGGCCCCTTGCTCAGCAGAGAGTCTGCTTCTCTCTCTACCCACCTCTGCCTCTGCTCATGTTCTCTCTCTCTGATAAAGAAATAAATAAAATCTTAAAAAGAAATGTTCACTGCAACTATCTGAGTTGCAAGGACTCTATGTTTATAGGAGTAAAGAAGAAAACCAAAAATATGTTCTTAGTAGGAAAACTAGTGATTTAAATCAAACCAATTCTAAGAGAGTAATGGTTATCAACTTGGATAACTATGGCTAGGGGCCACATGAATGGCTTCATCTGCCAACTAAATTCCTCAATTTAAAGTTGGATGGTCCCTTCCCTTGGAACTGCATGGGGGAGATCACACATGGGCCAACATCAATTCATTTGGTTGGTATTCCTCTTTCCCTGGGAGAAGACGGACTTCCAGAGAACATTAGTTCACTCTGCGGTCATGGTTCAATAGTGAAACTAATTGTTAGTAAAACATGCTAATTGTCAGAAACAGATGCATTACTATGGGTAGGTCATTCTTAACAGTGTAATCAAAGCTCTTGGAATGATGATCTGCCCTTGAAATATGGATTCCAGAACTCCCGAATTTAAGAGTTGGAGTTTTTAAGCCGTTCCCGCAGCCTCTTGGGATTAAGGTGGAGACTCCTCTGAACTTCTAAAACTCCCCAGGATTCTATTCCTATCTTACTAATTCATTCCATGTGCCTACTCACACGAATGTTTAAGTCCTTTCCTGGAGTCCAAAATGAATCTGATATACATGGAAAAAGACCACTGAATTTGGAATCAAAAGATCTGGACTTGACACTTTCTATTTGACTTTTGGCCAAATCCTTTATCCTTTATGGGGTTCAGTTTCCTCATCTGTAAAGCTAATAGTCCTCACCTACCTCAAAAAAGATGTGAGAATCAAATGAGCTAAGGTATAGGAAAATATTCAATAATCACAAAGCTGCAGACATTTAGGAATATCTGCAATTTAAAAAACTACAATCAGGTTTAGATCTTAAATAATTATGCTACTAGGAATTTTGGTTATGATTATTCTCCATCTACATTAGACATTCCACTCACTCAGCGATCTGACACCTCGGACAAAGTTCTACAGAATTCCCACATCTACCCACTGCTCCTACACTTTCTAAGCAGTTGGGGAACTGTCAGCCATTACACAAATTAAGCTGTTATACTAAGAGCCCATGAGCCACCTGTTTCAGAAAAGCCTGAGGCTAAGTTGTCTAATAAGGCCTGGGCTGAGGAGCTTCGTCTTGGAATGTAAAATGCATATCCTTTATGAATAAATCTAGCTTCCAAAGAATGTGACTGTCCAGAGAATCACGCAATCCTAACATGCTAGTCAGCAGCCCCAAAGTCGAAGGCCCATATTGACAAGCAGAGTAGCAGGGAAAGTATCTGTCACTTGCACAGGGCTTTCCAGTTTTCTATGCATTTCCATATGCTACAAATCGAATGTGTATATGACTCTCATTATAGGGGCACTGTCAGTAATTTGAGAAGTGGCAACAAAAACTAAGGAAGGAAACAGAATGAGTTAAACCCCTCACAAATATCTTAAAGTAAAACTGTGAAATAGATTAAATACACAGATGTATACCAAATTGAGCTATGGTATTAATATCAATCAGAGTATAAAGCCATGCTTGTACACAGGGGAGCAAAGATTTGTGTCCACTCAGTGTTTTTTTCCTCCTTCCTCCCTTAGTTTCCTAACTCTCCTTTGGGAAAATATTACTAATTTTCTAGTATCTATGTACTTTCAGTAATACTGATCTCATCCTTTGGTCTTGGGGTTAGCCCTGATTGCTCTATACCAATCTGAATAGTCCTGACCTCTATTATTATTCAGGAGTGGTCCCATCACAAGAAAACTTAGAAATTTTGTTTGAAGGTTCTAGGAAGCACCTTTCCTCCTAGATGTGAAGGAGAAAGTCCATAGCCCAGGATACTACTGGTAGCCATTGTAAAACTAAGAATGAAACCAGCCTACCAAATAAATACACCTAGTAGAAGAGCAGAGCAAAGCTGTACACAGAAGAGGGGTGGCGCCTAATCCATCTCAGGGCTTTCCAGTTATGAAACCCAACACTTTCCCTCTACTTGGAAATTTCTGTTCTTGCCACACAAATCATCTGAAATGATACATTTAATAAAGTACTTTTCCATCATCTATTGAATAATTGGACCCTCACAGTGACTCAGTGGAGTGGGTTTTAGTGTCATCTCTACTTAACAGTAGAGGAAAGAACTCTCAGGTTCATGACCTTCCCAAGTCCATCCATACCGTGGTACATGTTACAGCAGGAAATGGAATCATGTGTTCTAGTCTAAAACAATTGCTGTCTAGTTCACCATGTCATGTTGAAATGCCAAGTTAAGAGCACATTTTGAACTTTTATGACTGAGGCAACATTTAAGGTTTTGTAATTATTAATATTATTAAAATATTGTAGGCATACACTGTAAAATCTAGGATCTCAATCTTTGGCTCTCAGCAGTGGTTAGATTCATCAATTTTTTAAAATCTTTTTGCCATATGGGTCCCCCTGTGGTCTGAGTATGGTGTAATTTTTACTGAGTGTAAGGCAGTTCTTGCTCTGTGCTGCACAACAAAGCAGAAATACTGATCTTAAATTATGTGAAAGTTGAGCTATAAACATCTCATGGTTAGTGCTACTGGCACTGATGTTAAGAGCATCACAAAGAATCTTCAAATTGCTCAATCTCAAAGCATCTGTCAATCTCAAACCATTATTCTTTGAAGATAGATACGACCGTGTATTAACCTATTGTTAGTTTATCAGTGTTTTGCTAAAAAGCCTGTTCTCCAATGTCATGGATGTGAAGTCTCATTTTAACAGAAAGGCTCTACTGATATTCATTCAGCAAAAAATTTTAAGGACAGACTATGTGTCAGAAACTACTGGAACTCAGTTACACATTTGAATAAGCCAGTTTATTCTACCCTTGCATTTACCTGTCCTTTTGTTTTAATCCAGTCAGCCAGTAATTAGCAATCTTCTAGGTCCAGCATCTTCTAGGGAATGTGAGGGATTCAAGAAGTGCTCTTTGTCTTTGAGAAACTCACGAGACAGTTGGAAAAAAAAAGAAATACTGAAACATAAATCTATGTAAGAAAAACTGAATTACATGCTCATAATGAATATCAGAATGGACCCAGTTTTCAGAAAAGACTTCAGGCAGGTAGTAAAACACAAAATCAGTATCAATAGGGGTAACAATCCTATTTTCCTTAATAGAGGGTCACTATGCCTCAAGAAGACCTACCTCTCTAAATTATGCTCACTTTATGCAAAGATTCCTGCTTTTTTTTTTTTTTTTTTTTTTTACCAGGTTTAATCATCTGATAATAGGAATAAAACTAAAGCCTTCTTCAGGGGTGGTTGTGATTATCCAATCAGATGTACAAGATGAAAGCAGTTTAATACCAGTTAGGATGCTTTCAGTTGTGAGTAACAGAAAATTAATTTTAATTTGAGCTTAGATGATACAAGGAATGTACAGGCACCTGGGTGGCTCAGTTGGTTAAGCTTCTAACTTTTGGTTTCAGGTCGGGTCATGGTCTTAGGTCGTGAGATGGAGCCCTAAATCAGGCTGTACCCTTAGCACAGAGTCTGTTTGAGATTCTTTCCCCCTCCCCTTCTGCTCCTCCCCCTATTAGTGTTCCCTTTCTCTAAAATAAATAAACATAGTCTTAAAAAAATAATACAAATAACGTATTCTCTTTCTTATCTTTGTAGTGGATTGAACTTTAAGTACAGCTTGAAGAGGGCTCTACCATTGTTTCTGTCTGATTTTCTTGAATTTTTCCTTCTTTGTGTAATGTCTTCATCTTTAGGTTGGCTTCCTATGCTTTTCAGAGTTTAATACCAAGACCCTCCTCATCAGAATCTCCTACTGAAGTTGAATCTTTGGATGTAGGATGGGGAGAGGGTGTCCAGCTTGTTTATGTATGAACAATATTTCAGGTAACCCTAAGGCACACTAAAGACTGGGAACCACTGCATAGCTCTGAAGGAGGAAGGCTGAAAGAACATAGTCTACTCCAGATTTTCCCATCGTAGGTTAGAATAACTATAAAGCTTTAGCTAACTACTTTAAAGCACAAGTCCATTTATTCTTATTCTACAGGTACTCAGAAAGGAACTGAAGTCTAAGACTCTGTAAACATGATGTTTATCTCCAGTCCCTTGCCTGTGTCCTTCCTTCAGACATTTAGCACATCCGCCATTTTCTTTGCATGAGAAACTGTAGAGGGAGAGGCAGATGGAAAGTGAACCTGCAGAGAGTATCACTGGAATTTTTAGAGGAGCAAAGAAAACAGACTCTGGCTATATTAAGGAAAAATGCAAGAAGTCCATAAAGTAGACACTAGGTGCTCACAGAATTGCCAAGAGGCTGAGAGACCAGGCTTGGAGACAGTGAAGGAAGCATGAGACTCCTGGGAGGGAAAGCATCAGGAATGGCCACACCAATAGTCTAGTCCAAAGTCTACTCTGCAATGCAGTTGATGTCCATCTCTCCCAAATCCTTGCACTGCTTGCTCAAGATTGATCCACCAGAAGTCTATTATATGTTACATGAAATGGAGAGTGAAATCTAGCACCTTAGGCTTCTAGGCTAGGAGCTAGCTACTATCTCCTACCAAGACAACACACAAAAGGGAAGTATCCAGAAAGGAAATAAGAAGCGAGACTACCTACAATTCAATAGCAGAAAAGCAAGTAACCTGATTAAAACATGGGTAAAGGACATGAACAGACATTTTTCCAAAGAAGATATATGAAATGACCACTGAGGCATGAATATGTGCTCAACATCACTCATCATCAGGGAAATGCAAATCAAAACCACAAAGAGCTCTCACCTCAAAGAAGTTAGGAAGGAAGGCAATTATAAAAAAAGAAAGATAGGCATTGGCAAGAATATGAAGAAATTGGAACCTTTGTACAATGTTGGTGGGAATGTAAAATGGTGCAACTCCTAAGGAAAACAGTATGGAGGTTCCTCAAAAAATTAAAAATAAACTTACCATGTTATCTAGCAATTCTACTTCTGGGTATTATATATAAAAGAATTGAAATCAGGATCGCAAAGATACATCTGCACATCCATGTTTGCTGCAGCATTATTCAGTAGCAGAGATACAGAGAAAATCCAACTATCATCAACAGATGAATGGATAAAGAAAATGTGGCATTTACATACTATGAAATATTATTCAGCCTTAAAAAAGAAGAAAATCCTACCACTTGCAGTAACATGGATAAACCTGGAAGACATGATATGAAGTGAAATAAGCCAGTCTCAGAAAGACAAATACTGTAGGGTTCCACTTATATTAATAGTCAGAATTACAAAAGCAGAGAGTAGAATGGTGGTTGCCAGGAGCTGGAAATGGGAAACTGTTGTTCAATGCTTCAGTTATACAAGATGAGTAACTTCCAAAGGTCTGTGATACAACATAGTGCCTATAATTAACATGGTCTTGTGCCCTTAAAGATATATTAAATGAGTACATCTCATAGTAAGCGCTCTTACCACAAGAAGAAAGGAGGACACAAAAAACTTTTGAAAGTGAAGGATATTTATTACTGTCATTGTGGTGATGGCACCATGGGTGTATGCATATGTCTAAACTCATCAAATTGTACATATTAAAAAAGCACAGTTCATGGTTCATGAATTATATCTCAATAAAGGCATTAAAAAAAAAAGTCATGGGACTAATGAATGGCCAGGCAGCCAAATAATGGCAAGTGCCCACTACAGGGGGTTCTGCACTAAAGCATTTTCCAAAGAACCCAGAGCCTGCCATCCAGAAAAGAACCCCCCCCCCCCCCCCGCGGGGTTTAAACAGTAGCATGACGGGCGGCCATACAGCGCCGCTAATGAGTACCAAGGAGGGACCAAATGAAGTTTCAAATTTTCATCCATCCCATTTAGGTGACCCGCAGGGCGTCTGATGACCAGAGAAAACGCCTGCAGTTCAGGAAACGTCCAGTGGGGAGGGCTGTTTTTCCTTTCCGATAGTATTTATTTCTGGGAGTTACATTTATGTCCAGTGAGACTTAAATTCAGAACTTGGGAGTTTACCTAGGATCCTAGAAACCCTAGTCTGTGAAAACCATTGGAGATCAAACAGCACACTGGTTTGAAAAGGTCCTTGCTTCAAACGCCCTTCTTCACAGCCTGGTATGTAAAGTAGATCTAAGTATGGCTGCGGTGGTCGGTGGTCGGAGCGGGGTGCGGTCCTGGGCTGCCTGCGTGGCTTCCCCCACGTCATCCACATCCTCCCAAACCCCCGCCCCGATACCCGACAAGCCCCTCGAAGCACCTGTGCCACCCTAAGTTAGTCACCTACTGCTGTAATAAAGCTGCATAGTAAACTAATCCTCACACTCAAGGCGTTGTAACCAAGGGCATTTATTTTATCTCACGGTTCTGCAGAATGCATGAGGTCTTGCCTGGATTAGGGGAAGGAAAGGTAAGTAACTGTTTAGAGTTGAAGGGAAGCCAAGAAGGCCCTGCTGCCGTGGTATATACGGCAAATCCTTCCACTGGTGATACCCTCCTTCGGGGCCTCTCCTTCCTCTCCTGTTTCAATCAGATTCTGTGAATTTACAGACTGTCTGCTCTGTTTTTGGTCCTATACGGGGTACTTGAGAAGCAGAATTCAACCTATGGTGGGAGCTTTTTTACGAATTTACGCTAAAGTATGAATGATTTATTGGATCTGTTCGCCTCAAAACTTATAGCCAGAGAGAGCACAGATGTCCACATGAATAAAGGCAATAGGGCCCTTTTGCGCAGAAGGGCAGGACACAAAGTTGCTGAGGATTCCCTCAGCCTATTGTGCAAAGATCTATAACTTATACTTTTTATATTTCCCAGGACCCCTAACACAGTGCTGTGTATTCAATCAATGATCAGTAAATACTTCATTAATTTGTTCATTTGATGAATTTTCATGCACCTGTTGTCTCCCAGGCAGCAGGTACTTGTCAACTGATTGGTCTGTCTAGCAAAACAACTCCAAGAGATCATCACCATTCTTCTTGACTCACGACTTCCAAAAGGCATTGGTACCGTAGGTCCAAGAGGACACGTTACATAGCCAAGCTCTGTGAACTAGAGAGTGTTGCACAAATAACCAGGGATTTCCCTTATTATCAACATCAATATGGAGCAGAGATGTGAGGCTTAAAATATAATCCCTGCTTCGGGTTCTAGAAGGATAGAGTTCTTGGATGAGGAAGAAATTCCAAAACTTAAAAAAAAATTTTTTTTAATCAATTGATCATTTATGATACCCCCAGACACTATGGTAGATGCCAAGAGTATGGCAGTGAACAAGACTTCACATCCTGTGTCCTCACGGAACTCGCAGTCCAGTGTGCTGAGGGCTGAGAGCCATGTGGTGATTGTGATTTCTCTAAGTCAATCTGTACTGAATTTTCTTTCTGTGCCAGGCCTGTGCTAGGAACGTAAGCGTTTAAAAAATAAAGCAAAGAAGAACCACCACAAGCCATCCTTGCTTCTAGGCTACTCACAGACAAACAGCTAGAATGCTAGAATGACAAGCTGAAATTGCTATCATCCAGGATGTACTTGGACAGCTCCAGGACACAGAACAGGCTGCTGTGTCTTCTAATTGGAGACGGGGTGTCAGAGGACGCCCCACGGAAACACTGACACGGGCCAAGCTTTATCAGAAGCGGAGTTCACCAGAGGGATCTGTGACTGTTAAGACTTCACCCTTATGGTTAACACTGGACTATTCAAAATATACCGCTGCGGAAGACCCTCAGACACAGAAACCACTGCAGCAAGGTAGACTTGGGCTTAAGTTGGCTCATTTATAAATGCAGTTACTTAAAAGTTACTTTTCCCCTGATTTTGTGAAAATGTTCCCACTGAGACCTTGTCATCAGTAACACATCACTCTGGACATCAGGTGTTTGTCGACAAACGTGGTTGACAGTCCACTGATTTTCCTGTTTAACTTGGTCTCTCCTAGATGTTGTTTACCAACCTGAACCAGGACAAGTGGAAAGAGAGAATGTGGGGGAAAGGGGGAAGGGAGAGAGAGAGAAAGAGGAGGAGGAGGAGGAAGAGGAGGAAGAGGAGAAGGAGGAACGGAGGGAGGGAAGGAGGAAGGAAGGGATAAGATCCACTCCAGGCACAGATTCATTTGGAGATTAGAATCCAGTACAAAAGAGACACTAATTTTAAAAAAGAACATCATGGCCTGGCACCAACAGATGTGAGACAAGCGGGTTAAAGAGCCAAGAGAAAAACAATGAAAATAAGCAGCTGAAAATAACCGGACAGCAGGGAGTCAGAGAAGACAGGTGATGGAGAGGCACCCGGAGGAGGTGACCTCATTTCAAAAAACAGGCAGAAACTAGGCTGTTGCTCTACTTACTAGGAAAAAGAGTAAAAAGTATGTAAAATTTTACCGCTCTGCATACAATCACCTAAAAATAAAAATTGCTTCAGCAGAGGTAAAGTGGTTAGAAAACTGGCTGTTTGCAAAGAAGGAAAATGACCATTTCCTATCCTGTGCGCAGGGAGCAGTCTGAAAACTGTCTCCTCAAAGCACCCTCTCTCTACTGAGCTTTTGTCCCAGGGCAATTTCGCACTTTGATGATGGTTGCTATTTGTCACTAGCCTGGGTTCCACTAAGAAGTCTTTTTCAGCTATTTTGCAAAAGAACAGTTGGAATAGATTCCCAGGTAAGATGACAAGGCCTAATTCTGATGGCTGAGGCTGACTTCTAGAAAGTTCCATCCCTTGAAATGTTCGGATCCCAGGCAGCTGCACAGGACTTGATTTTCAAATAGAGTCCGGGGACCGTCACTTCCCCCAGGGGGATTTTCCCTTTAAGCTGCAGAGCGACAGGCATCAAATGATACCCATCCTGACGCCCGGGAGCCCAGGGAGAAATTTTACATTTCACAGCTGAACCAAACCTCACAATGCGCCAGGGAAGAATTGGTAAAAGGTTGAGCTAGAGCTACGGTCTTCAAATTGGAATACTAATGATGACCTTTAATGAAGCCTGACAGTACAATCTGTTTCTCATTGTTGCTTAAGGGCCAGCTCCCAAGCACACCCTGGCTTTCAAGGAAGGGACAGACTGGGATAAATGGACCCTGCTGGTGAGCAGGCCTGAGCACAGCTGATCTTTCAGCCAGGATTAAATTAATTAAAGTGATTCTCTCAGCCAAAGAATTAGTCTTTTTATCTGTCATTATTGTATTGTTTATTAATCTCCAATGGGGGCTAATTGGTATCTGAGCTTTTGGGGACAAGGGATCTTAGAGTGATAGGGATGAAATTGTTCTCATTTGGAATGGGGTGAACAGGAAGGGTTGTCTTAGTTCTAGATGTGAAACGAGCTTGTTAATTTAAGACCTTCATCAAAAGACTACAACAGCCCAAGGCAAGAACAGTAAGGCAAAATGAACCTATATGGAGGAAGGTTTAGCTGTGTTGGCTTTGCCCCAGATTAGTAATCAATGGATAGTCACTAAGAAACCTACTGCAAAGGTGGCATGGTGCCAGGGAATTAGAGGGACCCATTCATATGCCATGGCTCCTTAAATAAGGGTGCACTTTAGTTAATGAGATGCCCAAGTCCCATACCCCAGAGGAATCTGGAAAAAAAAAAAATTTGAATACCCGTCTAGTTCAAACTCCCAATTTAACAGATAATAAGGAAATTTCAATCAGTCGTGAGGCAGTTTCTCAGGGCTGGGGTATTTCTTACAGTGGGAAAAACATATCAGGCCAGGCCTCAACATCCAGATGTTACCTGGGTCCAAAGGGAATATGATCCCTCCTTCTCTGCTTTCAGTTCTACTCTCAGGGCGGGGATGAACGTGGAGGGATGACCCCCAGAGGAGACCTTGCGCCTGGGAAGATAGGGGAGGAGTAGATACACGTCTGGAGCCATCCTAGCCTAGGAAAAGAGAGAAACAAAATTCTCTGGTGTTAGTGAAGGCTAAGTTTGCAAGTGAGAGAAGTTCTACTGTCCCATGCCTCGTGGCTGCTCCAGGGGAATTCCGTTCTGAAGGCTGCCCTGCTTTAGCAGTTCTCTCTTATTGCTCTGAGCTCTGGCATCTAGGGATTGCCAAAGAAGCAGATTGATTTCAAGACATTATTTTGCAAGCTTGCCATCTCTCTCTGGCAATAACAACCCTTAAGACCATGGTGGGCTGCAAGATAGTTCGTGTTCTGTTAGTGACAGCAGACGAAGGCCCAAAGTCAGAAATTCCATTCATGATCCCTGAACATAGACACCACCCTCATGGTTTCTGTCTCTCAGCAATAGTCTTGGCTACTCTATTCCCACTCTGATCACGTGGTGCCACCTTGGCCTCTGCAAGCAACGTAATAGCCTGAGGTAGGAAGCAGTCCAGGCTGCCTCCCAGTGAATGGCTGTTTATAACAGAGTCAAGATAAGGAGTACATAGCAGCAGGTGTCTGGGAGCAATAGAGAGGGTCAGGCTTCCCTGTCACACCGTTATACTGAGACCCCCAATGTTATTTTTTATTCTGTATTCTGTCCTTCCTTTGTTTATACTATCCTTCCTTTGTTTATACTATCCAGAGCACCAATAAGGATTCAGCTTTTTCAACTCACGCAGGTACAGTCATCTTAAATTACTGGTCATAGCCGGAAGAGCATCTCAGTAAAGACTCTCTGTTGCTGGCACTCACTTGTTGTATGCAGGAAACTCACAAGAGCTCTCCCTGTAGTGAGCACCTCTACCCATGTCAATGGAGCTTGCCTGGTAAAGGGTAGGGACAATTTCAGAAGCTGCACACTACAGGGGCCACTTCCGCAGCTGCTGTCACTGGAGAGGAAATGTAACCTGCTGTTTCCCTGCTGGCTCTCATTCAGAGGGGAAAAGTTAAAAGACTTGTGTCCCACAGGACTGCCCTCTCTAAGCCATCTGGTTATAAAGCATGGGCTTTTCTTAAAGGCTTTCCCGTCTGCACCCACTTGTAGTTCTAGGTTTTAGGCTGCCCTAGAGCCCAGGACAGGATACCTAGGAGGGAAAAGAGAAGCAACCTTGGAGGTTCACGGCTGGGTTGTCCCTCAGACACAGGGTTTCCCCACAGTCTGCTGCTCTACCCCCCTCCCAGAGTCCTCTGATAGTTGCTTTACACATTCTGTCCAGGGTTTCAGTTGTAGTCAGTGGAATCGAGTGAAGGGGGCTTGTTCCATCTGGATCAAAACCAGAACTCTTCCGTGTCTTTTTAACAAGTGTTCATTATTCTTTGAACATATCCTTGTTTCTGATTAAATAAGGCTCTGGGCTCACCTTAGATCGTCTTTGCCCCAGCCCTTGAACCAGTCATTTCTCAAAGGAGCTCTAGTTCCTTTTAGCAGAGAACAGTATTGGGGTACCAAGATCCAGGCACTAGATTGCTATTGCTTTTGGGCTTTACTTCTTCTAGGCCCTTTCCTGCTCCCAGGTTCTCTTGGTGGACAGACCTTAAAGAAGCAGCCTCAGAGCCACAGATAATTGTGCTACCCGGCTATTTGGTTTTAACATTTTAAAATAAAGTTACGTTAAAGTAAGTAAAATTAGGGGTGCCCGGGTGGCTCAATGGGTTAAAGCCTCTGCCTTCAGCTCAGGTCATGATCTCAGGGTCCTGGGATCGACCCCTGCATCTGGTTCTCTGCTCAGCAGGGAGCCTGCTTCCCCCTCTCTCTCTGCCTGCTTCTCTGCCTACTTGTGATCTCTCTCTCTCTGTCAAATAAATAATAAAATAAAATCTTAAAAAAATAAGTAAAATTAGAAATTTATTCGACAATACACTAGTTGCACTAACCAAGTTTCAAGTGCTCAAGAGCCTCATGTGGACAGTGACAATCATATAAAATATTGCTGATATGGAACATTTCTGTCATTGCAGTGCTGGTCCAGATAATTTCAGCCAAAAAAATTATTATCTATATTGTTTGTGAAAATAAAGCAGAAAGACTATATCAAGGTTTTCAGAATATCTAGACCTTAGATTAAATACCCAACATCACCTATACACAACCCAGGATTTGCCTTACAGCAAAAGGATGGTCGATACCTTCAAACAATCAAGGTGCTTTTGAGGCCAGCCGTTTATCTGTTTAAGTCAGCTTTCACTTTCAAAGAAGACCAGGGATTATAACAGCATCTTTTCAAGAATCCAGTGCAACCAGTTTCTTACACCAAACACAAAAATAAACTCGAAATGGATTCAAGATCTATTATGTGAGACATGAAACCATGAAGCTCCCAACAGAAAACACAGGTGCTAATTTATTTGACATTGGCCTCAGCAACATCCTTCTAGGTATGTCTCCACATGCAAGGGAAACAAATGCAAAAATAAAACTATGGGGACTACTCAAATAAAACGTTTTGCACCATCAACAAAACAAAAGGGAACTTACTGAATAAGAGAAAATATTCTGATAAGGGGTTAATATAAATTGTATCATGAACTTATACAACTCAACACTAAAAAGACACAAACAATCCTATTAAAAACGGGTCAAGGGGCACCTGGGTGGCTCAGTGGGTTAAAGCCTCTGCCTTCGGCTCAGGTCATGGTCTCAGGGTCCTGGGATCAAGCCCCGCATCATACTCTCTGCTCAGCGGGGAGCCTACTTCCCTTCCTCTCTCTGCCTGCCTCTCTGCCTGCTTGTGATCTCTCTCTCTGTCAAATAAATAAATCTTAAAAAAAAAAACAAAAAAAAAAACGGGTCAAGCACTTGAATAGACATCTGTCCAAATAAGACCTACCAATGGCAGAGAGACACATGGGAAGATGTTCAGCATCACTAACCATCAGGGAAATGCAAATCATAACCACAATAAGATACCATCTTATACTTGTCAGAATGGCTAGAATCAAAAAGACAAAAAATAACAAGTGTTGGTGAGGATGTGGAGAAAAAGGAACTCTCATGCACTTGTCACTGGGAATGTAAATTGGTATAGCCATCATGGAAAATAATATACAGGTTCTTTAAAAAATTAAAATATAAATACCAGACAGAATGGGAAAAGATATTTGCAAACGACATATTAGATAAAGGGCTAGTATCCAAAATCTATAAAAAGCTTATCAAACTCTACATCCAAAGAATAAATAATCCAATCAAGAAATGGGCAGAGGACATGAACAGACATTTCTGCAAAGAAGACATCCAGATGGCCAACAGACACATGAAAAAATGCTCCACATAACTCAGCATCAGGGAAATACAAATCAAAACCACAATGAGATACCACCTCACACCAGTCAGAATGGCTAAAATTAACAAGTCAGGAAATGACAGATGCTGGTGAAGATGCGGAGAAACAATTCCTACATTGTTGGTAGGAATGCAAGCTGGTGCAACCACTCTGGAAAGCAGCATGGAGGTTCCCAAAAAGTTGTACATAGGGTTACCCTATAAAACAGCACAGTGCATAATGTCCTTCCTGTCTGAGTACCTTAGGATGGAGACTTTGAAGTCTTGATGAAAACTGTTGAAGAAACTGATAATGTTCTCACTTTTTCAGCATTCTTACTAAAGCATCATAAATCCAGGCCAGCTGACAGTGATTGTTTAGAGAAAAAGAAAAAAAAAACAGTCTCAAAATTGTGTCATAGAATAAAAGATGATAGAGCTACACCAGGAATTTTAAAAAATATAAAGATATAGATATAGTCATTAAATTAGATTTAATTTAATAATATATTTATCATTATCAAATGTTATTCAATATTTAAATATTATATTTAATATTTATATTAATAATATAATATATAAATATTTAATATTAAAATGATCCATATATCATCATTAAATGAGATAATGCACATACAGAGCTTAGTATAACACTTGGCACAAACAGTGAGTTCTCATTACATTTTAGCTATTCTTTTGATTCCTTTTTTTAAATATAGAAGTTTAGTTTCTTTTTTAAAAAGAGATTTGTTTTAGAGAGAGAGAGAGCATGAGCAAGGGGAGGGGCAGAGGGAGAGAGTGAGAATCTCTTTTTTTTTTAAAGATTCTATTTATTTATTTGACAGAGAGAGACACAGCGAGAGAGGAGGCATGAGCAAGGGGAGCAGCAGAGGGAGAGGGAGAAGCAGCTGCCCGCTAACTAGGGAGCCCCATGCAGGACTCGATCATGACCTGAGCCAAAGGCAGCCACTTAACCAACTGAGACACCCAGGTGTCGGGAAAGTGAGAATCCTAAGCAGACTCCACGTGGGGCATGGAACCCAACACAAGGCTCAATCCCAGAACCCTGAGATCACCACCTAAGCCGAAATCAAGAATTGGATGCTCAACCATCTGAGGCACCCAGGCACCCCAGAAGTTTAGTTTCTGAGTCCAAGTATATTCTCTTTCCTCCTTCTCTTATGGTGACGAATTTCACAACTATGTGGAGCCCTTTTGATAAGCTCTCTGCATATATTGTCTCATTTAAATCTCAAATAACCCAGCGAGGTAGGTACCATTATTATACCAAGCTCCAGTTAGAGTAAATATCTTGCCCAGAATCACAAAGCTTGCAAGTGGTAGAGGAGAGATTTTGTGCACATCATCTGGCTCTAGAGCCAGGACTTCTAATCCCCATGTAAGAAATTCCAAAATGAGTTGCAAAATCCTTTCACATTAATTTATTATGTGAAAAGGTTCAGAAAATATTGACGCCAAAATATAAAGCCTTATATATGATAAGACAAACTCTGCCCTCTAATACCTAGTGCAAAAAGAGGTTGGGGACATAGATTTAGAAACAATGTTGATGCTTGATGATGACAATGATGATGATAGCAAACACATATAGTACTTATTTTGTAACAGACACTGTTCCAAGCGCTTCATATATACTAACCCATTCAATTTTCACAATAACTCTATAAAGTAAGTACTATTATTATAACTATTTCAGAGAAGAGGAAATGAAGCAGGGAGGTTTAGTGACTTACAAAAAACTTCACACAACCAGTAAGCTTGAATCTGGGATTTGAACTCAGATAGTCTGACTCCAGAGTTCACACTCCCACGCACCATACTAGATTGTCCCAGTGCCGCTATCCCACAGCTAGTGATCTCTGTTACTGAAGAAATCATTCAACCATGACTACCCCTGCCATGTTGAACTTAAAATTCCTCAAAATTGGGGCACCTGGGTGGCTCAGTTGGTTGAGTGTCTGCCTTTGGCTCAGGTCATGACCCCAGGGTCCTGGAATCGAGTCCCACATCGGGCTCTGTCTGCTGCTCCCCCAGCTTGTGCTCTCTCTCCCTCCCTCTCTCTCCCTCTTTGCCAAAGAAATAAATAAAATCTTTTTTAAAAACTTCCTCAAAATTGAGGCTATAAAGTTGTTAGCCTTATCCGAAGAGAAGCATACAAATAGAAAATTTAAAAGAGCATATCCAGTTGTGTGTAATCTGTTCCCTTAGGGCCACTGGAATTCCTATTCTCCTCCAGTCCCTCCCACATTTGCTTATTATTTCTTTATCATTCGCATAAACACACACACACACACACACACACACACAGAGCTCCTTTAGAAAAACTCAACCATTATGTTTGTCTTTCTGAATTATTCTGACTCTTTGCACTTGAGACTTGTAGCTCCTTGAGTCGCAATATGCCTGAAACAAAAGAGGAGATCAGTTGAAAAACATGAGTGGATTTTCTTAGAAAATTGCATGCTTCCATCACAGGCCTGTTGTGAGGATCAAAGTGAGAATGTGCGTGATCTCGCTTTGAAAATTCTGAAGGCCTTCAGAAATGTAAGGGATAGTTATTGTCACCATACTAAAAACAAAACCCCGAGCTCTCTTCTTAAAACAATTCCCCAAACACAGTATCAACGGGAAGGCAGAGCTGTGGTTCATAGTCTTTCTTTTTATTGGCTCGGACTTTAGAGTTTTTGTGTGTTTTTTTTTTTCATAGCCATTAATATCTGTTTCCTTGGAGTTGCACAAGGCTTGCACAAGCTCACTGAGACTGTGCAATAAGATTCGTTTATGAATTGGCCAACAGATGACACCTTTTTTTCAAGGAAATTTGCATTTGTCATTGCAATAATTGAATTCACTGCTCAACACATGAATAAATTCCTCAAAGAAGTCTTTGTGTTGTGCTTGGGATTAAGAGTACTTTTTTCTGTCAAAGCAAGGCAAATTCTGCCTGAAATGAGTTTCTTTCTGCAGCACAAAAAAAGTGAGTGGGTGAAAAGATGTTAAGACAATCCTTTGCATATGAAGACCTCAGTTGAACCAACTTCCTCTATGACCTGAATAAAGTCAGAACATTTCTCGGGACCTTAGTTTTCCTAGCTACAGAATGGGGAGGATGGCTTAGAATTCTGTGATCCCTTCAGACTCTAATATTTTATGATCCTATGAATCTTCCCTCCAGAGATGCCCAAAAAATTAAATATGGTATGTCTCACCCTAACAATGGAAAAACCTTAGTGTTCCAGAAAGAAATGTAAGACTTCAATCTATCTGCATGATAATAAAAAAAGTACCTCTAACTTTATAGTTCACAGAGTGTTTTCACATATATTATTTCATTTGATCCCTACCATAAATCTTTGAAATAGCAATTTTTATTCCATTTTACAGATGACAAACTTGAAACTCAGAGTGAGTTGTTAAAAGTCTCTTCCAAAATTCCACACTTAATAAATGGTGAGTCCAGGACTCAAAATGTGGGTCTGGAGTAGTATAATTTCACCTCCTACTCCATGATGCCTGACAACTTACTACAGGAGATTTTTATTTCTTCCTTATGGGTTGCAGATGTTGGTATTGAAAATTATGCCAGGGACGCATATATTCTTGCATGAAATGATGATAAGAAATTGGCTGAGCAAGAAAGTTGAACTCTTACTGAGCCTATTTCATAACCATCATAAAGGCGAAGGTCCCACAAGCAAACGAAATGCTGAAATGCTGTATCTCAACATTCATATGCTTCTTCATTCATTCATGAATTCAGCACAGATTTGCAAGCCATTCAATATAACCAGGCATGGTGCTAGGAGACAACAGCATTGAATAAGACAATGTATAAAATATATAATATAACAGGAAAAATAGACAAATGGGAACTGTTACGAATCTTCTGCTAAGGAAAATTTAGAATGTTACAGGAACAATTGAGAAAAAGCATGTGACTTTTTTTCCTCAATGCTGCAGCCTTCCCAAAGAACATGGCTTTCAAAACAAGAACTGGAGAAAAGGCAGACCACTGCTCACATAAGCAAGAGGGAGATGTAAACAAGAGGGAGATGTTCTTTTTTTTTTTTTTTTTTAAGATTTTATTTCCTTATTTGACAGAGAGAGAGAGAGAGTACAAGCAGGCAGAGTGGCAGGCAGAGGGAGAGGAGGAAGCCAGCTCCCTGCTGAGCAGGGAGCCTGATGTGAGACTCCATCCCAGGACCCTGGGCTCAGCTTTCTACATAGAACATCTTCCTCAGGATACCTGGGTGGCTTAAGCAACTGAGCCACCCAGGTGTCCTGAGGAAGATGTTCTATGTAGAAAGAAGAGCATGTGCCAAGGCAATCCTTGCTTTTACTTTTAAAAAGTTACTGCTGCTTTCAAAAATACGTTTCTAAGATTTTTAAAGTACAAAAATGATGAGTGTGTTGTGTCAAAGGAAATGATAGAAAGGTCTATAAAGAATAAGTTAATATTCTAGCTCTAGCCTCTTCCCATTTCTAATTAACCAGTATGAATTGTTCTTGTGTAGAATACTCCACTTCCTCCCATCATACTGTTATGATGTAGCTAATTTGTTTCAAAGTGCTCGAATCCAGACAGTGTGATTTTACTTCGGGTTCATTGGTTTAAGTCACAAGCCAAGACAAGTCAGTTGCCCTAATTCAGACGTGGTTACTATAATTGCATCAGTTATCTTCATCTTTGACCAACACAAAGACATTTCACTGATCAGTATAGTAAATGTCAGAAATGGGTTTTTCACAGGTGAAATTAGTAGCTTATTAGCATCACAGATGTTTAAAATGGATTCTCATTGGTCAAATTGGTGGTGTTCAATTACATACGACTGATCTAAACTCTTTTAGAGACACCCCACTTCCTTGCACGGACAGGGTTTAAATGTCTAACAAGGTCTGCAGCCTGCTCCCTCAGGGGTGGTATCTAAGACTTGACTCTAAAGAGTACTGATCCAGCGGCACCTGGGTGGCTCAGTTGCTTAAGCGTCTTGCCTTCTGCTCAGGTCATATTCCCTGGGTCCTGGGATCGAGCCCCGCATTGGGCTCCCTGCTCAGTGGGGAGACTGCTTCTCCCTCTCCTGCTCCCCCTGCTGTGTTCTCTGTCAAACAAATAAATAAAATCTTTAAAAAAAAAAAAAAAAAAAGAGTACTGATCTAGTTTGTTTGGGAGGGTTTCTGAGGGCCTGATACAGACCATAAGGAGAACAGAATCCTTCCCTGCCATATTGTCACATCTGGCTCAAGGGAACCTGTCATGCAAGATGGTGAGCAAAACAACTAAAGGACGGAGCGGAATTTAACTGAGCTTCTATGACTGGTGATATGACCTGTGTGTGCTTGCTTGTTATAAACGCTCATGAATGAAGTGGGATTGGGTCCAAGACTTGCTAACTAAACCTACCTAAAACTTTCTTTTTTTAAGATTTTATTTGTGCATTTATTAAATATTATCAAATAGAAAGAGAATGCCTGCACGCGTGCTTGTTCAAGCAGAGAAGATCTGAGGGCGAGGGCGAGGGAGAGAGAGGAAGAATCTGAAGCGGACTCTGCCCTGAGTGCAGAGACCAGACCTGGGCGGCGGGGGGGGGGGGGGGGGGGGGGGGGTTGGAGATCCATCCTACCATTAGGAGATCTCCACCCATGACCAGATCTCTACTTCTGAACTCCACCAGAGCCAAAACCAAAAGTCAGATGCTTAACCAACTGAGCCAGCCAGGTGTCCCAAACCTACCTGAAACTTTTAAGAGGTTAATATTATTTACTAATATGACCCTAGTCACATTTAATGCATGACTAAATTGGCTTAGATAAGTTCACAGCACACACAGATAGCCTCACGCACACATACTTGTAAAATTTTATAAATATGTAAGAACATATCATACCAGATTCATTTTTTTTAATTTAAAAATTTTTTATTTACATGGGATGCATCTAGGTTAAGGGAGAAAGATATAATGTAATTTGTTTAAAGACTGAAAAAAGATTCCATAGAGTAGATATACTTGTTTGTTCTACCATTTACCAGATACCACTATTAATGAATATTTTCCGTTTTATTTTTGTTTCTATGATTATAAGGATTGCTATAATAAGCAACCTTGAACTTAGAACCTTATTTTAATGTTTCTATTTCTATGGAATGTATTTTTTTAAAGCAGGATTGCTAGAGGTAATGGAAGTTTAATACACTGAAATGAAGTCTATTTTAATATGTATCACCAGATTACCTTCCAAAAAGCCTGTCATAATAGACACATTCCCATATCCCATTAATTTATGGGAATAGCAGTTTTCTAGCATCTTCTCCAAGTCACAGTTGTATTGCCCTCTTAATGTTTTGCCAATTTGATGGGCAAAATGATGCTTCATTGTCACTGTGTTTGGCATCTCCTTGATTACTGAGGTTAAGTCTTTTGTCTTACGTTTTAGGACTTTTGGATTTTTTCTTAAGTGAATTTCCCATTTATATTATTTGCTCAATTCTAAGGTTTGTTTTTTAAGATTTATGGGAGCATACAGAATAATAGAAAGATTGTTTTGTTTGTAAGGTAGTTCTCATTTTTTTCTAAGCTGCCACTGCTTTTTAATTTTGTCATGGTATATGTGTCACTTTAAAAAACATCTCTCCCTTATATGTTTATTAAAAAATTAAAAAAACAAAAAACAAAAAACATCTCTCTTCCATCATAGCTTCAGGGTCCTGTGAACAAGAAGACTTCCCTCATAACAGGTTTCTACAAACATGTTTCCAAACTTTCTAAAATTTTAATTTTATTTTAAAACATTGAAGAATGTAATTCCTCTGTAATTTTTCAATAAGTTGTGAGTAAGGGGGTCTTTTTCTTCCAGGAAGGTAGTCAGTGCCACATCTCATATCTTTTTTTTTTTTTTTTTTAAAGTAGGCTCCATGTCCAGCATGATGCCCCACACGGGGCTTGAGCTCATGACCCTGGATCAAGACCTGAGCAAGAGTCAAATTTTAACTGACTGAGCCACCCACGTGCCCCATATATCTCCTAAGTTCTCAAATGCATAGATCTCTCTTTTTAATTTTTTTAAATTTTTCTATTTGACTCCAAAGCTTGCTTGCTTTTTTTCTTTCTTTATATTTTTCTACATTCCTGCCACTCTTATATTGTGAGAACAACAGACTTATAATAAGTCCTACTTTCCTTGGCTGGTTTTTATTTATTAAGAAAAATGAATTAGTGGCGCCTGTGTGGCTCATTCGTTAAGAGTCTGCCTTTGGGTCAGGTCATTCTCTTAGGACCCTGGAAGAGAGCCCTGCTTTGGGATCCTTGCTCAGAGGGAAGCCTTCTTCTCCCTTTCCCACTTCCCCTGCTTGTGTTCCCTTTCCTGCTGTGTCTCTCTCTGTCAAATAAATAAACAAAATCTTAAAAAGAAAAGACAAGAAAAATGAATTAGGTAAAACAGCAAATTATTTAAAATTTTAAAGTTTATTATTCAAATGAGGAAAAAAATGGAAAACAGGTCATAAGTCTGGTTTACCTAACTAAGAGACTCTGGAAATGTCCCTGGCTTCCCTCGCCTTGCTCATCTGCAAACTTGGCATTTATAATTTCCACTTATTCCACAGGTTTATTTTAAATAGCTAAGGAAGTTAGACACCGAAAATAATGTGTAAATTCTAAATGGCATTACACGTGTCAGTTACCCAATGTCATGTAGGATGCAATATGTGGGATACCTAATTCTTTATGGACTATGCTTGGATCCGCAAGCCTGACCACCTCTTATAAAGCGTCATGAGCCTGCTCTCGTTTCTCCCTGTCAGAACAGAGGAATGGTCTACGAGACATTAAAATCACATGTGTTTTCAAAGCCCCGGCCAACTACTTGGGAGGAACTATAGAAAACAAACGGCAATGATGAACAATGCGGGGTAGAAAAGCTGCCTCCCCAAATCCCCAGGTTAAATAGACTTAAGAATCCCATGTTGTGGCCTGGCCTGGGGAGGATTCTAAGAGGATCATTCCCCCATGGCAGCCTGGGTAAAGGGTGAAAGGTTAACAGGCCAATCCCAGGACAAGGTGTTGGCCCAAATTAGGTGTTTAGAACATTTGCTGAAGGACTTAAGTCTGCTGAGTTCTTTATTTCCAACAGCAAAAGTGTTTAGGGAACAAAAAAAGACTTTTGTAAGGAAGAATTCAAGAAATCTAGTTGGGTCCTCTCTTCTCCAAGGGAACCAAAAAGGTTAAAAATCCACCCCCACCCCCCCATTTCAAGGCGATGATTACAAATAAAAAGCAATAAAGCTTGTTTTGTGTTCTGGGAACGACCATAAATTGGTTAACAGCTCCCTTGCGTTTGGAATTACTCTTCCACTGAGACCAAGCAGAACCACCAAGAAGTACTTATGATTACCTAGTACTCTGGCATCTAAATACTTCCAATATCTTTTCTGCATTTTAGGACAATGAATTATCCAGGGAAATCCAAGGCAAGGGCAGGAAGAAGGAGATAGTTTAAGAGCTGGAGAAAAGAAGTGTAATTGGACACCTGCCTCACGTTATAACCCCACACACTCCAAAGGCCAGAAGAATTTTCTGCAGTCATCCTGGAAAGTACTTAAGCAATGACTTTGGCTATGCTGTTATCCAAAGATGGAATTCTATAGCGATGAGATCATGTGCCTGGAAGATGACTTTTTTGAGGGGGAGAAAAAAGCATTTCTTCAGGCATTTTTGTACAAGACGCTCTGAAAATGTGCCTGGCCAATTTCATCTAGCACCAGAACTCTCATATGATCTCTCTGAATTCTGATGATGTCAGCATAGATTGAGCACAAAGAATCACATCAGTAAATTCATGAAACAGGCACCAATGGAGTAAGAGTTTACCTCAATTTTGCAAGAAAATTTTATAAAAACCGTTGCTGTGGTACCTCACACTAACTCCAAACTCCAAAAACTACAAAATTTAGAAAATATCATGTATTAGATTCAGATAAAAAGGTAAAACAGTGGAGGGACAGTGGTGGTGGCAATTATTCTGTTTACAGAAGGAACTGTGAGTAGAATTCTTTCAGATTGCAAGATGCCTTAATGGATTTCCATGTGGTATATAGGAGGCAAAAATGTGAATTATGACCTTCTGTGTAAGAAAAAATAAAATGCTTCAAAGGCAGATGATGAGCCTGAAACCCCAATCCTTAGCAACATGAAATACTTCTCATCTCTGGTCTCTTGTAACCAAGTGCACATTTTCAAAAAATGCCTGCTGGAGGTTGAGGTGCTCTCTGTAGAAGATGGAACAAGACCATCTCTCCTGGAGAGCCATCCCGGATGGTCTCACACATCCCTAGCTGCTTCTTCCTGTTTTGCTGCCCTCAGACACCTGCAGGGAACACTTCCCTCCGGGTGTCCTGCCTTCTCCCTCCAGGGCGTTTTTGGTTTTTGTTTCCCTATACCTGGTGGAGAGCCCAGGACGTACTAGTTTTGAAGTAGAGAACTGAAAAGTCTCTCATTTTATTTTAATTTTAGATTTTATTTATTTATTTGAGAGACAGCGAGAGCCAGAGAGAAAGCACGAGGGGAGGGGAGGAGCAGAGGCAGAAGCAGAAAGCAGACTCCCCACTAAACAGGGAGCCCAACACGGGGCTCGATCCCAGGACCCGGGGATCATGACCTGAGCCGAAGGCAGACGTGTAACCCACTGAGCCACCCAGGTGCTCTGGGACTCCCACTGTAGAAAGGGTTTGACCTGCTGTTTTTCTGCTAGGCCCATTGACTCATGTTTCATAATTTGCCTCTGAATAAGCCACAGAAGCTATGTTCCCACTCCAAGCAGAAAACAAGAAAGTTTATCCTAAGCCCCAAACACCCCTGACAATATCTAAGAAGAGCCAGATCCCAAACATGTTCCAAGACACCAGCTTCAAACAAACCCCAGCTGACACTGGCATCAATGTCCCCTCCTTCAGCAATTTAGCAATTAGCAATTTTACACATTCCCAGGACCCTGATAAATCCCTAATCCCAAACCACGATGAATCTCATTGTTCTCTCCTTTCCCAATCTCCCACATACTCTGTCTGCTATTCCCTGTCACTCACGCTAGTCAACAAACTGTTCCCACTTTCTCTGGCTTGCGCTTGATTTCTATCCTGTGTGAAGCCAAGGACCCTGTTGGCTGGTCCTGTGGGACCCTCCCCTGTGTTCCTGGACCGGCCTGGCTGTACCATGAGAAAGTTTGATTAAATTTTGTTAAATAAAGGAAGCAAGGAGGAGGAGGCCCTCATGAGCACCTAACCTCTTCAGGAGTTGTGGGAAAAGGTGGGTGCAGAGGCTGTATTTATTCTGCAAATAGTGATTAACGACTTATGACCTGCCAGACACTGTGCTGGGTTGTGGGGATAAGGACAAGTGAAACTGGGTTTCTGCCTTCAGGCAGTTTATAATCCCCTAGATCACTGAAGCCAATACAAGTCACTGTGGAGAGGATGCAGCCACGAAAAGAGGAAGAGGATGGGTATCCTGAGAAAGGAGGTTTGAACCCTTCCTCATCATTCCCAACCTGGTTAACTTGATAACCAATTCGTGTTAGTGCAGCCTCTACTTATGTCACCTCCGTGGTCCAAGTCTGAATCATACCCACTTTAATAAGTGGCTGGTAAGAATCAAGAAGAGAACACATGCTACGACATCCGGCCATCCCTGGCACCCCACACGCACTCAGGTGGGTCCATGTTCCTCTTCACGTTAATGAAAAGTGAGGGTAGAATATAAATTTATTTCTGTGCTATGATGACAGCTATGTAATCATTATGCATGCTTCTGGGCCAACACTAGGAGAGAGAGTGCATGAAAAAATAATAAAATCCATGTAGAGGGGGATTAGAGGTGATTTCCCCCCCCCCCCAGGCTTTTTATTATGTTTCATTGGTCCTTGGAAAATAAAAGAATGGTCCTTGGAAAATAAAAGAGTTATAATTTTTAAAAGTCCAACATATTGGGGCACCTGGGTAGCTCAGTGGATTATAGTCTCTGCCTTCGGCTCAGGTCATGATCTCAGGATCTTGGGATCGAACCCAGCGTTAGGCTCTCTGCTCAGCAAGGAGCCTGCTTCCCTCTCTCTCATTCTCTCTACCTGCCTCTCTGCCTACTTGTGATCTCTGTCTGTCAAGTGAATAAGTGAAATCTTAAAAAAAAAAAAAAAAAAAAGAAAAAAAAAGTCCAACTTATTTTAAGATGAAGAGAATAAGAGATATCCTTATGGAAACAGGCATGTAAATTTATTATTTTCCCAGTAGAGATAGTTTGTAGAAAATGAAGTCATAACATGTAAAAGTCTTTCTTCACCATCAGAAAATTAGAGAAATCTAAAATTCTCCAAGCCTGATTTTGTTCTTTCCACAAACCTTCCTTCTTGTTCTTTCACTGGCATTTCAAAAGCTTCAGGCTGAAGAGAACCCTGGCAAAGCACAGAAGAATTCCCAGTTTTGCACAGTCAAGAGAGTATACCCCTGGTTGAGAACCTCCCCATTTCCCCATGGGGGGCTTCCTTTGGTTTATACCAATCTGAGGACTAGGAAGATAATATAAACACGGGGGGGGGATGAGCCCCCAGAGAATGAGGGGGCCTTGAACAATCCAGCTGTTAAATTCTTAACTATGAGAACACAGTACCAGCTAAAGAAAATTTCTGAAGTTAGACCCCCATTCACCAGTCTTTGGCTCCTGGTTAAGATGCCTGGGGTCGGAGTGACCTTTCTAAGTTGTAGGTCAGGTCATGAAGCTGCTGAAAGGCTTCCTGTGGCTCCTGGATATCACAAAATAGATAGGCGCTAATCTCACTGAGAAGTCTTTATAGGGACATGTCAAATTCATGATGTGGAGATACAGCTTTCTAAAGTTTTGGTTTTTGCTTGAAATCTCAAATTTCACCATTAGCCACAGGTACTGTGAGTTGGTTTTCTTGAAATGACAGGTCCATTGCATTCCTTTGCAAGAAAATGTCAAGTGCCCACATCTGAATAAGCCCAGTTTGTTGCTCTTTCATGTAAAAATGCCATTTCATGGAAAAAGCCGCTAGTTCAGCCTAGAACTTCAACCATCGGACAGGGCTTGCCTTAAAGTAATCATCACGTTCTGGTAAGAAGACGTGCCTCATATGCACTTCCTAGGCTATCACACAGAATATTAAAAATATATGTACTCAAGCATCAAGATTTGATCAATTAATGATTTTCACTCTTAATTCTCAAGAGAGGCTGGGATTTTTTTTGTTTTCCGGCAAGTGAGGAGTGGTGAAAAACACAAAGATTGTTCTAGCCATGCTGTGCGCTAGTTTGTGCTAAGCTTCCGGTTTTACCACCATTGTTTTTGCACCATCAAGGTAAATGTCAACCTATCAAAACAGGCAAATAGCATCTGAGCATCCAGTAAAAATAGTTTTGGGGCACCTGGGTGACTCAGTCAGTTGGGCATCTGTCTTCAGCTCAGGTCATGATCTCAGGGTCCTGGGATCAATCCCCACATCTGGCTACCTGCTCTGGGGAGCCTGTTTCTCTCCCTCTCCCCCATCCCCACTCATGCTTTCTCTCTCTCTCTTTCTCAAATAGATAAATAAAATCTTGAAAAAAAAAAAAAGTAAAAATATTTTGACCTCACAGACTCACTTTGAATGACTGTGTAGACCACAGGTCATGAGGGCCAGGCCTGTGTCCCATGGAGCACTGAAGCCTGCTCATACTGGCATGCAAGAGCTGATGGTTAATTTTTTGAGAATTTTTGTAAGACGCTTGACGTCACATCAGTGGTTAGACATGATCCATGGTAGGAGCCTTTACTCCATGGAAGTGAGTGGACTTACAAATCAGGTTCTCTTCCAGAGACCTGTTTGTCTTCCGTCTACCAATATACCACTGTCTCTGTCCCTATTTCCTTGTGAATCAAAGTGGTGAATGATATTGAGTCAAACTCCCTCTCGCTGTTCCCCAGCAGTTTCTCAGGCCCTCTCCTGGGGGGAAAGAAAAAAGCCCCTATCAGAGGCCACTCTCATGTCACTGTGTATGCCTAAACACCCAATGGCCGGATTTATTAACTTCATATCTTTAGCGAAGAGTTCATGTCAGACCTACCACAGGCCTAAAGATGGCTCCTGCTGGGCCCCCAGGACGAGGACAAATGTTTAGGCTAAGAGTGGGAGCGCGGCATGAATAGACCTAAATTAGGCCGGGTCTAATAACCCGTTTACTAACACCTGTATTAGTCCTCTATCACTAGGGGTGAACTGCTGTCGGACAAGGCATAATCCCATAAGCTTTCCATTTGCATATCCCTCATTAGCTGATTAAAACCTGAAGAAGGCAGGTTTCTGCAGCTGGTGGGCCCATTCCTTCACACTGTCTGCCTGGGTGGTTTGGGTAATGAAGTCATGTGGGTGGATGTGAGGTTTATATGTATGGAAGGGATTAAGAGCATTAGGATTTGTGTGAGCTGATGTTGCCATATTCTCTCTACTGGAACCCAGTAATTGGATGGGAGGAGAAATGGCAGACCCATTAGTTTTGTCTGTTTACTCAGGAGCAGGGTGCTAGAGATTCAATTTTGCTTTCTTTGGCTCCCTCGCCTTTGTGCAGCAGGCCTGCTTTGTCTCCTCCAGCCCTGAGCACCTCCAAACGCCAGCCAGCCCCACTAAGGCGATTCAGCCACAAAGGAGAGACGTCGGTGCCTCGGGGCCCGAGGAAGAGAAAATGCAGCCCCGACTCAAGTACTACTTGAAGGCAGTCCCATCCTGCTAGCCCAATCCTGGGAGACAGAGCAAGAGATAATTGAAATTTATCAACACTTCTGGAGTCCTTTTTTGATTATTTTATTAGTTCTCCACGTTTGGGATTAACAATCCTCAGCATCAAACGCACCGCAGGCTCCTTACTTGGGAAATGAATGGTTAGACATTTCGGGAGTCTTAACAAAGCAATTGTTGTATTTGCAGGGTTTGCATAATTTTAATAGATGAAAAATAACACGAAGAAAAAATCCATTTCCTGTGCTGTTTGTACAGCTGGAGACAGAGCTCCTTGTGCTTGATGATGTAAGAGATGCACCATTGTCTCGCCCCTAACCCCGACAATGAAGTCCCACTAATGTCGTTAACAAAACCAGACCAGGCAATTCGGAAAACTTTGAAGCTGAACATTGTCTCCAAAGTGTATGGGGCGCCACAGACAGAACTATGTTTATTCATCAGCAGTGCTGGGGTTTGCAAAGCCGGGAGATGACTTGCACCAGCAAAGAGTGAAGAAGGAAAATGTGGGTGGATCCTAAGGCTCGAGTTTGAAGCCAGGGAACAGAGGAGGGAAATATGGATGAGGAATTTTATTTGTCTTCCATTAAAATACTGGGGTAGTATAGGAGAATATTTCAACTCACTTTGATTCTGTGAAGGTTCATTTTGTATTTTTAGTTTCCTTTATTAAAAGCCACAGCCCCTACACAGATCACCCCCTCCC
This sequence comes from Mustela nivalis, assembly GCF_964662115.1. Lineage (NCBI taxonomy): Eukaryota > Metazoa > Chordata > Mammalia > Carnivora > Mustelidae > Mustela > Mustela nivalis. Next base: position 80,580,785 of record NC_139028.1, on the reverse strand, counting down.
AAACTGTAAAATGAAACTTGCAGCGCAAGTACTTTCATCAGTTGCTGACATATTCCATTGCAATTGGGTTTATGCTGTGGTATGTCTTTACGGAGGGGACACATTAAAAAATCCACTAAATGCAAGTCTGAGTGTTTGAGCTGGGTCATTTGCAGGGTTTTTAATGACAGCTTGTTTAGCGAGATTAAGGGATCGAGAGAGACCCTCATAAGCAACAGAGAACCAGCAATACTTATTATAAAAGGTTTCTCATAGTAAAAACAAATCTTCAAAAACAAAACAAACAAAAAACCAACAAACAAGCCAGAAAAACAAACAGATGAATAAAACCCCACATGCTAACCATCCTGTGGGCATATTTATGTGTGTTTCCCAAACCGCAAAACAAAACTCTCCATTTCAATCTCCCTCCGCCTCTATTATTTTTAATTGTTTTGTCCATTCCTGGTAACATTGTTAGTAAAAGCAGTTGGATCCTCTGTGCTACATGCTCAATTCGGCTAACGTTTTCGAGCCCCTGCTCTCTGTTGTGTTAGGGTTAGAACACACTCAACAAAGCATGCCTAGTTTCAACCCTCATTGGGCATTACCAGTATGTATGAAAGGAAACGTAATTAGAAAGAGAGAAAAAGAGAGGTAAAAGTTTAAACCTGGCTCATATGATCCTTGATGCCAGAGATTTGTCAAATCTCAAGAACAGAATGAACCTTAAAGGTCCTCAAACCCAACCATGCAACCAACCCTCTAAATCCCCTCTTAGCAAAAATTCAATATACCCCCTTACATGTTCCAAGTGTTTGTGACCTAGCATGTCCTTAAATCTTTGTAATCCTGATCTACAAATTGATCTTCTAGCCACTTTGTCTCCCACCAAAGCTTATCTTTGCATAATATATTCTTCATGGGGTAAAATTTAGCATTTTTTGAGCCCTCACTTACCATACAGCATGCCAAACATACAGCATCCTGTAAAGTGGGAATAGTCATTCTCATTTATAAGTAATGAAACCAAGGTCAGCGAGGCTAAGCAGCCCATCCAAGGACACACAGCCTCTAAGCAGATCAACCTCCTGTTACATAAGAAACCACTTCCAAACTCATGATTTAAAACAAGAGCTGTTTTATTATTTTTCGTGATTCTGTGTTTTGGCTAGAAGATTATGCTGCTCTGGGCTGGGATGACTGGGGCTGGATGGCCTAGGAGAGCCTCACTTACAGGTCTGGGCCTCAAGTGGGATGATGAGGATGGCTGGTCCAGGTCATCCTTAAGGAGGCTAATGTTTATTTGTTTAGATAGTGACAGCCTTTCAAGACAGTGAGAGCAGAGACCTACTGAGGTCTAGGCCCTGAACTCATAGCGACTTCCTTGTATTCTGTTGATCAAAGCAAGTCACAAAGCCAGTCCAGGCTCAATGGGTGGGAAAATAGAATCCACCTCTTGATGGGAAGAGCTACAGAATTGTTGGCCATTTGCACTTGAACACGTGGTCTGTGATCCACACTCTTAACTCTAGAGCCAGAGAGTCTACATGCACATCTTGGCCTTGCTAGGTGTTATCATGATGCCTTGGGAAATGTAACTGACCTCTTCCCATCTGTTTCCTCATCCGTAAAATGAGGATAATAACAGGACTCTTCTAGAAGCGTAGTTATGAGGACTGAATGAGTGGATATGTATAATGCACTTAGAATACTGCCTGGTAGAGTCTGCACAAAAAGTGATGATGATTACTGTTGTTGTTAATAATCCATATGTTGTACTGGCTATCTCAATATTTACTAATGTTTAGTATGTGCTAAGAGCTGGGGACGCAAAACAAAGGAGCTCAGTGGGAAACATTTAATCCTCATTTCCTACCTTTTACGTAGCCTCCACGTTGGGCGCTTTACAGAGAGTTCACTTAATTTTTATAAAAATCTAGTAGCTGAGGTGTTATTCTCCCTGGGGACAGGTAAGCTGAGGCAACAAGACATGGTCTTTTTTCTCAAAAACCTCAGATTTGAGAGTGAAAATCTTTACCAAGAAATGACATTTGCTAGGTTATTTCATAAGACACAGTTGTGTATTACTAACTTACTGGGGCTCAACAGCAATTTGTCACCTCTGTTAAGCAGATGAAGACCCTGGTATGCAGAGAAGTTAAGTCTAAGAGACGTCCACAGCTAGCACAGAGAAGAGGCTGGGCTAGGACTGGTGTTTCAGGCACTCCATTATAAGCTTTTCCATGACGTCACAATGTCTCACTTACTTAGATCAGTAATTGTCATGTGGAGAAGAAAAAGATGCCCAGAAATTGCTAAGAAAAACTTGGCTAGAGGAAGGCAGAACAACGAAATGAAGCATAACATGGCTGCCTTTGGAACCTTCCACACCCTGGCATAACACTTCTAGTTGTTTGCTGAGGTCAAGTTTGGATATGGTATGCCTACTGAGCAGATATGACTTGAATGGATCATAGCCTTTTCAGGACTAGAGTCAGGGAGCCCAGTTCCTAAAAGGAAACAGTTCCAGGCCAGCTTGGTCTGGCATGATCTCACAGATGCAAAGCATTAATCAAAAACTAGGACACTCATGACTGGAAGAGCTTTTGAAAGACTGGGGATATTCCACTTAATTTAGGGTTGCAACAGCTTCCAGTCCAGGGCTGCCTGACAGGTGTGGGCTCCCTTTGTACTTTGGAGGGGACTGATACATGCCATAGAAAGAGCAGGGTTGGAGTCAAAACAGACCTGGATTTTGATCCTGGTGGCATGGCTATGCACTGGGCAAGTCCTTTGCTCTGAGACTCCTTTAGATGGCTGCTGTGTGGAGTGTGTGAAGTCCTGCATACACAGTGCTGAGCATGGTGCCCGGCACATGTAAACTCTTTGTATTTGTGAAGGAAGAATTGATATAATCAGAGTGACGAAACCAGGTATCACCAAATCCTGCCCTGCACTCTCCCCTCCTTCTGAGGGAGTTAAACATGTGAGGAACAAAAGTAGAAGGAAATCAAAGAGCCCATTTGGCATTCGCTACTGGCACACCCTTGTTCTCACATTCAGAAAAGCTTTGGTGGAGCACATGGTTTCAGCTTGAGGACGAAGCACAGACTTTGCATTCCTCTCCTCCCAAATTTCAATCTCAGAATCATCTACCTTCTGGGGGATTTACAGGAAAAAGAAGTCAAGCTAGAGAAAGAAAAAAGCTGTCCAGGTTTGGAAAGAAGGAAAAGAGGGAAAAAAAAGGGATGAAAGAAAGAAAGAGTGAAGAAGCAAGGGGGAAGGGGAGGAGAGGAAGAAACAGAGGGAGAGAGAGCTGACTGGGCCCACGCTCATGTGCCCAGAACCCTGCTGGATCTGCTCACCACACAGAGGTAGGAGGAAATGGTAGTGGTGTTTTAACACAGTGACCCTGTCTATTGATAACCATGACCCATTCAGTGTTTCAGATTCTTGTTATTCATTTAGCAATGCTTCTTCCCTTGACTGGGTTATGGAAGATGGTGAGTGGAGACAGGCATTGGGAGACAAGGCTGGAGACTCACCTACCCTACGGCACCCAACGCACTATAACTATAATCACTGTCATTGCCATGGCTGCCATTGTTATACTCCTGTGCTTCAGTGTCCCCATTACCAGTGGAAAGGAAATTGAATCATAAGGACTTCCTTTCAGCTCTGAATAAATTATAGCAATATTTCAGAAAAATGTGGATAAATAAAAACCTATGTAAATAAAAATTTATTTTCTAATGATACACTGAGAGATAGCATAGCATAAAAATAGAGCAGATAATCCTACACAGGCATATTATTTAACCTCTCTGAGTCTTAGTTTTCTGATCTGTAAATAAGAACTAATGATAACTATCTCCCAAATTTGGAAGAATGTGTTAATGTAGAATAAAGTTTTATAGGTGCCTAAGATTCAAGACATAGTACTTCACTGTTATTATAAATATATGGTATAAGAGTTTATCATCAGTTCAGACCTTCATTATGCTATTCAAGGTACTCCTATTTTTCAGCTTTTTTTTTTTATAAAAGATTTTATTTATTTATTTGACAGAGAGAGATGACAAGCAGGCAGAGAGGCAGGTAGAGAGAGAGGCAGGCAGAGAGAGAGGGAGAAGCAGACTCCCTGCTGAGCAGAGAGCCCAATGCGGGGCTCAATCCCAGGACCCTGAGATCATGACCTGAGCCGAAGGCAGCGGCTTAACCCACTGAGCCACCCAGGTGCCCCCTATTTTTCAGCTTTAAGTGTTTCATTCCTTACCCACCACCACCCCAGGTCCAAGAGGAGCACCAGAGTAGTAGTATCAGATTCAGATTCAGTAAGAACTTGAATTGAACCTATGATCTGCAGTTTTACAGTTTTATGACTTGGAACAAATCATCTACCTTCTCTGAACTGCTTCCTCAACTAGAGGATAATTGTGTGGCAAAACTTCTAGTTGTCAGCCCCAGGATCCATTCTCTTTCTTTTTATTGGAGCATGCTGCAGCCTGATTAGAAGACTACATTTCCCAGCATCCTCTGCAGCTAGCTGTGTTCACATGACTGAATCTGGGCCAGTGAGATCTAATTAGGAGGGTTCCATGCCCTTCTTTAATTTTTGCTAGTTGTTGGAAAAAGGCATAATGGCTGGAACTCAACAAACTTCTTGGTTCCTGAGGATGACTGAACAGAGAGCTAGAGGAGCCTAAATACTGAGACAGTGCGACTCCGTGCCAGCCCTACAAAGACTACCTCTGATTATCCTTATGGGTAATTAAAAATAATTCACCGATTTAAGCTAATTTTATTTTGAGTTTTCTGTCAGCTGTGGTCAAACCTTTATAAGATAATGAATGTTAAAGTGGTTGGTACATTGTAGGCCCTCAATAATTTTAGTTTCCTTCTCTTACCTTTCCAGCAATTTCATTCTTCTTACAAAGCCAGTGAGCCTTTCTTAAATTCAAATATTAAACACCAAATTCCACAGATATGCTCATGTTATCCCCATTTCAAAGTCATTGTTGGGGTCATGATGAAGGTCAGAGGAAATACTTCTGTAAAAGTACTTTGTACATTGTAAATCTCCATCTATACAGGAGGCATGGAGACCTTTGTCAGTATGGCCACATCTCTGACCAGCCTTGTTCCTGTTCTTGTCTCCTGCCTAATCTCTCCTATCCTCTCCTAACATCTCCTTCCAGACATCTCATTTTCTCTCTATACCAATCTGAATGCCTCATGCGTAAGTTTTAACTTTTTCTACTTAATGCAGAGAAGAATAAGCACAAACCCCAAGAATATCTGGGGACAAAGCCTGAAGCAGCCTTATAGAAAAGCCCAGAATTTCTTGGCAGCATTAGACTTTATCTCAAAAAAATAATTTGAAAAATTTTCTGCTTTACTATATACTTCTATTTACATTTAAAAATATATACTATTTAAATCACTCACCCTTGAGTAACCTGTTGTTTTGAGAACGCAGATCCAGATCTGGGGAAGGAAGGCCACATTTGTCATATCTGTGCTTTTTGTGCTGTTTCTTCTGCCAGAAACGTCTTTCCCTGAATTTTCTTCTTCTTAAGTCTCCTCGGTAAACATGTTCTCAATTCCTTCAAGCAGACTGAGTCACTCTCTGGCATGTTGTACACTCCTCTACTAGAGTACTTGAGAGATTATATCTGAACTGGTTTCGGGGCACATGGTGTTGGAAGCGAGATGGCTACATCTCCCATTAGTCTATAACATCCTCCAGGGAAATGACTAGAATTTTGTACCATCATCACCATTATAACCACCACATACCCATACCCAATATGGCCTCACACTGTGCCTAGTCCATAACGGATGCTTGTTCAAAATTAGATGCAGTGAACAAACTGGTGAATGTTCAACAAATAAGTCAAAAGAAGAGATATCTTTGTGGACCTTAGACTTCAAATTTCACCCCCATGCATCATCTAGTTTGGCTTAGGTCAATGTCAGATGTGGCCTCCTCCAGGTATATGGCTTAGTACACTTCTAAAATGGACCCTGAACCCTTCTACATGTACATTGGATAGATAAAAGCAACCATCTCCAACTCAAGTCAGCCCAGCCAGGAAAATCCACTGCCAATGTCCCAGTGGTCTCCGAAATGTCAATACTATGAAGGTTGACGCTAAGCTCCACACACCCCCACATTATCAAATGCCCGTTTGCTTCATGTTTTGTCTGGTCTGTCAGCACCATTTACTGCTGAGCAGGTCCCTTATCTTTATTGATCACTTAATTTATCTTTTCTTAACTTCCCTTGCACCGTCTGGTGCCGTGTGTCCGTCTGTTGAGGCTGTCATGACTGGTTTGCTCTTGAAATAATAGGGGCAGCAGGTGGTGTGACTAAGTCGACCCTTCGCAGAATGGGGGACCATTCCCAGTCCCTGTCTCAACCTGCCAGTGTGTCTACACCCTCCCAGCTGTTCCACATTAAAGCAGTCAACTGTGACTTTACAGTCCGAGTTTTACACAACTGTTTTACAAACTGGGAAGAAGGTCTTTTGTCACAAATCCTTTGTCAGGCAGTAGAATGGGGGGAGAGAAAGCCAGTTCTGAGACTTGGTGCATTTTAATGATTATGCAGATAGATGCATACTCCTTTGCTTTGGTAAAAAGGGGTGTGGGTTGGGGGTTGGAGGCTGGCTGGGAGGAGAGAGCACACTGACTCCTTGCTCTTGGGACAATTTAGTAAGGGGAGCAACTGCTCTTTCAACACTAGTTTCAGCTTCAAACACTACTCCGTGAAAACCTTCGTTCCTCTTTTAAAGTGAGAATAAGGGCAATTAGAGCCCTATGTCCCAGGGTCAGTACTCTGGGGGCAAGTGTTTGCAATTGAGAAAACAGCAAGAAAATTATGCCTTTGGGATTTGAAAGCCAAGTGCCTTTATGACTTGGGGCTTGTAATCACATGTGAGAAGCCATGAGACAAAGTGAAAAGAACACAGACTTTTGAGTCAGATCCCAGCTCCAAAATTCAGTGATTTTGACATATCTCACTGTTGACAATATGGTATATTCGAATTCCTATTTCTTAATACAGAAATCTTTGATATGACATTTATCTCTATAACCAGGGGTTGATTAATGAAAATATTTAAATAATGAAAACTCTCTCTCTCTTCTGCTCTACAGACACCCACACATCCACCCCTTCACTTTGATTATAAGCTAAAAGGCAAGGGAAAGACCATGTAAACTTATCATTATGGAAAGAATATATTAGGCTAAGAGTCAAGAAATCTTTCATTCTCTCTTGTCTACACTAACGAGCTGGTTGAGTTTATGCATAGCACTTAAGCATTGTAAGCTTAGTTAGGAATAATCAATCAGAGAAAGATAATTATCATATGGTTTCACTCATATGTGGAATATAAGAAATAATGCAGAGGACAATATGGGATGGGAGGTGGGAAACTGAATGGGAAGAAATCAGAGAGGGAGACCAACCATGAGAGATTCTTGACTCTGGAAAACAAGGGTTGTGGTTAGGGAGGCGGTTGGGGGGATGGAGTAACTGGGTGTTGAGCATTAAGGAGGACACATGATATGATGAGCACTGGGTGTTACATGTAACAAATGAATCATTGAACACTATATCCAAAACTAGTACTATATGTTGTACTATATGTTGGCTAATTGAATTTAAATAATAAAAAAAGGGAACTATCAAATGTAGTTTATTTCTAAGGTGGGTGAATCCAGAAAGTGGATGGTAATGGTAGAATGAGCAGAGAAGAATCATTATCTTTCTTTTCCCTCATTTATATAGGTTTGCAGAGACAGAATTTCTACTTTCTTCTAGATGTTAGAACAACAGTTAGCCCTTCCTCCTAATGACTAGTCTCTAAGGTGGGAGAGGGCTAGGTTCTCTGCAGTCACTTCTCTCTCCTGGGTGATGTGGGGCACTAAAGGTTGCTGACACCTGTCCTTTTCTCTTTCTAGTTGGCTGGCCCAGAGGTCACAGGTACTATACCCTCCTTCCAGCCCTCATCTCTTAATCCTTGTGGTGAACAAATCTGGGGTAGAACCCAGGTCCCATCAGCAAAAGCAGAAATACTGAAATGTGACCTGCTGACCCAAACGTTTATGATCAATCCATGATAAGAAATGCAGACACTGTCATTAAGCATTTAGAAATCAGTCACTTCAACCTAAGCATGAAGTAAGTTCATTTTTTATATTAAAAACTAAATATTGATATAGCCAAGAGGAAAATATACAGCATTAAATGTTTACATTGGAAACTAAGTAAGATCTTTAGTCAATAATCTAAGATTCCATTTAAAAGAAGGGATCAAATTAAAACCAAAGCAAGCAAAGGGAGGGACACAAGGAAGAGCAGAAATCAATAAAATTTTAAAAATAGAGACAAATCAATAACGTTAAAAGTTATCCCTTGAAAAGATCAATAAAGTTGATAAACTTCTAGCCATGTTGATCAAGGGAAAAAAAGAGGAAAGACACAGATTACCAATATTAGCATGAAAGAGAGGACATCAATATAAACCCTACACAAACTAAAAGGATAATAAGATAATATTATAAACATCTTTACATCAACAAATTGATAGCTTAGGAGAAATAAAATTCCTTGAAAGATATAAAGTAATCAAGAAGAAATAGATAATCTTAATTGTCCTTTATTATTTTCTGAACATTCAGGCATGATACTCTCCAGCTTATATTCTAGACCCTAGATTATATTCTTTTGGTGTCCCCCACAGCTCTTCAGTGTCTTACTCATAGAAGGCACATAGCTATCTGTTTAATAAGTGCCATTTTAAAATTTATTTTTATTTTTTATTTATTTTTCTTAAGTAAGCTCCAAGACCAATATGGGGGTTTTGAACTCACAACCCCAAGACCAAGAGTCACATGCTGTACTGCCTGAGCCAGCTTTATTTATTAAAGCAAATGAATTTCTTATCCAAGCTATGCTATAAATGATCTCCAGGCCTAGAATGGGTTCACTGGTGAATTCTACCATACATTTAAGGAAGACATATGCCAATTTCATACAAACACTTACACAAAATAGAAGGGACAAAAATATTTCCTGAGTCTTTTTATCAGGCCAGCATTATCCTGATAGCAAACTCAGAGAAAGACATTATAGGAAAGAATTTCATAAATACAAACACAGAAATCCTTAACAAAATTTTGTCAGATTGAATCCATCAATATATAAAAGATTATACATCATGATGAAATAGAGTTTATCCCCAAAATGCAAGGTTGATTTAATATTTGCAAGTTAGCCAGTCATGCCAGCGAACTAAAAAGAAAATGCTCTGTGCTCATATTATAGGTAAAAAAGAAAAAAAAAGTAGTTGACAAAATCCAACATCCATTCATGTTATGATAACATTTTCAGCAAGCTAGGAATAGGAAGGAATTTCCTGAACCTTATAGAGACCATTTATAAAAACTTATAACTAACATTGTACTTAGTGGTAAGAAAGGGGATAATATTCTCACCAAAATCAAGGAGGCAAGGATGTTTTTGCTCCATTATACTGGAGATTGTAACCAGTGCAAAGATGCAAGAAAAATAAATAAGGTAATTGTAAAAGAAGAAATAAAACTCTTTATTTGCAGACAACATGATCATCTAGTAGAAAATCCACATAATCTATTTTTAATGGTCCTAGAAGTAATAAGTGACTATAGCAAGGTTTAATATGCAAGTCAATTTACAAAAATCAGTTATATCTATTTATTAGCAATGGACAATCAAATTAAATTTTTATTTTTATTTTTTTAAATTTTTTTTTAAAGATTTTATTTATTTATTTGACAGAGAGAGATCACAAGTAGATGGAGAGGCAGGCAGAGAGAGAGAGAGAGAGGGGAGCAGGCTCCCTGCTGAGCAAAGAGCCCGATGTGGGACTCGATCCCAAGACCTTGAGATCATGACCTGAGCCGAAGGCAGCGGCTTAACCCACTGAGCCACCCAGGCGCCCCTCAAATTAAATTTTTAAATCTCACTTGTGATAGCATCAAAAAACATGAAAAAATGAAATAAATCTAAGCAAATATGTGTAAGATTTATGTGGTGAAAACTATAAAACACTGTTAAGAGGAATTAAATACCTACATAAATAGATATACTATATTTATGGATTACAAGACTCAACACCAGAAAGATGTCAGCTCTGCTTAAATTGGTCTATAGATTTAAATAAATGCCAATCAAAATACCAGTAGGATACTTTACATAAAATATAAATCAAAAGCTTATTCTAAAATTAATATAGAAAATCTAATACCTAAAGTAGCCAAAACAACTTTGAAAAAATAGAACATCAACTGATTTTGAGGAACCCTTGTGCACTAAAATATTAAAAATATAAAAAATAGACATTAAAAATAGAAATATCATATGACCCAATAATTTCACTATTGAATATTTACCCAAAGAAAATGAAAACACTAATTTGAAAATATAAATGCACATAGAAATATCATATGACCCAATAATTTCACTATTGAATATTTACCCAAAGAAAATGAAAACACTAATTTGAAAATATAAATGCACTCCTATATTTAATGCAGCATTATATACAATAGCCAAGATATGGAAGCAGACCAATAGATGAATAGAAAAGGAAAACATGGTTCTTATATAAACATTGGAATATTATGCAACCATAAAAAAGGATGAGAGCAAGTCATCTGAAATAACATGGATGGACGTAAAGGGTATTCTGCTAAGTAAAATAAGTCAGACTGAGAAAGACAAATAACATATGATCCCATTCATAAGTGGGATCTAAAAACAAATAAGCAAATGAATAAACAACAACAACAACAAAAGCAGAATCAGACCTAAATACCAAGAGCAATCTGATGGTTATCAGAGGGAGGGGAGTGGAAAAATGGGTAATATAGGTGAAGGGTGAGGGAGATACAGCTTTCATGTTGTAGAATAAATAAGTCACAGGAATACAAGGCACAATATAAGAAATACAGTCAATGGCATTGTAATAAGGATTTAATGGGACAGATGGTAGCTACGCTTGAGATGAACACAACTTAATGTACAAACTTGTCAAATCACTATGTTGTACACCTGAAACTGAAATTGTGTGTCACCTATACTTAAAGAAAACGTACTATAATGCTACACTAATAAAGATAGTGAGATGGGTGCCTGGATGGCTCAGTGGGTTGAGCCACTACCTTCGGCTCAGGTCATGATCTCAGGGTCATGGGATCGAGTCCCGCATTGGGCTCTCTGCTCAGCAGGGAGCCTGCTTCCCTCTCTCTCTCTCTCTCTCTGCCTGCCTCTCCATCTACTTGTGATCTCTCTCTGTCAAATAAATAAATAAAATCTTAAAAAAAAAAAAAGATAGTGAGATAGTCAAGTAAATATAGACATAGAGATTAAAACAATAGAGGATCTACAAATTTGCCACAGACACAGTCAACTGATTTTTCATAAAACTGTCCTGGTTATTCAATGGAGAAGGTGTAGTCTTTTCAGTAAATGGTGCTGGAAATAAATGGAATGTTGATATACCCCAAAAAATTAAAATGAAATAAAATCTCAAATTTTAGTCACCACATAAACAAAAGTTAACCCCAAATGGTCACAGATGTAAATGTAAAGACTAAAACTATAAAGTCCCTAGAATAAAATATGGGAAAATATCTTTATGATTTTATACTAAGCAAATATTTCTTAAATTTAAGACACAAAAACCATGAATCATAACAGAAAAAAACATGATTAAATGGACTTAATAAAACTTTTACATTTATGTTCTTTAAAAGCCATAACTAGGGGCGCCTGGGTGGCTCAGTGGGTTCAAGCCTCTGCCTTCGGTTCAGGTCATGATCCCAGGGTCCAGGATCAAGCCCTGCATCAGGTTCTCTGCTCAGCAGGGAGCCTGCTTCTCCCTCTCTCTCTCTACCTGCCTCTCTGCCTACTCATGATCTCTGTCAAATAAATAAATAAATAAAATCTTAAAAAAAAAATAAAAGCAATTACTAGAAAAATTTTTAAAAATCAAATCAGAGAGACAAAATATTTGCAAATAATTTGATGAAGGACTTACATACAGAACTCTTTATAACTCTTTATAATAAGAAAAAATTTTTGGTTAGCAAACTATTTGAACATACACATCACCAAAGAAGAGATGTGAATGACCAATAAGCACATGGAAACATGCTAACATCATTAGTTACTAAGGAAATGCAAGTTAAAACCACAATGAGATGCCACTTGTTAGAATGGCTAAAAGAAAAAACAGCTGACTGTAGGAAGTGCAGGTGAGGATGTAGAGCAAATGGAACTCTTTTACATGGTTGGTGAATATACACAACAAATTTGGAAAACAATTTGAGAGCTTCATATAAAGGTAAGATTTGTGCTTACCATATGACCCAGTAATTTCACTCCTAGCTATTTACCCAAGAGGAAGGAAGACTCACATACCAATAAAACCTGTAGTAACTGGTGCTGGCAACTTCATCCATAGTCACTAAAAATCAGAAATAACCCCTATGGTTTATCAACCGGTGAATGGATAAACAAAGTTTGTTAAATTCAACCACTCAACAATTAAAATAATACTCAGCAATGAAAATGAATAAATTACTGATGCATACTAACATGATGAATCTCAAAAGCGTCATGCCGAGTCTAAGAAGACACACAAAAAGGCTCCATGCTGTATGATTCCATGTATATGACAATTTATTACTTGTTTTATTGTTGTTTCTGGAGATTTTCTATTTCCTTCTTGTGTTTGTCACTTTTGGTCTTTCCTTTTCACTCCAAGTGTCCCCCTTAATATTTATATGACTTTTTTAAACAATATGAAATTCTTTACAAATTTGTATGTCATTCTTCCTAAGGGGCCAAGCTAATTTTTCTCTTTCACTTCAATTTTAGTATATGCACTGTCCAAACAAGCACTATATGATATTTCTTTAAAAGGCAAAACTAGGGGCGCCTGGGTGGCTCAGCGTGTTAAAGCCTCTGCCTTCGGCTCTGGTCACGATCCCAGAGTCCTGGGATCGAGCCCCGCATGGGGCTCTCTGCTCAATGGGAAGCCTGCTTCCCCGTCTCTCTCTGCTAGCCTCTCTGACTACTTGTGATCTCTCTCTCCCTGTGAAATAAATAAAATCTTTAAAAAAATACAAATTTCCAGTTACAGAAGGAATAATTCTGGAGATCCAATGAACAGCATGGTGACAAGAGTTAACACTGTCTGTCAGAGACACTCTCTGTCAAATAAATAAATAAAATCTTTAAAAAAAATTAATAAATAAAAGGCAAAACTATAAGCAACTGGGTCAGAGTTGCCAGGAGCTAACATGAGGTAACATTTCAGGGATAATCTGACTATTTTATATCTTGAGTGGTTGGTGAATTTTTAAAAATGTTTGAATGTACACACAATTGTACAATTGCATCCTATTAAAATGACATTGAAGGAAACACACACACACACACACACACACACATATATATATATATACAGAATTTTTTTTTCAGAGAGGAAATAGGGGAGGACAAAGAGAGAGGGAGAGAAACTTAAGCAGCCTCCATGTCCAGCATGGAGCCTGACACAGGGCTCAGTATCACAACCTTGAGATCATGACCTCAGCAGAAATCAAGTGAGACATTTAACTGCTTGAGCCACACAGGCACCCTTATTGGGCATATTTTTAAAAGAGTGATGTAATATACCCAAAGAGGGTTTATTTTAAAATTTCTAAAATGATTCACATAAAATTATCTATTTTTTTTTCATAAAATAATCTATTAACATCCATTCCTGATTTTTAAAAACCTCAATAAACAAAAAAGTAATAATGTAACTTACTATGTTACCAAAACATAACTTTATGAGGAATTACCTGTAATTCTCAGCCAAGATTCTTCTAAGTAATAAAATGCGAGAAAAGGAAATGAAATGAAAAATCGGAAAAGTAGAGACAGTTATAATTATTTATAGATTATATAATTTGCCATATGGAAAAACCAAGAAAACAAAGACAAGGAAATCCTGTTACATGTTTCAGTATAGATGAACCTTGACAACACTACACTAAGTGAAATAAAGCAGTTATGAAAAGATAAAAACTGTGTTCTCCCACTTATATGAAACATCTAAAGTAGTCAGAACAATTAAAAGAGAAATTACAAATAAAGGGCTAGGAGAGGGGAAAAGGGAGTTGGTATTCAGTGGATATAGAGTTTCAGTTTTGCAAGGTGAGAGGTCTATAGAGCTAGTTGCACAATAATATGCATATAATTAACACGACTGTATTATACACTAAAATGGTTAAAATTATAAATTTTATCTTATGAGTTTTTTAACCAATATAAAAAGTACTATTGGAACTAATTACACTATTTGTCTATTACTGAACAATAATTTATGAATAGAATGCTATAGAAAAGTAGCAACCAGTTGGAAAATATCATGGAAAAATAGGTGCCAATAGTAATAACAAGAAGAATGATATAATACCTTGGATGAAGCAAAACTTGCAGAACCTATTTATTTATTTATTTATTTATTATTTATTTGAGAGGGAGAGAGAGAGAAAGCACAAGCAGTGGGAGGGGAAGGGGGAAAAGCATGTAGGTCTTGATCCGAGGTCCCGGGGATCATCATCTGAGCCAAAGGCAGATGCTTAACTGAATAAGCCACCCAGGCACCCAAACCTATTTAAAATAACTATAACTTTATAGGTATGTCTAGCAAAATTTTTCTAGATATGTCTCTTTAGGCAAGGGAAATAAAAGCAAAAATAAACTGTTTTCAGTTACAACTTTTTTTTAAAGATTTTATTTATTTGACAGGGAGAGATCACAAGTAGGCAGAGAGGCAGGCAGTGAGAGAGAGAGAGAGAGAGAGAGGAGGAAGCAGGCTCCCTGCCTAGCAGAGTGCCGAATGTAGGACTAGATCCCAGAACCCTGATATCATGACCCAAGCCGAAGGCAGAGGTTTAACCCACTGAGCAACCCAGGCGCCCCCCCCCTAAAAATAAACTAATTTCAAAATAAAAAGCTTCTGCACAGAGAAGAAAACAACAAACAAAATTAAAAGGCAACCAGCTGAATGGGAGAAGATATCTGCAAATGACATATCCAATAAAGGGTTAGTATACAAAATAAATAAAGAATTTATATAAATCAACACCCAGAAACAAAGAATCCAATTAAAAAATGGGAAGAAGAAATGAACAGACATTTTCCCAAAGGTATGCAGATGGCCAAGAGACATATGAAAAGTGCCTTAACAGCTCATGAGGGAAATTCAAATCAAAACTACAATGAGATAGCACCTCAAACCTGTCAGAATGACTAAATTCAACAACACAAGAAACAAGACTTGCTGAGGATGTGGAGAAAAAGGAACCCTCTGGCACTGTTGGTGGGAATGCCAACTGGTGCAGTCACTGTGGAAAACAGCATGGAGGTTCCTCAAAAAGTTCAAAAAATAGAACTCTCTTATAAGCCAGTAATCATGCTACTCGGTATTTACCCCCAAAACACAAAAACGCTAATTCAAAGAAATATATGCCCCTCTGTGTTTATAACAGCTTTAATTACAATAGCCAAATTATGGAAGCAGCCCAAGTGTCCATCGATAGACAAATGGGTAAAGAAGATGTGATACACACACCACACACACACACACACACACACACACACACACACACACAGGAATATTACTCAATTATAAAAAAGAATGAACTCCTGCCATTTGCAATGACATGGATGGAGCTAGTGAGTGCAATATTAAGTGAAATAAATCAGAAAAAGACAAATACCACACACTTTCACTCATATGTGTAATTTAAGAAACAATGAAAGAACAAAGAGAGACAAACCAAGAAATAAACTCTTAACTGTAGAGAACAAACTGATGGTTACCAGAGGGGAGGAGGGTGCAGGGATGGGTTAAATATGTAATGGATATTAAGGAGGGCACTTGTCATGAGCCCCAGATGTTGTATGTAAGTGATAAATTACTAAATTCTTTACCCGAGACTAATATAACACTGTGTGTTCACTATACTGGAATTAAAATACAATAAACAAAACAACTACAAAACTTTACTGAAGAACGTAAATGAAAACTTGAGTAAATGGTGAGACATGGTGTGTCCTTCAATGATAAGGCTGATTATATTGAAGATGCAAATTCTTCTCAGATTAATCTATAATTTAATGAAATTTCAATAAATGTTCCAATTGTATATTTTAAAACTCAAATATAATTTTAAGCATATCCAGAACATTAAGGTCTGAGAATAGTCTAGAACATTTTTTAGAAGTATTATAAACAGTGTAAAGGACACAGAGGTAGTTGTCCTAGATATTAAATATTAGAACATATTATAAAACAACAGTAATTAAAACAGTGTGGCACTGTGCATTTTTATTTTCAGAAAAGACAGGAAATTTTTTGGAACACAATGATAAGTTCAGAAACATACCTTTGTATATAATGAACTTGATAAGTGATTGAAAATATTGAGAAAAAGATCTAAGGTCCATTATCAATAAGTAGAGGTGGGACAACTGGCTCGTCATTTGGGGAAAAAAATGTTAAATCCTTATTCTTTGTGACATATCCAAATAAATTCCAAATGCTCCATTTATTTAAATGTAAAAGATAAATATCCAGCTAATTATAGAGTGGAAGAGGACTTGACAAGGTTGAGTTCTGATATAGATCTATAAGGAAAGGTCAACAAGTTAGAACAAAGTTAAAACTTCAATGAAGAAAATATTAGGAACATAATGAAAAGAAGCAAATGACAACAGAAAACACATTTGCATTACAGGAGATCATCAAAAGGAAAAGAGACTTCTTACAAATAAATGAGATGAACATTTAACTAGAGATACAGGCCATGGACATAAGGAGAAATCCATAATATAATTCATAGAAATAGGAAATGCACATCAGAAAAAATATCCAACTTCCTAGTAATCAAATAAATCCAACTTAAAATTGGAATTTGGGGGCACCTGGGTGGCTTAGTTGATTAAGTGTCCAACTCATGGTTTCGGCTCAGGTCATGATCTCAGAGCCATGAGGTGGAGCCCCACGACAGGCTCCGCAATCAGCATGGAGTCTGCTTGAGATTTTCTCTCCCTCTCTCTCAAGTAAATAAATAAATCTTTTTAAAAAATCTTAAGAGAAAATCGGAATTTGTTTTAATTTTAAAAATATTACCTGCAGTGTTCATCTTTGTTATGCTGATGATAGATATGAATTTATACCACTTTATCAGGAAATCTGGTAATACCTTCTAAAAATTCAGAAATATTTGTATCTTTTGACTCAGAGATGTCCCTGCAAAAAAAATTTATATTAAAGAAAACATTAGGGGCACCTGAGTGGCTCAGTGGGTTAAGCCCCTGCCTTCAGCTCAGGTCATGATCTCAGAGTCTTGGGATCCAGCCCCGCATGGGGCTCTCTGCTCATTGGGGAGCCTGCTTCCCTGTCTCTCTCTGCCTGCCTCTCTGCCTACTTGTGATCTCTCTCTCTGTCAAATAAATAAATAAATAAATTCTTAAAAAAAAAAAAAAGAAAGAAAACATTGTTCAAGAGTGCAATCTGCAAGGATATTCAATAGAACATTGTTCATAAGTATAAAAACTTAGAAACAGCTGAAACAGATTGGTTTAAAAAATGTCTGACTGTACACAAGATTGCATCCTTTGCAACTATTAACACGACATTGTAGGAAAATATTTAATTCCATAGAAAGCTGCTTAAGGAGAAAAGTAGATGCAGTATGATCTCATTTGGTAAATTAAGAAAAAATACAAAGAGTGGAATATACAAGTCAAAATGTTAATAATGACTTTTCTCTTTTGTATCCTATATTATCTAAATTGTCTAAAGTGAAAAACTCCATTTAAAAATGATCCATTGCTTATTTTGTTTATATGTTGTCCTTATGTTGCAGAGTAAATCTAACCATCTTCATACATATGTGATTCTATATGTCAAGTTTGGGCCATATTTTTATCATATCATATTCCAATTGTTTATTTAAATGCCTATCTCTAGCAGACCATGATATCTTTCAGACTTATTCATCTTGAATATGTAATACAATATTCCTTACACGTGATGAATAAATATTCAAATTTTAAAAAAATGATGCTTCACCAAGTAAGAGATGGGGAGACAAACACATGTCAAGATGCTCACTTTCAATAGTTAAAGAAATACAAATTAAAACCACAATGAGATACCATTTCATACCCATTAGAATGACTGAAGATTTTTTTAAATGACAATACAGAGTTCTAGTAAGCAATGAACTCTCATATATCACTGGTAGGAATGCAAAATGGGAAGCTACTTTGGAAAACTTTGACAGTTTCTTAGAAGGCTATATACACAATGTGCATAACACGCAGCAACCCCAGGTACTTACTCAAGAGATATGGAAACATGTGTCTTTCATGCAAATATTTATAGCAATTTTATCCATAATTAACCAAAACTAGAGACAACTCAGTGGTTCCTCCACTTGCGCATGGATAAATAAATTGTACTATGTACCATACAATAGAACACTGCTCAGCAGTGGAAGAAATAAATAATGGATACAAACAACAACATAGCTGAATTGCAAAAGCAATATGTTAAAGGAAAGAAGCTAGACATACGTGGCTACATAATACACGGTTTTATTTATATGTCATTTTGGAAAGGAAATATCAGTGGTTGTCAAGGAGGAAGTGGTGAGAGGGGTTTAATTGCAAGGGAACTTTCTGGGATGATGAAATATTCTATACCTTGATTGGTCCCATAACTGTATACCTTTATTCTTATCAGACTGTGTACCTAAAAAAAGTGTGAATTCTGCTGTATGTAAATTATACTTCAATAAATTTGACTTATAAAAACTATTCATATACACAATGTATACTCAAAGTATGCACATAGGGACGCCTGGGTGGCTCAGTTGGTTAAGCAGCTGCCTTAGGCTCAGGTCATGATCCCAGCGTCCTGGGATCAAGTCCCACATCGGGCTCCTTGCTCAGCAGGGAGCCTGCTTCTCCCTCTGCCTTTGCCTGCCATTCTGTCTGCCTGTGCTCGCTCTCTCCCCCTCTCTCTCTCTGATAAATAAATAAAATCTTAAAAAAAAAAAAAGTATGCACATAGGCATTAAATGTGGGGAATTGTTCTTTTACTTATCATTTTTATTTTATTATGATTTAGGAGTGGCAAAAAGTCATGAGTGTACTAGTAATTTTATATACTAATTGCCCATAGGCACCCTTTTGGTGAACTATATATACAGTTTTGTAATTCTTCTACTTTTGTAGTTTAATTACATTAATGGAAACATTTTTATACCTAATAAATACCTCAATTTGTGTTTTATATGTCTTTGCTTTCTTCATTTCATTTGCCTCGTACTTCTTTGCTACTGCATTTGATACATTTAGAGGTCAGTAATAGATTGGGAATAAAAAAAAGAAAAACTGGTTCTTTGGTACAGATAGTTCTAGAAGCACCATTCTGGAGGCAGGGAATGTAAAGCTTTGCCACCCTTCCTTGTCTGTGTGTGTTGTTTCCCTTGTAACTGGTTTGGATCACTTTCCATCCTGCAGAGCCAATCTCCTCTTTACAAGCAGGTAACAATTTTAGAAATTCCACTGGGTCTCAAGTTCAAGATTATTTTCCAATGCAGCTCTACTGACAATCTATGATTAATTTTCAACTCTTTCTGAAATTGGCATTTGATGATGGAGGGAATGATTGGACACATCAAAACTTTAACATGAAGATCCTTCCAGTTTAAAAACCCTGAGATTCTACCAATCTCCACCAAATAAATAAATTTATTTATTTAAAACAAACAAACAGTGCTCTGGGGTTTTGCCAGTGTCAATGCACAGAGAAACCTCCTTACCCTAGTCCTTTTCACCAATCCTGGCCACTTCCCTTCAATCCAGCCAACGGTTACAGATACCTCTTCTTTATCAGGTCCCAACTCATGAATAAGTCTATAACAGGGAAGATGAACTAAAATCTGTGTCCTCCAGGAATGTATAGCTTATCTTATGATAAGAATTGGTTTTCAAAACAGTGATTTCAAAGCCAGTAAGATCAATAATTATCAAGAAACATTCAGTTGGGTTTTCTTCCATAGGTATTTAGAAAATTAGCTTGATTTTTATAAACTTCCATTCTCCTATTGCCTTGGGCTTCTGTTTAAAATTGTTCTGTATTTACTTATATACTTAGAGGTTTTTCAGTTGAGATAATAGACAAGTATTAATTTCCTCTGGTTTGTCAATATGTTCAAGTATTGGAAGATAGGTGTATACAGAGATCCCCATTTCCAATCTTTTTCTCTGTTGAAATGTAAAGCCCAGTTCCTTAAGAGATCATGATCTAAATGATTTTCATTTTGAAACTAATTGTTTAAGCCCAACCACCAATTAAAAAAAAAAAAAAACAACAACCTTCTTTCTGGAATTTTTTATGAAAAGTTCTGACTTTCCTGTTAGCCCTCCATTTTTGTATATTATAAAATGGGATTTATGTAATTTATCGTATTTCCCTTTGGTTTAAGCCAAAGATTATGTCTCCAGTTTATAATTACTTAATCTTCCCTTTATATGATTTAAAAAAAAAAAAACTGTCTTGCAACTTTATTTAAGCTATCTCAGAACTTCTGTGGAAGATATACAGCACTCAAAAGTAGAATGATTAAATTAATAATGGCAGTTTAAGAATGGGTTCTATTAGGTCTTTCCTTTATTTGCACTACTATTTTGTTTAATTACTTAGTTTTCAAAAACTTTCAAGAGTCTCAATGTATTCTTTTAATGTAATCATAATGATATATAATCAGGTATAAATATTTATTACATCAAAATTGGATATTGTTTATTATTTCCCTCCTGATGAAATCAAGGATGACTTATTAGGTTTCTGGGGGGGGGGGAGATAATTTTTTTTAAACAAAAATAAAAAACTTAGTAAGTAACTGAAACCATGTAGTGGGGAATTCTATTCCCCAAGAAATTCCTAGGTAAAAATTTGAAATTAGGCTTTAAGAAAAAAATTCAAAATAGTATACAAGATATCTTGGCAACTTGAAAGACAAGCAACATGTTTTCTTAAGTACAGCGTCAAAAATTTTAAAATTTTAACCTATAACCAAACTCTGAGCTTCAGGTTTACCATGGAATACAAGCTTCATCAAAGATGATCCTATTTCCAATATCTCTTATATCTCCTGCATCAGTAGCTAAACAATGTGAACAAGCAGCTGAAATGCTTGCCATCACACCCTGAAAGTTGGACTTTCTCTAAATATCATCATTTAAAAGTTCTCCAGTTGGTGTTATTTACTGTGGTCAGGCGATCAAATAGCAGGGTCTCTCACCTCAGGGACCCGGGGTGTAAATTAGAGAGAAAGCACAAGTGAACGGAGTTTGGTGGTCATTTGAGACCCTGATGGACATTTGTCTACCTCACAAAAGCCTCTGTACAATTGGGCTCAATTTGTCACAACTGACAGTTTCTGCTCTAAAGAGGCCCAGATCTGGAGTGGCACAGATGTTATAGTTTTCTCATTCCTCCGTTTGACACAGGGACGAAATTCACCCAGCAGAGTTAATCCTTCCAAGCAGTCTGCACAACCCCAAACAGGAACCTTTTCTCTTTTCTTCCTCTCTCCGCAGTGTTCTGGTCAGTTTCCTTAGGGAAAGAGAAGCCGCCCCCCTCCGCCACAGCCAGTTCGGAGCAGCAAGAGCCCTACAGGGACACAATCACCTCAGGAACCATTAGGATGGGGCTACAAAATGCCGGCTGAGAGAACTTCCCCACAGAAGTCTCTGACCTTCTGGAAGGCAGAGCCCAGCCTATCCATTGCTGTATCTCCTACCACAAAAGCCCAACTCGGTTGATCTCAGAATAGGCTGTCCATAAATGTTACGTGAAATTGACCGAGGAGTTTGACATGTCACCTTATATGTCAATGAGCCCATCTAAAACCCCCCTTGCACTAGTTGCAAAGAAAGCCCAATTTGTAATCAGGTATCTACAGCAGGGTCCTAAGAAGGTACAACTGCAGTAGTTTCTAGTAGCAAAACTCAACAAATGCCCATGGTTTTTGTTCCCAGAAAAATGACACAAGAAAACAAAAATGGTTGTGTAGGCACCTTGCAGAGAGTACAGTTTCCAAATAACTGTCTTAAGTGTAATTGAATCTGTCCTTTAACAACTCACAAATTATCTCCTGACAACTTGAAATAATAGACCTTTTTGTTAAAAGGAGAAAGCTTGTGGAGACCAAAGGTTAAACAGGTCTTTTCATCATGATAAATCACTGGTTAATGAGGTCACTATTGTTGGGTATTATGACCATTCCCTTTAATGCCATTACCTCCTGGTTGTAAAGCTGACACTACTAATGGTCTTCATTCTTTGAACTTCTCCACAATATTGACTGGCTTCTCGGAGCAGATGTTCCTTGGATGAGATTGCAAGAGGGACTACAATTCTTAATCATGGAAAGAGTTTCAGGCAAGCTAATGGAATCCAGGCGGTCTAGGCATTTGCAGAAAGGCAGTAAGAGGTAGCAGGAAAAAAACAAGGAAACAGCTTTAATTCTGGTATAATAACATCAATTTGCCATGAGGACCTGAGGCAATGTAATGTAGTAACTCGCACCGAGAGCTTAATGAATGCTCATTAATTAGAAGTAAGGTGACAAGTGCAATTAATATTTGTTTCACTCCTTAAACATCACAATAGCATACACCGTCTCACTTATCCTTATGAAAACCCTGGAAGTTGCATACATTGCCACCACTTTTAGATAAAGGGGCTGAGATCCTGTAGAGAAATTATTTCCCTCAGTCCTGCAGATACCAGATGATAAGGAACACGAACTTCACGCTCTCCCATACAGCCATGGCTGCCAGGAGAAGAAACTAGCCAGTTAAGCCCCAGACTGTGTAGTATCAACGACTACTCCAAACAGTTCCTTTACAAATGCAAAGTGCACAAGAGAGTAGTTCTTCTTTTGCATTTGATAAATGAACAGAAATACAACTATCTAATTTTCATAATAGAAAGATTTTAGAGATCAGTAGTGTAGGGAACACAGGCAGCTTAGCAACACTTGAAGTAAGGCAACAATGAATGTACCATCAATGTCAAATCTGTAGCAGCATTCTAGGGACAGAATGGCTTCCACGGCACATGTGCGATTTTTGAATCACAAAGATTCCTTTCCTTGTTGTTGTTGTTGTGTTGTATTGTTTTGCTTTATTTTGTTTACCTGGGCCAAAGAATGAAAACATGAATAAATAATCCAGATATGTTGCTAATATGAAGTCAAATATGTGTGATACCTTCCAAAGCCACACATGATTAGTATTGTGTAGACAAGAGATACAGAATTTTGGCATGAATTATATATATCCTATCCAACAACTACTGGCCACTGCCTTTGTTGGAGGAAACAGCAGCAATGCAATTGTGGTCACCTGAGGGCTAGTAGGCACTTGAAAAATTTGAGTTAAACTGAAAAATATTTGTATGAATTTATACCATTTTTGTTTCATCAAAACTGGAAGCATTGAAAGAACTTAAATGCTTTACTCTTTGGGTTGCTAATAAAGAACTTTTCTCCTAGGGGAATGAATGTGGAATCACCAATGCTTGCTGCCTTTTCTCCCCTCGTAAGTAACTGTAACCACAGCTTTAGGCAACCTTTGTTACTTCAACCCCAAGTCCAGCCGAAACAGCGTGGGTTTGCGTTGCTTTTGAGAGGACACTGAAGATTTGGGCTGGGGGGGGGGGAGGGGGTGATAAAAGCAATTTTTAAAAAGGGAGAAGCAACAGAACCATCTGTATCCAGCATACTGGTCTCTCACTAAAGACGAGGACTGTATTTTATTCACTTTTCTACCCAGCAGACAGAAAGCATTCGATACATGTCTACAGAATTAATTAAATAAATACATCAAGATATGAATGCATGAATGAAAATTTCACAGATACACTGTAGATAAGAGCTTAATGACTTTAGACTTTCTTCTCTAAAGCTGGCTCCCTTCAAGTACTTAATTTGTTATCACAATATCCATGGGTCAGTTAGGTGGGAAATCATCTTGTCTGTGTTGACAGATGAAGAAACAGGTCCACAGAGCAGGGAGCAAATGACATAAGAGTGAAATATTAATTTCAACAAGACTTTGCTCTATTTTTTTTTTTTTTTATTGTGAAAGGGAAACCATCCAAAGGAAAACTGATCAAGGAAATGCAAGAGACCGTCTCGGTTGTGCATATGCCTGCAAAGAGAAAAGAGGTTTCCGTTCTAGGAAAAAGAGTTAAAATCTTCCCTTTTGCACAACAAAGAATGGAACATGGTATTGAAACATTGAGTTAATCTCCCAAGTGCTTTGTCTCTGCACCACCAAAGACACCGAAATGGGGGGAAATGCTGGATGTCTGGACTCTCATATCAAAGCCCTAATAATTAGCTCTTTTTCACTTTTTTAGAGAACACAACCCTGGAACCACAGGGGGGATTAGGCAAATGTTAATTAGTAGGGCTTAATGTCCAAACCAAAGCTCAGACCAGGCCTTTTCAGCGTTCAGATGAAATCTGAAAACAAGTCAGGAACACTTTGCAATGTTTCAAAATATATGAATACTAAGTCCTGTCTTGGTAAAATGGATATCCTGCTTAATTTCATTTTTCACCCATTTAGGTATCACAGAGAATCTAAATTGGAGATTAAACCCCATTCTTTTCCTTTCAGGGTTTGTACAGACTCAGTCTCTAATTAACTTAAATAAGTAGTTCCAAAAACCTCTGGACGAGTCAGTAGACAGAAACATGCTGGAAGTCTGGCAATTTACATACTGCTTGAACTCAACAACAATCCTGTATGGTGTTAGGTTTGGCTGGTATAATTACTCCTATTTTAGATGAAGGAACTGGGGGTCACAGGTAAAATGAGGCTAGGACATAACAACTACTAAAGAAAGACCCTTGCCTCTCTGCTTCAATGATTATGGGACTTCCCCTGTCAACAGCTCAGTTTGGTGGTCAGCAGAATGGGGTTTCCAATGTCTGCCGCTCCTTAAAATGCCTCCATCTAATCTGTGTGATAGTATGGAGGGGCCAGATAGCTTCAGCTGTAACTCCAGGGTGATCAGCTCACAGGTTATCAACAGAGCACTACCCACGAGTGGTGAGCTAACACTATCTCAGAAAAGATATACTCCAGAAAAGGCCAAGTCATTATTGATCGATAATTCACACTAACTAGCATAGGGAAGTCAAACAGGGGAACACTAGCAGTGGAGCAAACATCCTGTTAAACAGTATTATAAATGTTAGGAAATCAGCTCTCATTGGTAAAGTGAGAGGCAACCAAGTTTCAGGGATGGGCTAAAACAGGTTAGGGTTAGGGTTCCATCCCATGCTTTTGTGAACATGGTGTAAGAACCTACTGAGACTATTTTCTGAACCCCGAAGGAATGTACCCATGGCTTGACCCCTAATTGGTCCTGCATTCAGCCATCACTTTAGGAGGGTTTTTGATTGTGCGATGCCAACTAGAAGGCAGAGAACACTGCCCAGAAATGCTGCTGTGTCTGCTGCAGGTGAATCTTCCATATGCATGACTGTTGGAACACCTGACAGAACAGAGAGCTGGCGACTAATCAGGCTCTCAGGTCAGAGACTATTTTCTGAACCCCGAAGGAATGTACCCATGGCTTGACCCCTAATTGGTCCTGCATTCAGCCATCGCTTTAGGAGGGTTTTTGATTGTGCGATGCCAACTAGAAGGCAGAGAACACTGCCCAGAAATGCTGCTGTGTCTGCTGCAGGTGAATCTTCCATATGCATGACTGTTGGAACACCTGACAGAACAGAGAGCTGGCGACTAATCAGGCTCTCAGGTCAGAGTATAGAAACCACACAGAACTGTTAGTAAATATCTGTATGTGTCCAGAATTTAGCCTAAGACTTACCTACATTATAATCTTATAACATGATTTGGGAGAGAAACTAACTTACCCACCACTAACTACAACTATCTACCAAAATGAATCTGAGTTATTCATGAATCAGATTGAGTCAGGTCCATTCATAACAACAGGCATTAGTGTGAGCCAGACATGGGTTCAAGTGCAGCTTTGCAAATCTGTCACTGGACCACAGTTGTGGTTTCCTCGGTGAGGCTTCTGGCTCTGTGCTTCTTTGATTGTACATGAGCTCTGGGTGAGGATTTCTGTTAAGGACCTAGACAGTTACTTCACTCTGCATTTTCATTTCCCCATCTACAAAATGCAGATAATAACTGTGTCTACCTCATAGCATTATCATGAAGAATAAAACAGATGATCATGAAAAATAAAAAAAAGATGATTATGCAAAATTACATCAGTGATCATTACACAGTAAGTGCTCGCTACATGTGACCCACTGATTATTACTGTTATAATTTCAAAGATCCCAATTCTTTCACTTCATCCAAGACATGCTTTCTTCTGGAGGGAAACACTCCAGGAAAGAAGAGGTTCTGCGCGGATGAGACGCTAGCCTCTACTAGAAGGCTCAGCCCTTAGTTTTCTGTGAGTTGAATGATTCCCCGCTCTGCGAAAGCCAGCTGGCTGAGCCGCCATTCTGGCTAAAAGTCCTACAGACCATGGTGCTCCTGGTCCTTCTGTTTCCAACTGGAGGGCTTAGGAGAGAAGGGAAGCAGAGGTGGAGTTCAGGATGCAAAGGTACCCCTGAAGTGAGGCAGGTGAACACAAGAAAGCATATTACCCATTTAGCCTCCTTGGGTTTCTCCCCTAGTGCAGAAATTTATTGATAGGAAGAAGGCATTTCTTTTTAATCAATAAGTCATTTCAAACAACTGTAGCAGACATTTGCCATTGTTTTTGGTTAGTCAGCACCAACCTCCCTGTCTTTTGGGGGAACCGCCTCCATGGTCTCAGCATGAGTCCCAGCTCTCCTTTCCACAGCAGAAAATGATGAGTCAGATATGCCCTCTCCTCACATGACCAGTGCTTCCATGGGGCCTCACACACCCAGGGGGTAAACACGCCTGCAACAACATCGACATCCAAGATCCCCATGAGACTACTGCCACATAACGATTTTAGCGCTATTTCTTGCTGCTTCAATCTCTTTCTGAATCTGGTCCCCCAAGTTGCCCATTAATTTGGTGATCTACCTTGTTCTTTAAAGCATGTTCCTCTTTGGATTACGTTTTCCAGAGATATTTTCTGTGGCTTACAGCTAAGAGCCCAGGCTGATGTACCAAACTATTATTGGGCACCCCTGATGCCCCAGTCACAGGAGCAAAACAGAAGAGAGCCAAATACCCTGAGAAGCTTGCCTTTGAGGAGGGGTAGAAGACAGGTACCCAATCCATCAGACCCTCCCTGATGCATCCCTGTGATCACTTAGTGCCTACTCTGCCCATAACATTGCCTATTAACAGGATATACTCTGATCTTTAGATTCATTATATTCCTAGCATTTAGCACAGGGCTTGGCAGGGAGATGGGCTCAATATGTGTTTGCTGAAGGAGTGAATGAGGAAATGAAAAAATATATAATGTGTCACCAGGGGTCAGTCTTCCCCAATATTACTACACTGATCCGATCATATAAGGAAGGCAGGATCAATGTTTTATTCTCTCCCTTTATTTATTTATTTAGAATAATGAGTTGGTTTTGTAGGATCTTCCCAAAGATTACACATGAAGTTCTGTTTTGGAATCTTTTGATTAGCACTTTGAATTAGGAATTTAAATATACTTAATGTGTTCAACCCATTGCTGTTATTAGTCTCATTGATACACAAATTGTGCCAGCTTTGGGCAGTAGAAGACTCTTCAAGTTGGCCCCACTAAACAGCTGCAGAAAATTTAATAATGCACTTGAAAGTCTGAACAGCAATTGTTTAAAACTTTTTGATTGTCTCTATTTTTCAACATTGAAGGTGGTTTTTTTTTTCATTTAAGAAAGTTATAGGGGCGCCTGGGTGGCTCAGTGGGTTAAGCCGCTGCCTTCGGCTCAGGTCTCTGCTCAGCAGAGAGCCTGCTTCCCTCTCTCTCTCTCTCTGCCTGCCTCTCCATCTACTTGTGATTTCTCTCTGTCAAATAAACAAATAAAATCTTTAAAAAAAAAAAAAAAAAGAAAGTTATAAAAATTGCTCTGTGTTCAGCCTGGTAAATGGTGCTTGTAAGTGTCCATATATGTGTCTCTCTTAGTGTCCTATCTTGCCTGATAGAGGGTCTTTCTCCCAGACACAGTCCTTCACAGGCCACGGCAACCTGCAAGCATTGGGCAGTCCTAAACTGTATCTATGAAATGACACAGATGACAATCACACGGACACAATGAGACTAAGGTAGTGGTCCTGGGGTTGAAAGAGGTTAAATGAAACCAGGAGGCCATTAGACTCTGGTAAGTTCTAATGCCATGGCAGCCTACATAAGCAAACCAAGATCTAAGTCTATAAATACTTCAAGGTTATAGCATCAAAACCTAAGGACAACCAACTGGAAAGAATCAACTAGGCTTTGAGCTAGAGCCAATCAAACAATTTCCTTGCTTTGCTTGCACCTCATTTCTAAAAGTCCTCACCCAGCTCCTGTTGGTGGAGGACTCCTAACCACCTCTGGTTCGGTATAGCCAACTGGAATCACTTCTTTCTCAGATAAACTCTTAAAGAAATTTTTAAAAAGATTTTATTTATTTATTTATTTATTTATTTATTTATTTTAAAGATTTTATTTATTTATTTGACAGAGAGAAATCACAAGTAGATGGAGAGGCAGGCAGAGAGAGAGAGAGAGGGAAGCAGGCTCTCCGCTGAGCAGAGAGCCCGATGCGGGACTCGATCCCAGGACTCTGAGATCATGACCTGAGCCGAAGGCAGCGGCTTAACCCACTGAGCCACCCAGGCGCCCAGATTTTATTTATTTATTTGACAGAGAGAGAGATCACAAGTAGGCAGAGAGGCAGGCAAAGAGAGAGAGGAAGAAGCAGGCTCCCTACTGAGCAGAGAGCCCCATGCGGGGCTGGATCCCAGGACCCTGAGATCATGACCTGAACCGAAGGCAGAGGCTTTAACCCACTGAGCCACCCAGGTGCCCCAACTCTTAAAATTTTTAATATGCCTCTATTTACCTTTAAACAGGAAGAAATGATGATAGCCCTTCTGATAAGAGGAAATCAGGAAAAACTGGAGAGAGAGGGGTGACAGTTGACTCAGAACATGAAGCAAATGCACGGGATCGTGAGAAACGATGTAGGTAAGGCAATGAACAAAGGCTACCACAATGGTAGGGGAGCAGTGTGGGCAAGGGTCAAGGGTGAAATCTGGGGGAGCTCAGAGCCTGCTCAGCAGGAACCTGGAAGGCTAGGGGATCTACTGTGAAGGACAGAAAGCACCCACCAGAGTACATGTAAGCATTTTTCCTTTTTCAAAGGACTTGTCTTAGGCCAGAAGTCTTCCCTGTATAGTTGCCTTGTGTAGGTCTGGTTAATACGGGCTCTTTCCTACTTTCCTTTGCCTCTGATTTGGGAGACAACTCTCCCGTACCCCCAATATGGATCACTCTCTCCTCAAAAAGGGTGAGTATATCAGTTTCATTTCCACGAAGACAGCCCACACTGCTGCAGCCCTGCCCACAAATGCAGAGAGCCCCAAGGTGAAGACCCAACTAAAGGCCAGGCAGGTTCTGCCAAGTCCCCCACTGCCTGCATGCAGTGCCCCCAGCTGTGTGCCTCTGCTGAAGAATGTGGCTCTACAGGCTCTGCTCATTTATCGGGTTTCCAAGTGAAAGAAGTAAAATTTGTAAAAAAAAATGCTCATTTCATGTACGCTGATTAGCATAAAATCGTTCCTTTGTCTCAGCTGCTAAGAAGGACAATGGCTGGTGAGATTGTCCCTCTCCCTTCCTCTGTCCTGAGTACAGCAGGCCAGGCCACACAAAGACTGCAGCGCAGGGAACCAGGATCAGCCAGACTCGTAACTGTGAACACCAAGAGGAAGGTGCTCTGGCCCGGACCTCCTTCATCTCTAGACCCAAGAATAAAATAGGACCTGGACCCCTGGACGCGACAGAAAATACTCCTCCCTGAAATGCAGCTTCTGCTCTCATTCAGGAGTTGAAGGTTGAGACATCAGACACTTCATTTACTCATTTATTCTTTTACTGTTTCTGCACTGGCTTCTGTGCCCTAGATACTTACTAAGTACTGATTTGTCCAGACCTTTGAGAAAGAGAAAGGAAACAGCAAATCAAGCCAAGGATTTTTCCAAGAATAACTTGGAAAAATTCACCAGCCCTGTGATGTTGAGATCCAAATACACATATTCGATTCGCAAATGCACAATTTTTTCGACACTTTAATATCACTCAACTAGGGATAAGTCCTATAACCAGTAGCACCTGAAAATTCTAAATGGCAGGAGTTTTCCTTTCTTGGTGGTATATAAAATAATAGTGTGTATAGCAATTGAGGGTGTCTTGGATTGGGGGGGAATAAACCTCACAGAGAAAAAACCTGGTAATGGCAAACTCTGCCTGTCTAATAGGATTCCCTCCCCATCCCAATCCATCAAAGAAATATTCTCCAGTAGGCAGAATTTTGTTTTATCAATCTGAATATGAGGCTGTATATGTAAAATTCCCTAAGAGCATCTGCTTCCCAGCAAAAGACAGGAAACAGAATTGACACTGGGCACACAGACTTGGTTCTAAATGTATTTCTGGTACTTACTATTCACTTACCATTTGGAAGCCTCTCTCACATTATCTGGAAAAGGCAGACGACAACATTTCCTTCCCAGAAGTTGTGGGGTTAAATGACATAAAGTGTGGCACATAGGAGATGCTCAATAAATGCTGCTTCTCTTTTTATATAGAATTATGTGTTATACTTGACATAAGAGCTAAAAAGAAAAAAAGAAAGAAAGAAAGAAAGAAAAAGAGCTCATTCAATCTGCAAAACATACCCATCAGGCAAGGAACTGGTAACCTGAACAAGGTCACACATCTGGTAAAGGAAACGTGGCTGGGTTTCCAAACAGTCTAGTTCCCTATTTTCTAGACGACAGCCAACTCTGTCAAAACCCTATCGCAGGCCCCAAGCCCCACACTCTGGTTCCTAAAGAGCCCCAACCCATTCAAAGGACGAAGCTCAGAATAAACAAACCCAGAGAATGACATTAAAATGGCTAGGCTCTTTATGAGACATTGATTGATTCTAGTGAACATCTGTGTGAGTTATTGTGTCAAAAATGCAGGGGTCATCATTAGCTCTGATATGATCCGATGCCTGTGACCCTCTTCCTCTGACGTCCTCTGGGGGCCACCAGTTCTGCCGACACAGCTGCCCTGCCACCCCAGTTTGCAGCTATATTGACACAGCCATTTTCATGGTAGGCCTGTTGTAAATTTGTTGTTACATGGTGCGTCTGCCCCAAATTGCACGGTGTACGTAAATTTTTGTGTGTGTGGCGGGCCTGGCACGGGGGTTGGGGGGGTACCGGGACTGAATGGAGCCTGTGATGGGGCAGCCCGCAGGAGACCTAACCCTGATAAATTGTTTACTTGTTAGCGATGGGGCTCAAGAGTGGGCCGGGGGCTGCAGGCTCAGCGGGACAGACGTAGAAGGTGGACCCACGCCAATTACCGGCCATTGTGGCGTCGCACCCCATGATTGACACCAATGTCTCCCCTCTCACCATGGGTCCTTTTACTATCCCAGACCCAACACAAGCCCCACTGTGCTAATACCATGGTGTCTTCAATTTCCTCTGCTGCCAGCGAAAATTAACCTAGGCCTCCGGCCTGCAGAAAACCTAAGGCCTTTATTTTATTACGCATTTTCTCCCAGTTTTTCAAGGATGAGTTAAAAAATAGAGGTTGCTAAGGCCAGTTGGGCAACAAAGGAAGCAAAGGGACAAACATTATCTTTGGATGACTGACTTCAAAGTTAATGATCTTCCCCACTGAATTGCGCCCTCCACTCCTCAATGAGGTCTACGCCATCAGATAAAGAAGCGCTTCTTTAATCCACGAACACTCCTTTGTCCCTTTGTGGCAAAATGATCATTTCATCAGTTTCGGGTACTCTCTGCCCAGAGAGTTTTTAGCCTGAGTGATTCAGAGCAGGAGAGACAGAGAAGGGTATTTCTCTACTGCATTTTTCCTCAAGTGACGGCTGAATAACTATGCAAAAAAATTAAGGCATAATGACCCAGCAACAGTGACAAAACCTAATTAGTCACGGAGGCCACTGGGTAATGAGCCGCAAAACCCGGCTCTTGAGTGTGTAATAACTGTATTTTTCTCCATTTCTTCCCCTTTAGTCACAGCCTTGTGTGGCATTTTTAACAAACTAAAATGGCACCAGATGCAACAGGGTTCAGACATTTTAACTTGAATTAAGAAACCATATGTTCCGATAAGTCATGGTCTCTTCTTTCCCACAGACTAGGTCCTCCATCTGTGAGGTAACACTCTGGTGACGAGGGAACGATGGTCATTGGGATGAGAACCCCACAAAGATGACTGGGTGTTGGGGTTGGGAGTGGGGCCTCCAGAACCCTTCCGAGACAGAGGTTCCAGCCTACCTGGCAGGCTCGATATTCCAGATGTGAGGCAGACACACTCCCGGAGCACAGTTAGACTGAGAAGTTTAAGTAGGAAGAGAAGGCGGGAGGAGGCAGAGGTGGGAAGGATTCTGGGTCCAAACAAGAGAGTCTGGATTGCTGAGGAGTGCCTGTAACTATTTATGACAACATGAGCCACTTTTGAGTGGCTTACGGCACACATTAGCCACATCTGAGACTCACGAAAACCTTGGAGTATAGGATAGGCCTTCTCACCTCTATCTTTTTGAGGTAAGGCAACCCAGGATCAGTGAGGTTAGGAACTTGCCTATCATCCTGGTCAGAAATGCAGAAATCAAGATTGGAAGCCACATCTATAATGTTCTCTCTTTCTTGTCATTATTGTACTATTTATAATAATTTCCTCTTGGGGTGCCTGGGTGGCTCAAAGTGTCAAGCCTCTGCCTTCAGCTCAGGTCATGATCTCAGGGTCCTGGGATCCAGCCCTGCATCGGGCTCTCTGCTCAGTAGGGAGCCTGCTTCTCCCTCTCTCTGCCTACTTGTGATTTCTGTCAAAAAAAAAAAAAAAATTCTAAATAATTTCCTCTTAAAATTAGAAAGATTTTAAAGATTAGATGACATATCACATAGTTTGGCATGATATGTCTCTTTGTTCTCCCCCCATGCCCCAGATCCAAAGTCAGTTAGGTAAAATGTCATTAATCCGTCATTTGAATTTTGAACAGGGCATCATCCAGGGTGTGCCCTTGGCCCCACTCTGGGTTTAAAGTGGGGGGCTTTGGATCCCAGCCCAGGGAGACACTGCCCGACAGTGTTAATGTGTGTTTCTCTTTTGCTTTCTGTGAATGTCGTCTTATTTCTGGCTGTCACCAACTACGGTGCTATGACTGGGCTTATGAAACAGCAGGTATTATGATCTTTGTTCTCTGAGAGAGAGGAAGGCAGACTTTTCTTTTGTCCTCCTCCACACCTGGCAGACCAAGGAAAAGTCTCCCCTGGCTGAAACCAACCCTCCCTAGACTTCAGTAAGAACCTCATTTCCTCCGGAGCCTCTGACCATGGAATCCCATGAGGGCACCTTGAATACGAAATCCCATGTGGAATATGGGGTATAGAATTACCCAAAGAATGCAGACACAGGTTTGGACAAAGGCCACTACCTCCTTGGGGAATTTTAAAACAGCATGCATTAAATAAAGAAAATCCAGCACCAATCTTTTCCCCTATAACAGGAACAACACATAAAATTTAAAACAACAACCCAAAAAACCAACCAACTAACCAACAAAACAAACAAACAAACAAACAAACAACAACAACAACAACAACAACAAAAAGGACCAGCTCTACCAGTCGGGAATTCACAAAGTATAAATACTTCTAACTCCCCATATAACTCTGACACAGCATGGCCTTGTGTCTGGGACTACGCAGTGTGACAGTTCTTTGTGTCTCTAACCCAGGACCACCTGCATGATTTGCTGGGCCCAGGGCACGATAAAAATGTGGGGTCCCTTGTTCAAATATTAAGAATTTCAGGATGGCTAGAGGAGGGCATTCAGCCCAGTGCAGGGCCGTCGCAAGCTCAGGATCCTGTGCGATGGCGCAGGTCAGGCCACCATGAAGCTGGCCCCTTGAAGAGAGCGACTGCGTCAGGATCAGGTAGGAAAGGCGCGCCCTCGACCACCGTGAACAGAGAAGGCCGCCCCACGTTATTTCAGCTTCTCACTCAGAACTGCTCAAAGTTGACTCTTTCTTCTCTAAACTTTGAACTTGAGAAAGTCTACTTCGGCATCTCAGCAGTACTGTATGGAAAACGGGAGTCTCACCGCGCAGACAATGCCATTTCTTCTTGACTCTTCTCCAAACTTTCATCTATTCTCGTCCCGGCAAGCTTGGCTGCTCTGTTCATTGGGCCTTTTCCTGCACTCAAGTCAAGTCATTATCCTCTTTTTATATACTGCACTTCGTGCCCTTGTGAACCTGTTGAAAAATCCTGAAAGAGAGTTGAAAAGTACCACTGGCTCCTAAAAATAGTGCTGACTAGAAGGCAGAAAGGGGGAACTCCGGTTTTATTCAGTGCTAAAGATAACACCACCAGAATGATAGACTCCTCCGAATTGTTTGTCCCCACTGGCCATTGTCCCCTGAGCACTGAATGAGCCTCTCAGCAGCTCATGAGGGCCTGTCACAGGTAGGCACCCAACAGGGATAATTCCCAGCCTATGCTTGACTGCCCCTTTATAGACACTCACTCATGGTTCTGAAAGGGCTCAGACACTGTTGAATAAACTCCTACTCGCTTCCATAAACTTTTTCTCCCACTGAATTTTCCGGGGATGTGAGCAGCTTCCCAGCCTCGCCGGAGGATGCTTCTGAATGCACTCCTGCTCTGAATCAAAGCCTGACAGCCAAGCCTCTTTCCAAAACAAGAGAGAAAAACAGGGCCGTTCGTCCCCAGGACGAATCTGTGCTTTCTCCGGCAGGTGAAGGCCAACTCCCAGTGGCTCAGGCCTTCTTCCTGTTCTTCTAATGAGTTTATTTATTTGGCTTGGAGGAGACTATTTCCCCCCGCTCTGGAAGGAAAAAGCCTCTGTTTGTTGTCTGAGCCTATCTCTTCTGGTTTTGATAAAGAAGGGCACCCCCTGCAGGGCATCGAGACTCTGGGGGTGTCTTTGTCTTCAGAATGGCAAAGAAGAACATGCAGGAGCTTTGGAGCTGCATGAAGCTGGATTGGAATCCAAGCTCTACCTCTTACTAACCTGTGGAGCCGCAGGTCACATGCCTTTCTGAGCCACGGTTTTCTCAACTATAAAATGCAGCTAATAATAACCTATCTCACAGGCTCTTTTCTCCCAGAGGTTAAAAGAGATCACGTATGTAAAACATTTAGTAAGATGTCCAGTAGGAGACAGAGCTCAGTAGAAAAGTCGACTTTATTATGATATTACTCTGTTTTTCTTATGGTATTCCTCGCATTTATCAGACTCAGGAGCCCTTTTAAGCCAGTCGCTGGCTTCTGAAGGACACTCCCCCACCTACCATTCAGAGACCTCTCAAGTGGCTTCTCAGTAAAGGAGACAATATTTCTTCCTTAATACTTATAACCCAACTCTTTAAAATGTCCTAGGTGGATACATGTTGTTATACTTGTGTTTTAAGGTCACTAAGGCAACAGGCATGAGAATACTCGGGAAGGAAATCATATGAGACTCTTATTACTGTTCTTTTTATTCTGTAGTCCTTGCTCACCTTCTGTTTCATTGGATGAAATAAACAAAGTGAATGCTTTACCCTCCCTTTGCCCCCACGTTTCCCTGGAACGGTCACTGATACACACTATGCAAACTTCAAGGACATCCATCTCTGAGATCTCAATTTCTAAATGCCAAGTACTTCCTTGATAAAACCAGAAGTGATTTCATCTACATGCTGACTGGTGTGTGGATCTTTAAAAATCAGTAGGGCTGGGGGCTAGTGCGGAGGCTGCCCCACTGAGCCCATTAGTATTCTTTCTCTGATAAAGAATAAACGGGATGGCGCCTGATTCTCTTTGTTCCCCCTTTAGGATTAGTGCAAATCTCCCTGAGGCGAAGTACTACCAGGATTTCTGGGAAGTCAAACCAGCATGAAGCTTGGTCCTTGTCCTCCCAGGGTCACAGCCCTGCTTCTTGGTCCTCTTCTCTCCCAACGCTATAATGTTAACATCCCCTTTATTTTGAAATAGAGACATTATTGTACATGATATAATCTACTTACATATATAATTAAAAAAAAAAAACTAACATATGCCCTATCCATATATAAAGGAAAAATAAAAAGAAAATAATTTATAATAAAACAATGTGTATTTTGATATGTGAATATGAGAGGTAGGTTACTCTACTGGTTTTAAGAGAGGTCAGACGTTTTGGTCTACATATAGAATCATCGTCAATGTCATCAGCATAAAAGCTGACTCTAATGTAATGACTATACTATGTTGGAGACTCAAATACCACAGGCAGTGCTGTCATCAGTACCTGTAATTTTCTGAAATGGTGAAAAATTCTTGGCCAAAGACCAAGCAAAACAAAGTACAATCATTCCTTTTTTCTCCTTTAAACAATGGTCACTGCACTCCTGGAAAATTCTCCACATGTTAAAATTGTACAGAGATTACTTGATGTCTATATTTAAAGCAGAGTTAGGTTTGAACCTTATGGATAATAATGAACAAGTTTTTAACTTTGGATGTCTCATGGAGCACAGAAGAGTCTTGTGGGTTATGGGATTAATTCTTCACTGCCTGAAACTGTCCTATGCATTGCCCCTGCACAGTAAGTAACAGTGATCCTCTCGATCAACGTGATGCTCAATCTGCACAGGCATACATTTCCAAAATTCCTCCTAGAGACAGGGCTACCCACTGAAGACCACTAGCTTAGAGTTCAATTGTGGGGGGAGTTTCACACCCCAAAAGACAAACAGTAATATAAGCAATCATCTGTTAAGTTTCAAATCAGTCATTCAGAATAGACATCAGGTACTATGCAAAGGTGGGCAAGAAAACCATGGGTTCAAGTCATCGGGAAATTCTTTACAATCAAGCACGGTTTCAGAAGAAGTATAGATTTTTAAATCAGACAGCCCTGGGTTCAGAATCCCAACTTTGACATTTATTCCCTGGGTGAATTTGGGTCAGTAATTTAACTTCTCCAAGGCTTCTTCTGCTTGCCTTTAGAACGAGAGTAATAATACCTACTTTGGAAGCTACAGAGAAAGAATTAAATGAGATTATATATTTAAAGTATGTAGGAGAATACCTAGTTCATGGCTGATGCCAAACAAATCTTGCTGTCATTGGTATAAGTAACAGAGTATAAAGAGTCGCTTCAGCTGCCCCTTGAAGGATGGTGGGGGCACTGGGGGGTGGAGAGGCAAGGTAGGCACAACATGAGCAAAGGCCTATAGGCAGAATTTGTATGGTGGGTTTTGGGGCAAAGTCAGGCTGGCAAACGGAGTGAGAGTGGGAGGCATGACTGGCAAGGTGGACACAGTTAAGTGTGTGAAACCTTGAATGCTTGACTAAGGAGGCTGTCGTTTATTCTTGTGGGCTAAGGGAGTCTATGAATGTGGAACAGCCTGAGACATCACCGGGGTTAGAGTCAATGGCAGACAAGTCCAGCAAGAGCTACAGCCTCTCTGCTCTAAACAGGGCTATTCTGTGCCACATGCTTCTCTCACTGCTCTACACCTCAGCTGACATGAATGGAGGTGGACTTGGGCTTGAGGGCAGCCTGTCCCTGACCTGTGACTTATCCTTAAAAAGCCTGCTAGCAAAACTGAGTTGAGCTAATCAGATTCTTCTTTGGGGAATTTGAAAAGAGTAAGATAATAGTTGCTAGAGATGAACAGAGAAATCTCAGTGCAGACCTGGGGCCAGGGTATCCACTTAGACTATGGACACACTGAAACTGGGAAAAAGCCAGTTGACAGACAGCTAGATGACTGGCTCAGACATACATAAGAGAAGCAACAACATTATTAGAAACCACATTGCCCATAAGAGAGACCAAGAGAGTAGATCTGTGGTACAGGTAGTTTTCTGGTTCTAATTTTGGTTTATGTACAACCTTACAAAAATTCCCCTTTCCTTAAGGTTAGTCAAGTGGATTTATGATTCACATGCCCAAACTTCTCTAAGTACAGCAATGTTTATCACTTCTGAAGGCTCCTGGAAAAAAATGATTCCAATCCTTTTAAAAGCCTCATGCATATTAATATATGAATTTTGGATGCAGTCTAGTTGTACAGGAATATGCCAAGTTACCATGTATGATACCATAACAAAGGCAAAGAATGGATTCTGATCAAAGAAGGTGATTATTAAGCTTTATGTTTAACTTCCCCTCTCACAACAAAAGTTCTACTAAAATTATCAAAGAAAATCAAATGTTAGGAGGAAAATCCATTTTCTCACTGGACCCTAGGGAATGGCGCCACCCACATGTCAACAATGTTAAGGAATTTCTGTAGATTACAGTGCAAGCAGTCCCATATTTCTGGAGGGACCAACAAGATGCCATGTGGGAAAAAAGACTGAGTCATAAAGGAAGAGACCCCTATGGAGCCCAGACAACAGTCCCTAGCATGCAGCTTTTCTGGCAGAAAAATCAATGAAGGGACAAATTCCAAGTTTTTTTTAAAGCTGTAAAAGGGCAGAGTGCTAGAATTCAAAAGGGATCAGGACTCTGCTGCAAGAGACCATACTGGCATGGATGGAAGGTCTGTCAAAATATACAGAAGAGCCTGCCAAATGTGGCTCCCAGTAAGAGCATCCCGCAAGTGAAAGAAAAGAATGGGTGAAGTTAATTCAGACAACTACATCCAAGGGAGAAACAACTCACACATGAAAAGTAAATATCCCTGCTTTGACACCTCTGGTGGCTGCTTCCTTCTGCTCCATGGTGAAGGTATCTCTGATCAGTGAAAGACAGACAGAGACCATGGGTTGCCCTGCACAGCCATTCTCCTCCTCTTCCTAAGTAGTGAAAGGTTTAGCAGAGCGTACTGCTGCTTAGAATAAAAAGAGCATTTCCCAGTCTCCTTTGCAGTTAGGATTCAGTCATGTGACTAAGTTCTGGCCAATGGGATGTAAGTAAAAGTATCACATGGCAGCGTCCATCAGCCTCCCTTAGTCTCTTTTTCTTCCTTTCCTCCATCCTGCTACTGGGAATGTAAGTGTGATGGCTGCAGCTATACGATGGGCCATGGGAATAAGGAATACACTTTATGGTGGCAAAACTACAAGGAGCCCGTGTCCCTGAGGACTTAGAGAGAGCTGCCTTACCAGTGTTAGACTGATTACATCCAGATTTCTACAGAAGACAGAAACAAATTTCTATCTCATTTAAAATACTGTTATTCCCTATGTCTGATCCAGCCAAATCTAATTCTAACTGATTCAAAGAGTAAAAGTTTAGTAACTCAGGAGTGGGCACTTCCCCCTTCATCTGAGCTTAAAGAGTTATATAAACGTCACACAAAATTAATCATGGAACTTTTGATACCAGACAAAACTTTCCACTATAAAGATGAGCAAAAGGAGAGCACTCCTTGCATACACAGGAATATGCAGCAATTCAAAAGAAAGGAACCGAAAAGGGATGAGAAAATAGGGAGCCCTAAGAAGCAAAGGAGAACCACAGAAACAATTCCAACTTGGACTGTCAATAAGCTCTAGAAGCTATTTCATCTATAAAACAGGACAACATCTGCAACAAAAAGAAACGAATCTATGTGGAGTACAGTTTTCGTAAATGAAAGGATGACTCCTGGATTTTAGAATGCAATATGCAAAGAAGGCAATAAACAATAGATTGAGTACTGCAGAAAGCTGGGTGTCCCTGGCTTTTTGCATTGTACATTTTAAGCTTTAAGTTCTCAAGTTTACAGCCTAGTTCACCCACTCTTCCCAGCATCTGACTTTGCTTATTTCACTACGAATATTAAATCTATTAGGTGTGAAATCTCTCTAGCTTTTCTCTATGCACCTACACCCAGTTCCTACCTGCCGGCACTCTGACCTAAAACCCCTTGAATCTAAGAGGAAAATGCATATCTTCCTGCTTTAAGGCCAGTCTTTTTTTTTTTTTTTTAATTTTATTTATTTAGTTGACAGAGAGACATCACAAGTAGGCAGAGAGGCAGGCAGAGAGAGGCGAAGCAGGCTCCCTGCTGAGAGCTCAATGTGGGGGGGGGGGCTCCATCCTAGGACCCTGAGATCATGACCTTAGCTGAACGCAGAGGCTTTAACCCACTGAGCCACCCAGGCGCCCCAAGGCCAGTCTTTTTATCTCCATCCTTGATCACCCCTTTCTCTGATTTCTCTAAGATCAGAAATTTATTCTTCCTCTGTTCTCTACAGTATTACCTTTTCATTCTTTGCTGAGTCCTTCTGTGCAGATTGCAAATACATTAAAATCATCCATCTTTTTAAAGATCCTGCAATTCCTTTTTCTCTCTTTTTTAAAGTAATCTCTACATCCAGTGTGGGGCTTGAGCTCACAACCCTGAAATCAAGAGTCACATGCTCTATTGACTGAGCCAGACAGGAGTCCCCAGAATCCTGCAATTTCTCATCCTCCACTAGTACCACATCACCTATCATCTGTCCAGACATGGTCCCCAAAAGAATAGGTGACACACACTCTATTTTCTCACTTCCCAAGCACTGTTTCTTAAATAAGTTGTTAAATAAATTGATTTTCCTTGTTATAAAA
Source organism: Mustela nivalis (assembly GCF_964662115.1). Lineage (NCBI taxonomy): Eukaryota > Metazoa > Chordata > Mammalia > Carnivora > Mustelidae > Mustela > Mustela nivalis. Next base: position 80,539,856 of record NC_139028.1, on the reverse strand, counting down.
TATGTTAGTTGTAGAAACTTTGAAATATGTAAAACAACACATCAAAAAATCATCGATATATTTACAACTTAGTAACAATTACTGTGACTATTCTGGAAATTTTCCTGTGCACCTAGTCTTAATATAGTAGAATATAAAATCCAACCCTAATGTAATTGTAGTTCTGTAGGCCTTTTCTCACTTTATGTAATACTTTGGAATTTTTCCATGCCATCTAATTTTCTGCAAAAATATATTCACTTAAAGACTTGTACACAGGGTGCCTGGGTAGCTCAGTGGGTTAAGCCGCTTGCCTTCGGCTCAGGTCATGATCTCAGGGTCCTGGGATCGAGTCCCGCATCGGGCTCTCTGCTCAGCAGGGAGCCTGCTTCCTCCTCTCTCTCTGCCTGCCTCTCTGCCTACTTGTGATCTCTCTCTGTCAAATAAATAAATAAAATCTTAAAAAAAAAAAAAAAGACTTGTACACAAATGTTCATAGCAGCACTATTCACGATAGCCTAAAGGGGTAAATAACTCAAACAGCCATCAACTGATGAATGGCTAAACAAAATGTGTTATAGCCATACACTGGAATACTCTTCATGCATAGAAAGGAATGAAATACTGATACATGATACAACATGGATAAATCTTGAAACCATTACATTAAGTGAAAGAAAGAAGCTAGGCACAAAGGTAACATTGGATGATTCTAAATATATGAAATGACCAGAACAGGCAAATTCATTGAGACAGAAAGCAGATTAGCAGTTGTCGGGGGCTGGAGAGAGGAAGAATGGGGAGTAACGTTTAATGGGTAGGGAGTTTTCTTTCGGGATAAGGAAAATATTCTGGAACTAGATGATGGTAATGATGGCACAACATTGTGAATATAATAAATGCCATGGAATCATGTATCTTAAGAGGATTAAAATGGTCTATTTTAAGGTTATATGTGTTTTACCACAATTTAAAAATTATGTTAGATAATTGCAAACAATTACATTGCATGGCCATGGCGTAATTTATTTAATAATCTTTTTATTATACAATATTCAAGTTTTGCCTTTTTTAAAAAAAGATTTTACTTATTTATTTGAGAGAGAGAGAGAACATATACATGGGGGGAAGGGGCAGGGGAAGAAGGAGACTCCCTGCTAAGCAGGGAACCCTACGTGGTGATTGATTTTAGGACCCTGGGATCACGACCTGAGCCAAAGGGAGACGTTCAACCAAGTGAGTCACGAGGCAGCCCTAAATTTTGCTTTTAACTCAATATTACAATAAAGTTATTTTATGATTAATCTGACTCAGATTGTGATAAGTTGGCTTGGTACACATTTTTAAAATTAGGTTACAGAAGTACTAATCTATTCCTAGTACTCTAGGCATTTTAGTCAGAAATAAGTCCTCAATTTTACTGTGCACCTTTTCAACATCCATTTTTTTAGTTATATTTTTTTCTTGTTTTGCCATAATATATTTTACTTATATATTTTCTTAGAGCAGACTATTCTTGCATTCCTGTTACATATTTTACTTGGTCAAAAGGTAATTCTACCCAATTCTATGTAGTAGCATTTAAAAAAAATTCTTCCACACATATTCACAAATGAGATTTACAGCAATGTTTCCACGCTGGTGTCTTAGAGTATCTGCAGAACATCAAATACATTTGGAAAACATTTGGGGGGATGCCTTCAAAAGGGTTTCTTTATAGCAGAGATCCTCAGAGGCTGTAATATGCAAACATGTCCTATGAATCTCCAGGGGAAAGATATTAGAATTTCCCACATCTATCTGACTTTAGAACACATTTTTCAGGTCACAAGTATTACTAGAACAGTGTTCCATCATGGGGAAGTGTGTTGCATGCAATACCATTGGGAAATTCCAGCTGCATTTTTCTTGTGGTCTAAAATTGAGTATATTAATACTTTGTTTACTTCATAAACTAAAGTTGGACATCTCTTTATCGTTTTCTGTGCTCTGAAACATATGTTTTCTTTCTCTGTTTGTCAATCTGATTTTGCAGAGGCTTGTCGTTTTTATTCATTTTATCTAAGAACTACTAATGGATAACTGTAAATTCAGTCTCTCTCTCTCTAATCCAGTCACTTCTGTTCTCATCTGCATTATTTCCTGCTGTATCCTCTAGTAGCCTATCAGGAAAATAGAAACCACGACAGTAATGTGAACAGAGAGAATGTATCACAAGGAATCAGTGAAATAAGTATGCAAGGACTTACGGGACAGAGGAGTCTCTGAGGTGGCACAGAGCCACTAAATACAAACACAGCTGCCAGTCCCCAGAGGGAGCAAAGGAGAAGTTTGAGGTTTTAGGACCTGGAGTCTTAGAGGAGGCAGCTCTGGGAACTTAGGACCTGGTGTCTGAGGAAGAGCTGCTATCTGCTACTGCGAGGTTCTTTGAGAAGGTATGAGGAGGCTGGCTTGGGGAGTGTGGACATAAGCAGGAAATGGGACACATTGCAGCTGCCATGCCGAAGAACTGTTTGTTGTGAGGTGACAGTGAGAGAAGTTGTGATATATTTATATGATATAGATCATATATACATATGCCATATCTTCTTTATTCATCTATTGATGGATACTTGAGTTGCTTCTATATCTCAGTGATTATAAATAATACTGCAATACAGGAATGCATATAACTTTTCAAACTAGTGTTTTTGTTTTCTTTGAGTAAATACCCAGTAGTAGAATTACTGGGTCATAGTGTATTAATTTTTAATTTTTTAAGGAACCTCCTTACTGTTTTTCATAATGGCTTCATTAACATTCCTGCCAACAGTGCACAAGGGTTCCTTTTCCTCCACATCCTTGCCATTACTTCTTTCTTGTGTTTTGATTTTAACCATTCTGACAGGTGTGAGGTGATCTCTTGTTGTGGTTTTGATTTGCAATTTCCTGATCATGTGTGATGTTGAGTATCTTTTCATGTGTCTGTTGGCCATTTGTATGTCATCTTTGGAAAAATGTCTATTCAGATCTTCTGCCCATTTTTTAATCAGACTGTTTTTTTTTATTTTGAGGGTTTTTTTTTTTTTTTTTTGGTGTGAACTGTGTCAGTTCCTTGTACAGTTTTCAAGTTTCTTCACAAACTCTTCCAAAAAAAGAAAAGGAAGGAAAGCTTCCAAGTTCATTCTGCAAGGTTAGCATTAACCTGATACCAAAACCAGATACAGACAGTACTCCCAAAAAAGAGAACTAGAGGCTAGTATCTTTGATGAATATACATGCAAAAATCCTCAACAAAATATTAGGAAACTGAATCCAACAATACATTAAAATATCATTCACCACAACCAACTGCCATATATTTCAGGGTTACAAGGGTACTTTAATATTCACAAATCATTCAGTGTGATATAGCACATTAACAAGAGAAAGGATAAAAGCCATATGATCAACTCAATAGATTCAGAAAAAGCATATGACAAAATACATCATTCGTAATAAAACTCTCAACAAAGTAATTTTAGGGGAAAACATACTTCAATATAATAAAGGCCATATATGAAAAACCTGCAGCGAATATCATACTCAACAGGGAAAAACCAAGAGCTTTTCCTCTAAGATAAGGAACAAGACAAGGATGTCCCTCCCTCTTACCACTTTTATTCAACAAAGTACTGGAAGTCCTAGCCACAGCAATCAGACAAGAAGGAGGAAGAGGAGGTGGAGGAGAAACAAAAGCATTCAAATTGGTAAGGGAGAAATAAAACTTTCACTAGTTGCAGATGACATGATACTAAATAAAGAAACTCTAAGGACTCCACCAAAAAACTTCTAAAACTGATCAATGAATTTAGTAAAGTTGTGGAATACGAAATTAATATACAGAAAGCTATTGCACTTCTATACACTAATAGCGAAGTGACAGAGAAATTAAGAAATAATCCCATTTGCAAATGCACCAAAAAGAATAAAATATCTAGGAATAGACTTAACCAAGGAGGTAAAAGACCTGTACTCTGAAAATTCACTCTTTTAAAGTATACAATTCAGTGATTTTTTTTAGTATATTCATCATGTTGTGCAACCATCACTTCTATCTAATTCTAGAAAATTTTCATCATTCCAAAAAGAAACCTCGTGCCTATTACTAACAGTCACTCTGCATTCCTCACTGCCCCAACCCATGGCAACCATTAATGTCCTATCTCTATAGGTTTACCTATTTTGCACATTTCATATAAATGGAATGATCCAACATATGACCTTCTTTATCTGGCTTCTTGGTGTAATGTTTTCAAGGTTCATTCATGTTATAGCATGAATTCAGTACTTCATTCTATTCCTTGCTGAATAATATTCCATTATGTGAATCTACCACATTTTATTATTCAAAAATGTTAACATTTTTTAAAAAAAATTATGAATATTTCTACTATGAATATTCATTACAAGTTTTTGTGAGAACAATTCTGTTGAATATATAATCTTTCATTTATTCTTAAACACATGTTCTGTTTAATTATTAGTTATATTTAAAAGCTGATACCTTTACACCAAAGAGGCAAAGGATCTCTATTCAGAAAATTACAGAATACTCATGAAAGAAATTGAGGAAGATATGAAGAAATGGAAAAATGTTCCATGCTCATGGATTAGAAGAACAAATACTGTTAAAATGTCTATGCTACCCAGAGCAATCTATACAATCAATGCAATCCCTATCAAAATACCATCAACTTTTTTCACAGAGCTGGAACAAATAATCCTGAAATTTTTATGGAACCAGAGAAGACCCCAAATAGCGAAGGAATGTTGAAAAAGAAAATCGAAACTGGTGGCATCACAATTCCAGACTTCAAGCTCTATTACAAAACTATATTCATCAAGACAGTATGGTACTGGCACAAAAAACAGATGCATAGATTAATGGAAGGAAATAGAGAACCCAGAAATGGACCCTCAACTTTATGGTCAACTAATCTTCAACAAAGCAGTAAAGAATATCCAATGGATAAAAAGACAATCTCTTCAGCAAAATGGTGTTGGGAAAATTGGACAGCCACATGCAGAAGAATGAAACTGGACCATTTTCTTACACCATACACAACAATAGACTCAAAATGGATGAAAGACCTAAATCTAAGACAGGAATCCATAAAAATCCTAGAAGAAAACACAGGCAGCAACCTCTGTGACCTTGGCCACGGCAGCTTCTTGCTAGACACATCTCCAAAGGCAGGAGAAACAAAGGCAAAAATGAACCATTGGGACTTCATCAAAATACAAAGCTTTTGCACAGCAAAGGAAACAGTTGACAAAAACAAAAGACAGCTGACAGAATGGGAGAAGATATTTGCAAATGACACATCAGATATGGATCAGTATCAGATATTATCAGATATGACATATCAGATAAAGGATTAGTATAAAATCAATAAAGAAATCAACCTCAACACCCCAAAAACAAATAATACAGTCAAGAAATGGGCAGAAGACATGAACAAACATTTCTCCAATAAGACATCCAAATGGCCAACAGACATATGAAAAACTGCTCCACATCACTTGGCATCAGGGAAATATAAATCAAAATCACAATAAGATACCACCTCCCATTAGTCAAAATGGCTAAAATCAACAAGTCAGGGTAACAACAGATGTTGAGGAGGATGCGGAGAAAGGTGAACCCTCTTACACTGCTGGTGGGAGTGCAAGCTGGTTCAGACACTCTGGAAAACAGCATGGAGGTTCTTCAAAAAGTTGAACAAAGAGTTACCCTATAACTCAACAATTGCTCTACTTGGTATTTACCCCAAAGATACAAATGTAATGATCTGAAGGGGCACCTGCACCCCAGTGTTTATAGCAGCAATGTCCACAATAGGCAAACTATGGAAAGAGCCCAGATGTCCATTGACAGAAGGATGGATAAAGAAGATGTGGTATGTATATATATACAATAGAATACTATTTAGCCATTAAAAAAAATGAAATCTTGTCATTTGCAATGATGTGGCTGGAACTAGAGGGTATTATGCTAAGTGAAATAAGTCAATCAGAGAAAGACAATTTTCATATGATCTCACTCATATGTGGAATTTAAGAAGCAAAATGGAGGATCATAGGAGAAGAGAAGAAAAAAAGTAAAACAAGACGACATCAGAGAGGGAGACAAACCATAAGAAACACTTAATCACAGGAAAGAAACTGAGGGTTGTTGGAAGGGAGGGAGGTGGGGGGATGGGGTCACTGCATGATGGACATTAAGAGGGACACACGATGTGATGAGCACTGGGTATTATATAAGACTGATGAAACACTGACCTCTACCTCTGAAACCGGTAATATGCTATATGTTAATTGACTGAATTTAAATTAAAAAAATTTTTTTTAAAGCTGATACTTTTAAGCTTAGCAGTCTTGCTCCAGATACAGACTTTTCATATCCAGTAGTGTTTGATATTCAGTGTTTTCACTAATGCCACTTTAAATATTTCATTTATTTATTTACTTTAGAGAGAGGGAGTGCTCACATGCACATGAATGGGAGAAGGGGCAAGGGGAGGGACAGAGAAGAAAGGGTAGAGGGGAAGAGAGGGGTTTGAGCCATCTTTATGCACTGAGCACAGAGCTGGATGTGGGACTCTATCCCATGACCCCAAGATCATGATCAGAACTGAAACCAAGTCAGAAGCTCAATCGACTGAGCCACCCAGGCACCCCTTACTAATGACACTCTCTAAACAATTATAAAAGTTTTAATTTTTTTTCTTTCACTCACTTGCTTTTTAAAAAGTTGAATATTTCAACTTCTGTTTCAATTATAGAGGGCACTTAATGCTATTAAAATGTGTTGAGCTTTTCTTTGTGGCCTAATATATTTTCAATGTTTTATACAATCCATGGATGCTTAAAAGGCTTTGTTACACACATTTTTAAAAATTATATTTTGTGTCAAAAAGTACTGTCCTTTTTGTCTACTTGATATCAGATAATGATAATCATATCTTTCATAATAATTTTGTCTCTCTCAATTTCTCTTTATGTTTCACACAATTTTGGCTTTATATGTTTTTGGTACTTCATTAGTTGACTCATAAAAGTCCTATGAATTCTCTCTTGTGAATTTAACTTACAATCAATATAAATTCAAACTATTTATTTTATTAATGATTTTCTTTTACCCTGAGCACACTCCAGACAAGAGAGTTTGTATGCTTTTTCTAATTACCTTTTCTAGCTAGATTCCTTTGCAATTGTTTTCAGTATTAATACTGAACCGTTTATTATGACAATCATTCAGCATTGATTCTAAGTTTAATTTTGTCCCAAAATATTGCATGTACTGTCCCACACAGAGTGTCTAAAAGGTAAATTATTTATTCTTTGAGGAAAAAATAGTGGAGTGACAATATTTGGACAATGTCTGCCTAATAAAAACCAAAAATGCCAAATATTTATTGAGCATTATCTACAGCTAAGATCTGTCACAAAAATCCTACTTGGATTACATAGTCCTCGCTAAAAGATGGTGATCTTGACCACTTTGTTCCCTGACTCTACACACCTCACCACCATATATCTTTCTTTGGCAGTGTCTCTTTCCATACCCTGCTGGAAAATCAGGTTCATACAATGTGTCATCCTTTCCTTGCCACAGCTGATGGGAACAAGTCTAGACATCTGACCCAGGGCATCCACCTATAGACTAAGCTGAATCCCTTCTATATTTTGACCCAGAGAACCAAAGACATTAGAGAGTTGTAGGCACTTGGGTGACACATTTATGTGGAGTTCGCTGGGCATTCACCTCCACAACCACATGAATGTTGACAATGGAGTCTGTGGAAAATTGAGCCAAATGAGAATAGTGTCAGAGATCACCTGTCTTCCAGAGGAGAGAGAGATGGAAAGACAGCTGTCTGATCACCAGTTCCTATGGAGTTTAACTGTACTTCCTATATTTTGTTACTGTGAGATTTCCTTGTCTCCTTTTTATAATCTCCCTTTACCTTCCACTAGTTTTGGTGGCCTTCTGTTTCTTGGATGAGCTCTGATTAAAATGGGGCCCAGATTAGATGCACATTTATCTAGGTGAGACACTGTTGCAGAATGGATTTTCCAAAGAGGGACACAGTAATATCTCCTATACAATATACTCTCCTGGAACCCTGCCATTCTCAGATAAAAGGTGAAATCTATGTCCTCTCCCACTCAGTATAGGTGGGTCTTGGCGACTGCTTTGACTAATACTGTGCTATGGAAATGACATTATGTGAATTCCAAGGCTAGGTCATCAAAATGTCTTATCTTCTCAGGATACTTGCTCTTGGAACCCAACTCTATGCTGTGAGGAACCTGAAGCAATTAGTGGAGAGGTGCACGGAAAGGACCACGGAAAGTCCCAGCCCACAGCCCCCGCTGCGCTCTCCTCTAACAACCAGCATCGACTTACCAGCCAAGAGAAGGAGCCATTGTGAAAGTGGATCTTCCAGACCTGAGCTAAGCAGCCCAGGCTGATACCACATGAAGCACGGATGGAGCTGTTCCTAGTAAGACCCACCCTAATTGCAGATTCTTGAGTAAAATAAATGATCATTGTTGTTTTAAGCCACAAAGTACAGGGACTTTTTCCTCCCCTTAGGAACAGATGAGGGACATAAATAACACATTAAGCCACAGTCATTCATTAATACACAGTTTCTCCTTAACAGGGATCTAGCAAAAGGGACACAGAGAGGGACGCCTAGGTGGCTCAGTCGGTTAAGCTGCTGCCTTTGGCTCAGGTCATGATCCCAGAGTCTTGGAACTGAGTCCCACGTCCGGCTCCTTGCTTGGCCGGGAGCCTGCTTCTCTCTCTGCCTCTGCCTGCCACTCTGCCTGCTTGTGTGTGCTCGTGCTCGCTCGCTCTCTCTGACAAATAAATAAATAAATAAATAAATAAATAAATAAATAAATAAAATCTTTTTCTAAAAAAAAAAGGGACACAGAGAAGGAGGCTGTAGGATGGGGAGGCAGAGAACAAACAAAGAGACAAAAAGCCCACGTTATAGGTGCCCACAAGGAGTGCATGTGGACACCTAAAGGGCAGTTTAGCAAAGAAATGGTTGGAAAGGGAAGATGGACTGGAGAAGAGAAGGACTTCTCATCAGCAGACGTCCCATGAGTGGCTTGGAGGACATGAAGGAGGTGGTGATGGGAAGTGTGAGGCTGACCTGAATTGTCAACTCCTACAGGGTGTGCCCCCAGCCCTTCTCATTCATTACTGTACCCACCGAGGGCGGCACAATGTCACTTGCATAGTAGGTCCTTGATAAATGTTTTAAATTAACTTTAAGGAATGGAAATTTTATAGGGCTCTAGTCATAATATTTGCTTGTAAAGAAGAGAAACCCCACCAAATTAGTTTAAGTAAAAGTGAGTTTAGCATGATGATAAAAGGGAACGTCCTATAATCAAATTGCAGAAGTATAGCAGGGTCCCAAAAGAACAGAAAAAATATCCAGTTTCCCCTTTACCTGGAGCCATGTGAATCTCTCCCTTGGGCTTCTTTGTCCATATCTCCTCTACTCTCCCTCTGTAAATTACTCTCCTCTGTCAAGCTTTTAATTTTTATTCTCCCCAGATTCTACCTGCATGAGGTTTGGGATGGCCATACTGGCTACCCCACAAGCGTACAGCTCTAATGACCAGCAATGAAGACTGGCTCAATCTCTGCCTCAATTTTCAACTCCCAGGAGAGAGACTCTCAATAGCTCATCTTGGCCCACGTGTCTGCAGCAGTCTAAGTAGTTGTGACCTGGCAGGATTCATGCGGTTCTTTGAGTTTCCACTTCTAAATTGTGAGTGAGCCAGATTTCCTAAGACAGGGCCTTGCTGGGAGAGGGGGGAGTGGTGATGCTGTGACATGGATAAGCACAGAGTTAAGGGGATTGCTTTCCACCCTTAAAGGCTTTGGGCCATAGTCCATGGTGCTAAGAAAATGGGTTTAGGATCTAAAACCACCATAGCCATAGAAATACCATCAGCAAGCTTTTAATAATTGGCATCACCTCTATACTACGCATGGTCACTCTCAGCCTATTAGGGCCTATAACCAGCCAATGATTAGTGGCCCTCCCTAACGATGAAGTGCAAACAGTAATCCCCTTTCTAAACTTTCCAGGACTCCAACCTTCTAACAACATGTGTAGAAGGACATAGGAATGTTACTTTGGATCACTCTCCTGTGTTGAGGCAGAAAAGAGAAGAGTCAATTTCTGCAGAGGACCCACATAAGGCTGATGGTCTGGAAGGGTCTTCAGATTCTGCACAGATCCCCTAGTGGCCTGAGGGGGAGGTAGCGCCCACGCTCCCATCTGATTTTCGAGGAGCAGCTCACAATAAAGAGAATCTGGTTAATTATTTTTTACTCTTTGGGCCACAAGCAAAAGAACACATATTGTAAGTTGCAAAGTCAGACCTAGAAAAAGAATGACCTAATAATATGCTACATTTTAATCCCTGCTTGCACACATTTTTCAGATAAAAGGTGATCAAAATGCAAATGGAACAGTTTTTAAAAACTGCACTTCCATCATTCTGGTATTCTGTTCTGTGTTTTAATTAGTGTGATGATAGAAACCTCAAAAACCATTATGTGGACTAAATGGACAAAACGATTTATGAGTGAAAGCCCCCCAATGCCAAATTTATATCATATTAGTTTTTAAAATGCCTATACATAATTGATTTTTGTTTCCTAAACACACACAAAAACCCCCAAAAAACCAGAGAAACTCCATTTCTTGCATCAAAATACTTTTTTTAAAAAATTCTTTTTTCAATCTTTGAAGATCTAGGCTGTTGGTAAACCGAGAGTTGCCTGGTTGACTGACAGTATCTGTCAGAGGCAATGAACTCCACTTCAACGTTGCCTTTATGCTGGTGTGTCAAGTTGTTCAACTGTGACCCTTCCATCTGTTCCAGCTAATCTGAAAGTCATTTAGACCCGCTTCCCCATTCATTTGAAACACAGCACATTCTCCTGTTAACACACATATGCAAAGCTGTCTGCTGTCAGCAACCTTCGGGGTTTTTTTTTGAAAAGTCTCACTTACAACATCTGTATAAACATTTACACAACAGAAAATCCATTTGTTGACTATTAATGCCTCCCTAACTAAATTTTTTTCAGACATTTCTAAGTATAGGGTCATTCTGAACAGACATTGAGCAGTTTACTTCCCCAATTTACTTTTTAAGCAGGAATGATCCCTTGCTGTTGACATGTCAAAAAAATCTTTGTGTTGTATCTTAAGACTTCTTACCAATTCATAGTCTTACTTGCGAGGATTCAATTGACACTGAAAATGCTTGCATAGTCTTTGTTTTTAAGCAAGTTTGGAAGCATGTAGTGAAGTTCATCTAATTTACTGAACGGGAATCTCTGGGATGGGGCTCTGGGAATCCATATCCTCAAAAAGTCCTCCAGGGGATTTTGAGAATCCACAGGTCCGGTTAGTTACACTTTACTAAGATGCCTTATACTATATGATTCTGCTTTCGTATTTGTGTGAGTCATATGATCCCATTAAAGGACTCAGAACTTGAATAAAGTACTTAGTGAAAGGTAAAAAACAAAACATAATAAAATAAACAAAAAAGCTTATTTGAGTGATTTACCTGGATGTTTCTTTGCATTGTTTGTAAATTGAAACTGCATTTAGATGGGATGCATCAGGAATGCTCCTATGATGCTAAATGAATTAAGACCTCCTTTGGTCCAGAACTTTAAAATTGCTTTGCTTTATTTTAAACTGGTTCCTTCTCTGTCCTCTGTCCAGATCTATACTGCATTTCTCAGGTCTGGCCTCAACCATGACATTGAATCTCTGTGTGACCTTGTCAGTAAAGTTAATTCTCCTCTCTGAGATGTAGTTTGATGAAGTAAGAGAAGATGATCTCAGAAGTCCCTTCTGGCTCTGACATTCTTTGGGCACCTAAAACAAGTTCTATATATCCTTTTCCTCTCTGATAAAATTACCTCCAACCCAGAACATTCATTATCTCCAATCATATCTGGTTCTCTCACTGTGGTTAAAGGACAGGTAAGCCTTCTGATGACCTACATGACCTCGAACAAATCATTTAATCTTCTCAAGCTTTAGTTTTTTCATTTGTAAAACCTAAATAATATCTGCTTGAGTACGAAAGTAAGTACAAAAAAAGATAAGTGAGAAGTGTTTCCTAAACTGTAACTTGTTGTATAGATGCCATTATAATTTTTATTGTAATTATTAATACTGCTCCTACTGCTCATAAGTTGGTCCTTCTCTGAACCACCATCATAAATAAAGTGCCACCTTATAAATTACTGTTTAGGAAACCTATGTAGAAAAGTGAAAGTGTACTCTAGACATGTGTATCAAAAGCTTCAAAAACACAATTTTTGGCACAATAATTTTACTTTTTTTGAGAGAGAGAGAGAAAGAGTGTGTGTGTGGGTGTGTGTGTGTGCATAAGGTAGGGGGTGTGCAGAAGGAGAGGGGGAGAGAGAGAATCTTAAGCAGGATTAATGTTCAGCAGGGAGCCAAACAAGGGGCTTACCCATGACTCAGAGATCATGACCTGAGCCAAAATTAAGAGTCAGACACTGAACAAACTGAGCCACCCAGGTGCCCCACAATAATTTTTACTTCTAAGAATATATCAAAATATATGTCCTATACTTTGTATAAGGCTATCCAGCAAAGCACTGTTTATAATAGCCCATATTAAAAACAATCCAATGCCCATGAGTACATTATTTTATAGTCATCACTGAAATACTCTGTAGTATTTTAGAAATGGAAGGAAATGGAAGGAAATAGAAATGGAAGGAAAACTTCCAAACTCATTTTATGAGGCCAGCATCACCTTGATCCCAAAACCAGACAAGGATCCCATCATAAAAGAGCTATAGACCAATATCCTTGATGAACACAGATGTGAAAATTCTCACCAAAATACTAGCCAATAGGATTCAACAGTACATTAAAAGGATTATTCACCGGGGCACCTGGGTGGCTCAGTGGGTTAAGCCACTGCCTTCGGCTCAGGTCATGATCTCAGGGTCCTGGGATCGAGTCCCACATCGGGCTCTCTGCTCAGCGGGGAGCCTGCTTCCTCCTCTCTCTCTCCTGCCTCTCTGCCTACTTGTGATCTCTCTCTGTCAAATAAATAAATAAAATCTTAAAAAAAAAAAAAAAAAGGATTATTCACCACGACCAAGTGGGATTTATTCCAGGACTGCAAGGTTGGTTCAACATCCGCAAATCAATCAATGTGATACAATACATCAATAAAAGAAAGAACAAGAACCATATGATACTCTCAATAGATGCTGAAAAAGCATTTAACAAAGTATAGCATCCCTTCCTGATCAAAACTCTTCAAAGTATAGGGATAGAGGGCACATACCTCAATATCATTAAAGCCATCTATGAAAAACCCACTGCAAATATCATTCTCAATGGAGAAAAACTAAAAGCTTTTCCGCTAAGGTCAGGAACACAGCAGGGATGTCAATTATCACCACTGTTATTCAACATAGTACTAGAAGTCCTAGTCTCAGCAATCAGAGAACAAAAGGAAATTAAAGGCATCCAAATCGGCAAAGAAGAAGTCAAATTATCACTCTTCGCATATGATATGATACTATATGTGGAAAACCCAAAAGACTCCACTCCAAAACTGCTAGAACTTGTACAGGAATTCAGTAAAGTGTCAGGATATAAAATCAATGCACAGAAATCAGTTGCATTTCTCTACACCAACAACAAGACAGAAGAAAGAGAAATTAAGGAGTCGATCCCATTTACAATTGCACCCCAAACCATAAGATACCTAGGAATAAACCTAACCAAAGAGGCACAGAATCTATACTCAAAAAACTATAAAGTACTCATGAAAGAAACTGAGGAAGACACAAAGAAATGGAAAAATGTTCCATGCTCCTGGATTGGAAGAATAAATATTGTGAAAATGTCTATGCTACCTAAAGCAATCTACACATTTAATGCAATTCCTATCAAAGTACCATCCATCTTTTTCAAAGAAATGGAACAAATAATTCTAAAATTTATATGGAACCAGAAAAGACCTCAAATAGCCAAAGGGATATTAAAATAGAAAGCCAAAGTTGGTGGCATCACAATTCCGGACTTCAAACTCTATTACAAAGCTGTCATCATCAAGACAGCATGGTACTGGCACAAAAACAGACACATAGATCAATGGAACAGAATAGAGAGCCCAGAAATAGACCCTCAAATCGATGGTCAACTAATCTTCAACAAAGCAGGAAAGAATGACCAATGGAAAAAAGACAGCCTCTTCAATAAATGGTGTTGGGAAAATTGGACAGCCACATGCAGAAAAATGAAATTGGACCATTTCCTTACACCACACATGAAAATAGACTCAAAATGGATGAAGGACCTCAATGTGCGAAAGGAATCCATCAAAATCCTTGAGGAGAACATAGGCAGCAACCTCTTCGACCTCAGCCGCAGCAACACCTTCCTAGGAACATCGCCAAAGGCAAGGGAACCAAGGGCAAAAATGAACTATTGGGATTTCATCAAGATCAACAGCTTTTGCACAGCAAAGGAAACAGTTAACAAAATCAAAAGACAACTGACAGAATGGGAGAAGATATTTGCAAACGACATATCAGATAAAGGACTAGTGTCCAAAATCTATAAAGAACTTAGCAAACTCAACACCCAAAGAACAAATAATCCAATCAAGAAATGGGCAGAGGACATGAACAGACATTTCTGCAAAGAAGACATCCAGATGGCCAACAGACACATGAAAAAGTGCTCCATATCACTCGGCATCAGGGAAATAGAAATCAAAACCACAATGAGGTGTCACCTCACACCAGTCAGAATGGCTAAAATCAACAAGTCAGGAAATGACAGATGCTGGCGAGGTTGCGGAGAAAGGGGAACCCTACACTGTTGGTGGGAATGCAAGCTGGTGCAGCCACTCTGGAAAACAGCATGGAGGTTCCTCAAAATGTTGAAAATAGAACTGCCCTATGACCCAGCAATTGCACTACTGGGTATTTACCCTAAAGATACAAACGTAGTGATCCAAAGGGGCATGTGCACCCGAATGTTTATAGCAGCAATGTCCACAATAGCCAAACTATGGAAAGAACCTAGATGTCCATCAACAGATGAATGGATCAAGAAGATGTGGTATATATACACAATGGAGTACTATGCAGCCATCAAAAGAAATGAAATCTTGCCATTTGCGACAACATGGATGGAACTAGAGTGTATCATGCTTAGCGAAATAAGTCAAGCGGAGAAAGACAACTATCATATGATCTCCCTGATATAAGGAAGTGGTGATGCAACATGGGGGGTTAAGTAGGTAGGAGAAGAATCAATGAAAGAAGATGGGATTGGGAGGGAGACAAACCATAAGTGACTCTTAATCTCACAAAACAAACTGAGGGTTGCTGGAGGGATGGGGGTTGGGAGAACGGGGGTGGGGTTATGGACATTGGGGAGGGTATGTGCTTTGGTGAAGTGTGTAAACCTGGCGATTCACAGACCTGTACCCCTGGGGATAAAAATATATGTTTATAAAAAATAAAAAATTAAATAAATAAATAAATAAATAAATAAAATTTTTAAAAAGGTGTTTTGGACAAGTATTTAATGACTTAGAACATGCTCATACCACACAATAAGGAGCAAAAACAGAGAAAGATGCAGATTTGCATTTCAGTATGATTTCAGTATTAAGGTAAAATATATTGTCTAAACAGATCTCAAAGAAAAAAAGATATATTGAAGTATTTACAGTGTTTATAAACAATGGGAGCACAGATAAATTATGTTTTCGATTTGTCTCTGTATTATTTTGGTGAAATGTATTATTTTGGTGAAACTGCAGCACATCCTCCCCTCCCAAGTTTCATATCACCACCAAACACATATCTAGTATGCCCTGTGTGTCTGTGCCCACCATTGGACATGATGGAGATAAGGAGGTGTAGAGCATGGCCATAAGATTTGAGCTTATAGTCTAGAAGGAGAAACTGTTTCTTATACAGAGAAATGCAGTAATAATGAGTCTTTAGAATAGTACAAGTGAATTTCCATTTGGAATTAAGAGAGGAATTTTCTCAAGATAAAATAAATAAACTGTTAAACCCTGCAAGAACTGTTACTGAGGTAATAAGCAGTTCACAGAAATATTTTAATCTGATTCAAGTCTTCATAGACTGTACCTTCTTTTTTTTTTTTTTTAAGATTTTATTATTATTTATTTGACAGGCAGAGATCACAAGTAGGCAGAGAGGCAGGCAGAGACAGAGGGGGAAGCAGGCTCCCCGCCGAGCAGAGAGCCTGATGCAGGGCTCGATCCCAGGACCCTGGGATCATGACCTGAGCCAAAGGCAGAGGCTTTAACCCACTGAGCCAACTAGGCACCCCTAGACTGTACCTTCTCATCAGGAAATACGGAGTATTTTAGTTTAATCTAATGGTCTTGTCAAATGATGTCCCAGCCCATATTTGCCTAAATAATAGATAAAATTTAATTCCCTAGCAATCCATTGTTAAGAAGTGAGATACCCAAGAAAGAATCTGAAGAGTCTTCAGATAGCATGAGGCAAACAAAATCACATGTGGGTGCCTGGATTCATCTAGTTACTCTCCCTGTGTCCCCTAAACTCAGGGGTACAACTCCACATAGGCTGGAGCTAACATGAGGAGATAAAGAACAGTTTCTAGCCAGCCCAGAATCTTCTACCTAAGGGAGAAAACAAATGAAACATAGTTGGAGGCTGTGATACTGGACCTATAATGGAAATTCAAATAAAATTCTCTACAGAGCTGTCCTAGCTTCCATCTTCCACAGCATCATCTTCTATTTGTGATTAGATTAGAGTTAGAACATCCATTTAGATGAGCACATCCAATTTAAAGCATGATGGGTCATGAAACTTCAGTTGCTTCCAGTGGCCAAACAGTGCATGGAGACATGTGGACTGGATAGACAGAAAACACTGATGTGGTGCCACAATAAGATGGAGAATATGTGTCTTACCTAATGGCACACTATTTAATGTAAACAGCACCATGCTAGCACAACACTTTTACATCTGTCACCTAGATTGGCCTCCTTCTCTGGCAGCCAGTGTGTACTCTGCATAGAAGAGCCTATGGAGAAGAAAGTCCACCAGCCCATTACTCATGGTTCTAGGTAAGGGTCATTAGTTGTTTTTATTTTTAAGGTTTTATTTATTTATTAGACACACAGAGAGAGATCACAAGTAGGCAGAGAGGAGGCAGAGAGAGAGGGGGAAGCAGGCTCCCCGCTGAGCAGAGATCCCGATGGTAGGGCTCGATCCGAGGACCCTGAGATCATGACCTGAGCTGAAGGCAGAGGCTTAAGCCACTGAGCCACCCAGGCGCCCCAAGGGTCACTGGTTTTCCCACCAATTCCAGTTTTGGTCCCTGGGAGTGGTTCCTCCTCAATAAGGAATAGAAAAGAATAATATATAGAATATATATAGAGAGAATAAGGAATAGAAGAGAAACATGGCCAGAAAGTTAGGCAGAACGAAAGCCTTAACCAGAGGAATATAAATGAGAGAAACCACACCAACCCATCAAAGAACTGAATAGGAGTTACTGGTCTCCATTTAGTGTCCCCAGATCATGAGACAAATTGCTCTGTGCCACTGGCTCTGACTGGAGACAATTGTGCCCCTAGGAGCCATTGGGCAGTATCTAGAGACATTATTGATCACAACCTTGGACAGGGATGGGGGTGGCACGTGACTGGCATCTAGTGGGTAGAGCCAGGGATGTTGCTAAACATCACAGAGCCCACAGGACATTCTCCCACAACAACAACAAAAGATGTCAACAATGTGGAATTTAAAGTGAGGGGTCTCTTTACAGTGAGTGATTAGGAAACAGATCTGCGGAGATTACATTTGGGGTGAAATCTGACTGATCCAGAGGACCCAGAAAGATCTAGAGGCAGAGTGGCCCAAGCAAAGGGAACAATAGGAGCAAAGACGCTGAGGTGGGAACAAGCTTGGTATCGTTGAGGACAGAAATCTGACTAACCCTGCTTCCTCTTGCCTTGTTTGCCATGGAATTTGCTGCACATAAAAATGAACTGCAACACAAATTTTAAATTCTTAATAGCACCTTTAGCAATCATGTTATAAATGGGGAAACTGAGACTCAGAGAGTCAAAGTAAGGTAAGGTCACATAACAAATCAGTGGCAAAGTACTTAGAGCTGACTGCCATTTTTGTATCCTTCTTGGACATGATGGTTTAACCATCACTGATTTTGTTTTCTATCCCTTATCTACATAACATTTCTCTAAATAAAACTTACTCTGTAAGTACTTTATGTATGATATTTAAAACATGTTATCTTATAAAAGTGCACTGCATGGGATGCCTGGGTAGCTCAGTTGGTTAAGCAGCTGCCTTCGGCTCAGGTCATGATCCCAACGTCCTGGGATCGAGTCCCACATCGGGCTCCTTGCTCCGTGGGGAGCCTGCTTCTCCCTCTGACTCTGCCTGTCACTCTGTCTGCCTGTGCTCGTTCTTGCTCGCTCTCTCTCTGACAAATAAATAAATGAAATCTTTAAAAATAAATAAATAAATAAAAATAAAAGTGCACTGCATTATCTAATCATCATCACGATACTCTAAGGGAGTTCTGACTACCCCTGTTTTACAGATAGTGACTTGGAGATTCAGAGAGGTGAGCATCCAGCCCAAGAGGACAGAGCTCATTAGTGGAAATAAGAAGTAACCCAAATCTGACTGGCTTTGAGTTCCTCTCCTGTGCAATGTGACCTCTAGGTTAGATACCTTCCCAAAGTCACTTGAGTGGTGGGCCAGCTGAAGTCTTCTGGGACTATGGATGGACAAAAGAGGACTCACGGCTGACCATTAGGAGCCCTCTGGGTTTGATTCCAGGTAGAAGGACACTATTTTCCAAAGGTAGTCAGAGCCTCCTGGGGTGTGATCCCTACCCCCCCCCCCAGGTTTACTGAGGTATAACTGACTAGTGAAACTGTATATAATACAGTATGTGACATGATTTAATATGTGTATACACTGTGAAATGATTTCCACAACCAAGTTAATTAACACATCCATTACCTCCTAGTACCGTGAGAGTGTGTGTGTGTGTGTGTGTGTGTGTGTGTGTACGGTGGGAACACCTAAGATTTACTCTAGAAATACACTCTTGCTAACTATGGTCATCATGATGTACATTGGATCCCCAGAACATACTCATCTTATAACTGAAAGTTTATATCCTGTAACTAACATCTCATTTTCCCCACCACCCAGTCCTGGGCAACTACCATTCTACCCTCCGGTTCTGAGCTCAATTTTTTAGATTTAGACATGTAAGTGAGATCATACAGTATTTCTCTTTCTGAATCTGGCTTATTTTACTTAGCATACCATCCCCCAGTTTTATTCATATTGTCGCAAATGGCAGGATTTCCTTCTTTTTAATGACTGAATAATATTCCATTCTTTATGCATTCATCTGTTGATACTTACATTGTTTCCATATCTTGGCTATTGTGAATAATACAGAAATGATCATAGGAATGCAATATCTCTTCATGAAACCGATTTCATCTCCTTTGGATATTTAACCAGAAGTGAAACTGCTAGACCATAGACCATACTTCTATTTCTAATTTCTTGCATTTTTTCATACTATTTTCCATAATGGTTATGCCAATCTGTCTCCTGATCAGCAAGGTACAAAGGTTCCCTTTTCTCCAGATCCTCACCAACACTTGCTATCTCTTGTCTTTTTGATAACAGTCAACCTAACCAGTAATGGGTTATATCTTGTTGTGGTTTTGATTTGGATTTTACTGATAATTAGTGATGTTGAACATCTTCTCATGTACCTGTTAGCCATCTCTATGTCTTCTTTTAGAAAAAATGTCTGTTCAGGTCCTTTACCCACTTTTTAATTGAGTTGTTTGTTTTTTGCTATTGAATTGTATTTGTTTATCATATATTTTATATATTAACCCCTTACCAGATGTGTAGTTTATAAATATTTTCTCCTATTTTGTAGGTTTCCTTTTATTTGTTGATTAGTTCTTTCACTATACAGAAGCTTTTTGACTTAATGTAGCCTTATCAGTTTATTTTTGCTTTTGTTGCCTGTGCTTTTGGTGTCATATCCAAAAAATCATTGCTAAGACTGATGTTAAAGAGCTTTTCTCCTATGTTTTCTTCTAGGAGTTTTATTTATTATATTTATTTTACTTATTATTTCAGGTATTACATTTAAGTCTTTAACTCATTTCAAATTAATTCTCGTGTATGGTATAAGATAAGCATCTAATTTCATTCTTTTGGATGTGGCTCCCTGGGAAGCAAAGATGGTTCAAAATGTATAAGCCAATAAATGTGATATATCACATTAATAGAATGAGGGATAAAAATCATAAAATCATCTCAAATGATGCAGAAAAAGCATTTGTCAAAATTCAATATCCCATCATGATAAAAACTCTCAACAAATTAAGTGTAGCTTAATATAATAAACCTCAACATAAAAAGGCTATATATATGACAAGTTCACAACTAACATCATTTTATTCTTTTTTTTAAAAGATTTTATTTATTTATTTATTTGAGACAGAAAAAAAAAAGAAAGAGTGAAGACAATTAGGGGGAGTGGCAGGCAGAGGGAGAGGGTGAAGCAGACTCCCTACTGAGCAGGGAGCCTGATGCAGGGCTCTATTCCAGGACTGTGGGACCATGTGATCATGACCATGATCAATGTGAGATTGTGACCAGAGCAGAAGGCATAAACTTAGCCGACCGAGCCACTCAGGCACCCTGCCAACATTACTTTCACCAGCGAAAAGCTAAAAGCTTTTCCTCTAAGATCGGGAACAAGACAAGGGTGCTCACTCTTACCAATTTTATTCAACAAAGTACTAGCAGTCCTAGCCAGATCAATTAGACAAGTAAAAGAAGTAAATGGCATAACATTTGGAAAGGAAGTTAAATGGTCTCTGTTTGCAGGTGACATGATCTTACAAATAAAAAACCCTAAAGAGTCCACTAAAAATTTGTTAGAACAAACAAATTAGGTAAAGTTACAGAACACAAAATCGACATATAAAAATCAGTTGTATTTCTAAACAGTAAAAACAAACTAACCAAAAGAGAAATTAGGAAAAGAAAAAAAATCCCACCATGATTGCATCAAAAAATAGTAAGATACTTAGGAATTAATTGAACCGAAGTTCATAAAAGATATGTACATTGAATACTCTGTGTAAGACTTTGATGAAATAAATGGAAGAAGACACAAATAAATGGAAAGGTCCTGTGTTTATGGATTAGAAGAATGAATACTGTGAAAATGTCCATACTACCCAAAGTGATCTACAAATTCAGTATAATCCCTATCAAAATTCCCATGGTATTTTTTCACAGAAATAGGAAAAAAAAATCCTAAAATTCATATGGAACCAGAAAGACCTCAAAAGCCAAAGCAATCTTGAGAAAGAAAAACAAAGGTGTAGTCATCACACTTTCTGATTTCAAACTCTATTAAAAAGCTATAGTAATCCACACAGCGTGGCACTGGCTCAAAAACCCATGGACCAGTGGAACAGAATAGAGAACCCAGAAATAAACCTTCATATATACAGTCAACTAATATTTGACAAAGGTGCCAAGAACACTCACTGACAAAAGTACGGTCTCTAGTAAATGACTGGGGGAACTGGGGTGTGATCTGAAGTGTCAGGAGAGACCATGTTGCAAACTCACCACACCCATCTACTCAGTCATGCTCTGAACTGCTCAGCTTGAACCAGGGTCAGATGTTCTAGAACAAAAAAGCAGGCTTTAAATTTATTTTTAAATTTTTAAATAAGTCAGGAGACTTATATCCAAGTCTCCTGAGAGGCTTAACACAGAGGTTTTTCATTCTAATGCTGAGGCACAAGATAGATGGGTCCACCTCTGTCAGCAAACAGGGTTTGATGAGCTGGGGAAGGAAAGAGAGAGTATGGAGTGGCCAAGGCTGACATGGACATCAGGATACCCCAAACTGATACCACTTCACCTCACTGCCCCAGAGCCAGCACAGGAAGGGCTCTGTCACTACTGGCTGAACTAGGTAGAACTGCACTGCGTTTACTCACAATAAGGGTAATTACAACAACAGGCATAAGCCAGGATCCTGAGACAGTCCTGGCTTATGCCTGTTGTCTTGGCATAATTATTCATAATTATTCATAATTCACAGCCAACGCTCGCACTGTCCCAGGTAGGATAACACATTATAGGCTCAGGAGCCCCAGGCCCCCTGGGCCATAGCAGCAGGGCAGCCCCAGGCAATGTTGAGGGTGGTATCTGGCTGAGACTCAGCCTCTCTCCACTTATACGCTGCTTAAGGGGCAGTGAATCAGCCCAAACAACATACCAGCAACCAGCCAGATGGAAGCAAGGTTCTATTCAATTGTCACCATCAGGTCCCAGGTCCCTAATGTGGCCGGAGAGGACATCTATTGCTGTCAACTGTCATTCATTCCCACACCTTCTACAAAGGCTCCTGGTCTGTGCTTAGGAAACCACACTCCCAGCACTATTAAGCCATGGGGACTCAGGCATGAACATGTGACCCAGGCTGGTCAAGTTCGAATCCTTGGGTCACAGGGTTTGGTTCAAGGCTGGGCATGTGACCCAAGCCTGGCCAATTACAGTTCAACACTGGATTGCCCACATTTGAAAAAAATATCTCTGCTACAGGGTGCCAGACAACCTCAAAAAGCTGAATCTGGTTGGACTGCTGAGAAATTAAGTGAAAGCCTGGTGTCACTGGGAACAATATTTCCACTGTGAGAGGAAACCCCATACAAGAATGGAATCAACACAGGGGAAAGGCAGAACAGAGAACAGGAGAGAAGGAGATGAATCCCAAGAACAGTGTTTAAACTCCTGCATCCAGGGGGCCCAAAGCTAGTATTGCCCTAAGTTTTTTAGAGAGAAGGAGATAAATCCCAAGAACAGTGTTTAAACTCCTGCATCCAGGGGGCCCACAGCTAGTATTGCCCTAAGTTTTTTAGTTAAACCAATAATTCCCCCACTCCTTAATCAAATATATGTTGGATTTCTATCTCCTGGCAAATAAGAAAGACAATCCTGGCTAATATCAAGACATTAACAAAAGAAACAGTCACCTTTTTGAATTAAGAAACTTGAGAACAGGTATCAAGCAGGCAGTGTCACAGAACCCAGCCTGAGACATGATCATCAAAGTTTATCCTGAGCTGAGCAGCGGGCTGCCCAGGCTGCTTGAATGCTTCCTGTGATGCCAAACTTGCTCCCAGAAGCACTCTCATCTGTCGCTGGCAGACCCAGATGCTCCAACGGAGCTGCTGTGCCCCCTTCCCCCCACTCCTGGCAGCTCCAACAAACAGCTTCTGAGTTAGTCCGCGGCAGTCACAGAACAAGCCTGCTTGCTCTGCCTTACGCGATGCTTCAGGTATCTGAAGGCAGATCTCTTGCTGTTCAGAGACAGCTGTTCCCACAAGCCATGGTTCCGGAGCCTCTATCAGTGTTCGGGAGGCCTCTGGAGATCTCTCGGAATGCACTCCACCCTCTAATTATAATCATTACCACAATAGCCAGGATAGCTTCAGCATTTACTATTAGCCAGGCAATGTGCTACATTCTTGCCATAAGCTTTATATCATTTAATCCTCACAACTGCCCTAGATGAGATGGATACTATTAGTATCCCCATTTCACAGATGAGAAAATGGAGGCTTCGAAGAATCAAATTCAGACTACATTTGCCACTACATGATACTGCTTTTATGGCCTGTGGCAAGGGCCTTATTTTGCACATAGGAACTTGGGTATTAACTCTGTACCATACTGCATTGGTACAGATAGCTACATAATATCAATACAACAATCATGAGAAAACACATTTATTTCTACTGGTTAAAGCCCCAAATTTGTGGTAATTTGTTACAGTGGCCACAGGATGCTAACAAAACTGCTGAGTAGTTTTGACTCCTAATTCCCTAAACCAAGGATGCAACTGTATCTTCCAATCTTAAGCCTGCAGCAGTCTAAAAAATCACACCCTCTACGTGTATAACCATGCAGCTGCTAACATGCAGACCCATCTAAACACAGGGCCCATCTATGTCAGAGTGGGACTCTGGTTTCACAACAGGTATTACCAGACAAAGGTGTGGTTCAGTAAGGAAGTTTGGGAAATTGAGTTGAAAATATGTTTTTGAAGTTTCTCTATTACAGGACTTCTCAGAGCCTTTAACATGCTAACAAACTCTGTGAGTCTCCAAGTGAATGTGGTCTTTACCAAGCTATTTGATTATAATCATTCCAACCCTTCTAAGGGCAAGTGTTGAAAAGACCACAGTTAGAAGGAAAATGTCCAGCCCAACCACCTCATGGCCTTCATTATAAAACTGAAGTCCACTATGGTTTTGCCAAAATCCCACTGCTTGCTGGTAGAGGCATGTTCCGAGTTATAACCCAGGCCTCCTAACACTCTTTATTTATTTTTTTTAATTTAAATTCAATTAGACAACATACAGTACATCATTAGTTTTTGATGTAGTGTTCAATGATTCATTAGTTACGTTTAACACCCAGGGCTCCTCTCATCACACGCCTTCCTTAATGCCCATCCCCCAGTTACCCCATCCCCCCACCCACCTCCCTTCCTGAAACCCTCAGTTTGTTTCCCTGAGTCCAGAGTGTCTCATGGTTTTTCTCCCTCTCTGATAACTTCTCATTCAGTTTTCCCCTCTTCCCTTATGATCCTCTGCACTATTTCTTATATTCCACATATAAATGAAACCATATGCTAATTGTCTTTCTCTGATTGACTTATTTCACTTAGCATAATATTCTCTAGTTCCATTCATGTCGATGTGAATGGTAGGTATTCATCCTTTCTGATGGCTGAGTAATATTCCATTGTATATATGGACCCCATCATCCTTATCCATTCATCTGCTGAAAGACATCTTGGCTCCTTCCACAGTTTGGCTATTGTGGACATTGCTGCTATGAACATTGGGGTGCAGGTACCCCTTCTTTTCACTACATCTATATCTTTGGGGTAAATACCCAGTAGTGCAATAGCTGGGATTTATTCCTGGGATGTAAGGATGGTTCAACATTTTCAAATCAATCAACATGATAGATCACATTAATAAAAGAAAACACAAGAACCATATGATCCTCTTAACTGATGCAGAAAAAGCATTTTACAAAATATAGCATCCTTTCTTGATTAAAACTGTTCCAAGTGGGACGCCTGGGTGGCTCAGTTGGTTAAGCAGCTGCCTTCAGCTCAGGTCATGATCCCAGCGTCCTGGGATCGAGTCCCACATTGGGCTCCTTGCTCGGCAGGGAGCCTGCTTCTCTCTCTGCCTCTGCCTGCCATTCTGTCTGCCTGTGCTCACTCTCTTTCTCTCTCTGACAAATAAATAAAATAAAATAAAAATCATTAAAAAAAAAAAAAAACTCTTCCAAGTATAGGGACAGAGGAAACATACCTTCCAACATTCTGTCCAGTATTCCTCTTGGAAACAGCTAAATGTCTGAAAAGGAAGTACTGAATGTTATATTTAAAATAAAGGGAGGTGGGTTCTCCAAAGACAACTTTATTGAAAGGAACATTTTCTGCAGTCAGTGAACAGCTTCTAGAATGCAGCAATGAGATATGAGGCAAGGTGGATTTTTTCCTATCTTTTGTTATTGGCATTGACCCTGAAGGCCCTCGGCCCTCCCCTGAAGCTTAAGGGGCTTAGATCAAGGGCAGATTTTGAAATTGAATTTATTCAGATTAAGCAAAACCTCCAGCGAGAGGATTTACTCCCCACAAGCTGTTGCCAAGTTGGGGCTGCCAGGCCAGGTCCATTTTCCTGAGCCACAGTCAACTCATTGCTGGCAGCATCCTGCCGGCCACTTTCCTTGGACATTAAACATTCGGTTTCCTCAGCCTCCTGCATCCTTCTCTGATTCTCTGATATTTTTAAGCAGGGTTCTGGCAGGCTGCAGATTTTCTAACAATTGTACAAGGAGATGATCCCAGGGAACACAGCCAGAGATCCAGAGTTCTAGAACAATACTCCTTCCTTATCAGCTAACCACTGACAAATCACAGTGAGATCATTCCTGGTGAGGACATTTTGCCACGATAACACTCTAGGACACAGGGGAGCAGTCAGAAGCCCAGGGTTATTAGAAGCTGGTTGTTTGAGGGGTTTTCTTTTAATGTTTTATACTTCTGGTTTGCCAGTTGCTAATTTTCCCCCACAAATCTGAGTAATTGTCACTGATTTTAAGACATGGATGTGGCTGGGATAATAATTGTAAATCTATCCCTCGATGTGGGGGTTCTATTTCTGGATCACAACATGATCCCCCGTCTGTGTACTCTGCCTTCAGGAACGAGTTTCTCTCAGTATTCGGGAGGCTTCATGTCTCAAGTTTTTCTCTTTTGGGTCTGTGTTGTAAAAATAGCTTCAATGCTTTTTTTTTTTTCCCTTATAAAAATAACACACACACACACACACACACACACACACACACACACACACGTTTAGAAATACAACAGAAACAAAGAAAAAAATAAAAATCTTATAGTCTTACCACTAAGAGATGGAGATCATTAACATTTTAGGCTCCACATCCTTTTGTTATCATTGTTGTTGTTGCTGTTATAGTTGTTATGTGAAGGCTCCAAGTCTTTGAGATTCATTTTTAAATATCTTGACAGGATGTTGGTGAGTCCAGACATTGAGGCTGGCTCCTCTAATCCCTGCAAGATGGAAGGCAAGCCTGTGTAGTTCAATGCCGCACCAAGTACAAAGAAAACTGCTGACAGCTTATTGAGCTACTATTTCCAGAAAAATCTTTGTCAGGCTGGATGGGGTCTGAGAACTCCACTGACTGAGAGAGAAATCTGAGCACTGGAGAGTGACTGCCTTCCCCATAACACCCAACATCTCAGAGGGAGCGGAGGGACCAAGAAAACCACCTCCTGGTTCTCATTTTAGTGGTTTCTCCCTTCATCATGCCAGTTGTCTCACTACAAACGAATTACAGTAATAAAATTCAATTTGAGTAAAAACATTTGGCTATGCCAACACTCAAAGCATGAGGAATTTTTAGGTACTAATTATTTGGTATTGTGAACAAAGAGTCACATAAATATAAATGTCCAAACTATGAACAGCCAGCTTTCTGGGCACAAAGACTTTTAGCTTAATTTTAACCAGTTTCAGTGGAAATTATTTTAAATGTGCCATATTAAAGACAGGAGTGTTTAATAACAATCTTCTCTTGACTCAAAGTTGTAATTATGAGCCTCAGTTTCAAGTCTATGCTGTAATACAGTGAGACCTTCTGGGGCGGTAAATTGTAAAACCCTGAAGGGCTCTAGACTGCTAGGTTTTCATCGTTTTATGTTGGCTTTATACGGATTTTTTTTGTCTCCCCCTTCACAATCAAGCTGTCAGCGATTACTTCTTGCTGTCCCCAATGTGTCTGAGACCCTCTCCTCATTTGTTCCCCATGTGCAATGCTGCTTTTAATCTAATGCATGCCAGGAAGCAGACATCCATGTTTGTTAGAATTCTTTGTAATGTAAGAGTAAGTAGGCTCTGAGTGAGTAGCGAGGGGGTCTCAGTCATAAAATTAGTTAGCAGACTTAGGGACATACATTTTGCTTGCTCAGAAGACTTTTTACATTTTCTTTCTCTTTAGATTGGCAAATAAATAATGTCCAGATAAATTATACAGTACTCTAAAAACATAGATATAGGGGCACCTGGGTGGCTCAGTCGGTTAAGCGGCTGCCTTCGGCTCAGGTAGTGATACCAGGGTCCTGGGATCAAGTCCCATATCGGGCTCCCTGCTCAGTGGGGAGCCTGCTTCTCCCTCTCCCTCTGCCTGCCACTCTGCCTACTTTGCTCTATCTCTCTGTCAAATTAACAAATAAAATCTTAAAAAAATAAAATAAAAACATAAATATAAACAGACGTGAGGAATTCAGATATCATTTGCTCATTTACGTACATCAGTCTTTGCTTGGGAAGATCCTAAATCCCTAAGCAATAGTGTGGATTCTGGGGTCTTAAGTTGTCTCTTTCATTCCTTTTAAATTTCTAAAATCACTTTCCAACAAAAAATTGGTCTTTTCTGAACTCAGGTGGAGGGCTAGTGGAAACACGGCCGTGGCTTTCCCTCATGAGAGGCTGGCAAAGAGAGAGGACAGGTCTCCCCGTGAGGGCCACCTTCCCCCAGCAGCTGCAGTCTTCCTCTCGGAGGGACACAAGTTGCTGACATTGTCACTTCTTCACCTGTTACTTGTGTATTTGTGTATTTCCCTTTTTCCAAACTTTACAATTCTTTTCCATGATCAGTAAGACAGATTTTCCTATGTGGGCACCATGTTTTCTTCCAGATTCTAAACTTCTAAGAATATGCTCACCGAGAATAAACAAGTGCACGAGGTGAACCAGTAAACAGCTAACATCCAAGCCCACAGGAGGCTGAAATCATTTTTAAAGCTACCATTAAAAATGGGGCTGTGGGAGCAGCGTGGGCTGCAAAAGCCAAGCGATTTGCAAACTTATGCCAAGACGGGGCATTACTCAATGCAAACACCTGCTAGGGAGCGATTATCAAATTATCCACAGCGTAACTCTGACCCTGCAAGTTGACTTTCCTCTCCCTCCAACTCCACGGTCGTTTGTATTTACCAGTAAACACCCACACACCCCGCACTCTGGTAAACCAAAAGGCCAAATTAAGCAACTCACACAGGAGTTAATGAGGGGTTGTAATAACACCAGCCCGGCAACACTGGGACGGAACATTAACGATCTACATAGACTTCCACACACCGCATCTCACTGGTGGCTTGAAATCACAGCGCACCGAGGCACCACCAATGAGTTTTCCCCCAAAATGTGCAACACTGTAAAATAAAAAGTGGTTAAACTCTAATCCCAAGATTCCCTTCTATTTCATCCCACCGCTGCTCCCCCACCAACCACCTTTCTTTCCAGCTGTCAGTTTTTAAAGTGTATGTTTTAATTTTCCACGGTTGACCACATCCAAAGCTGTTTTAAGGGGCATGGGATTCTATTCTTCTCTAAAATCTATATGCAGCCGTGGATTACCACAGCTGGCTCTAGTAACATTTGCAAATTCTAACTTACTATCTAAGACTATTTCTAAGGCTATTGTGAGTGACATTAGGCCCGTTTCTGGCAAGAAATCCTCTAGTTGTAACGGATACCGTCTTAAATGGGTCTTTTTGTGATCATGGTCTCTACCCTTAAACAAATGCGGGGCATATTTTCCCTGATGGGTGTCCCAAGGAGAGCTTGGGAAGAAATCATCATTATCAAGGCGGTTCACCCAGACACACAGACTTGCTTGTTACCGTATTTAAAGAAGTGGCCACAAAGAAATAGTCATTGGATTTACAATAGAGGAAACCTAGTATGCATTTCCAAGGAATCACATTTTGGGGAGAATTACAGAATAATTACACATATGCTTAGATCGCGAGCATTCAATGAAGCGGACAGTATTTTGAGGATTTAAGATGTTGGTGTTGTGGTCGTCTCTAAGAAACCGGGATAATTCAGACATTCAAATGCAAAACCGCACCATTTGGAGAGTGTAATGCGGTCTGTTCTGGTCACTGTTACAAATTCGGAAAGGATTCCCTGGCTGCAGACATTAGAGGCACTTAATACTTAAATCTGTTTCCAAATGTAAAGCATAGAACAAAAGTGCGGGGCATTAATGAAACGTATCCTAACACTGGTGTGCTGACACATTTCATTAAAGTGTCACTTTGGGAGAGTAAAAAATAATGACAAGAGCTTTGCTGTGTGCAACTTGATAAGGTCCTCAGATGAAATATCATTAACTAATAACACATTAAACATCCATTTTAACACTATCAGGATTTTCAGATCGTGCTTGAATTAATTTCATGCCTAGGATGTTGATTATAACAAATTACTATAAATTAATCTCTTTTATGGGTCTAAATACTGATTGTTTATTCATGTTAGTTTTATTTTGATGGCCAGGAAATCGAGAATTTTTGGAAGTTATTTCAATTTCCTCAAGAAAAACACTTTAAAACATCAAATATCTTGTTTACTTATGAGGACATCCATTGGTTATTTTCTGAATATCCTGCATTTTAAAAAATACACACTTTTCCCATTTTGGGGGGTGAGGGGCAAAATACTTGTCCGCTGACCTCTAAAAATTTCTAAGTGTTCTTCTAAGCTCAAGATAGTTTTTCTTCTATTTGTAGACCAAAAGTCAGAATTTTATCATGTTGTCTAACAAAAAGTCTTCCAATTTAATGTTCCAGTTTAAAGCTAAGTAGTTTTCTATTTAGGAAACGTTTCCACATGTAAATATATATAATTCATATTTTCAGTAAATTTTTGAAGCTTCCCCTTCAAAGACCTTGTGTTCCAAGTATCAAAATAACAAGCATTTTGCAATTTTGGCAACTATGTCGATACTCTTAACTGACAGATTTATCTTGGGTGTTTTCCCACATTTATAGATTTGTTTGATTTTGTGCAGAAGAGTCATTCTATAAAATGTAGCAAGGCAAGAAATTCCCAAGCTGGGCCTCCGCAGCCAAGAATCAAGTTGCAAAATAACACAAAACAGAAGAGATGAAATAGAGAAATTAATCTAAAGCAAAACAAGAGAACTGCACAAGAAACTTAGAGCTGGCAATCTCACAATGTGAAAGGTTAATCACAAGATTTAAAATCTAATCTTGCTTTCAAAGGCAGTTCATGTAATTGCATACATTGTAAAGGGACATGAGAACAGTGGGAAAAGAAAAAAATTTAAACAAGCAGGCTTGATATAAGCTGTAAATTTAATATGGAGAAAAGCAGAAAATTAGCAAAAGCAGGCACAAACCTCAGAAAAGGGTCAGCTAAGGAACTGGGACAGTAGAAATAGCCCCAATTAGACATGTCTAAAGAAAGGGGAACTTTAATTTTGGATAAATATGTATTTGAATAGAATGCTCTCTAAAGATGTTTTAGATTTAACTGCATTCATTCATGTTGTCTAACAAGTATTTCTAGGGGGCCTATCCTGTGCTGATACTATAGGAATGCAAAAATAAATTGGACACCAGAGGAAGAAAGTCATAGCTCCCTAGAACACAAAGCAGAAAGTACTAAGTGAGTTGAGAGGTTGGAGAAATCACTCTATAAAGAAGATAGCTTTTAAACTATGCTTAGAAGGATGGCAGGACTAGGTCATATGCAGGTGGGAAAGTATAGACTTTGTGCAGAAGTCAGAAATGACTTCAGGCTGATGGGTAGCGCAGTCTCCCTAGGCAGAAGCAGGGTGGGCTGGCAAGGGACATGTGGGAGGCATCAGAGGACCTGGAGGAATTTGACTTCATTCTCTGGAAAGTGGGAAACCACGGGAGTTCTTGAATCCCCAGAAGGGAAAGATGCTAACGTGTTGGAGAAGTTTCACTTGTACGGGGCAGCCAGGAAGAGGAAGGAGAAAATGGAATCTCAGTGGAATATATTTCAGAATAGCAAAAACAGAGAAGTTTGTGTTCTTGGGCTAGAGAAGCTAGAAAGAATATTTAGGGGTCATGGGTTTCTTAATTTCAAGACTGCCATTTCTTGCTAATTGGAAAAGCAGTAAGAGGTGCCACTGAAGGATATGCAGTTTATCAGAGAACTGTGGAAGCCCCTGGCCAGTGCATACTCCTCAGACCGAATCTGCTGGTTTCCCCAGAGAGAGGGGCGCAATCTGGGGTGCATGTCGAATGCCAGGGACTGAACAGATGATAACCACCCCCAAGGGTATATGGAATTCCTCATCAGAGCCAGGATTTGGATACATCTCGGGCCCAACCATGATATACAACTGCCAGCCAGCTGCATATCTGCATGCGGGCTGTATGCAGAAGTGTGTGAAAAAGGAAGGAAGCCTCCTGAACATTGGGAAAGGGGAGCAGGAACGCACTCTGTCAGCCAACATTTTTAAAGGTTTCAGTAAAACTATGTGGTGTGAGGGTTTGGGGTAATGTACTAGTGAGCCAAAAAAAAGCTTTTTGGTTTTCATAGGGGTATTTTTTAATGTCATATATTTTATACTTCTTTATACTTATACTTTTCAAAGTGGCTTTTAAAAATGATATTATTTCATTTCCCCCAATAGCCCCATTATTTTTGTTTTACAGAAAGAGTTACAGAAGCCCAGAGAGGTCGTATGGCTTCTCCCTCAGACCTCACAACCACTTGGTAGAGGAGTGAGCAGCCAGAACACAGGTCTCTTGAATCTCCCTGCACTTCAACACCTGCCTTCCTCTGACCTGTAATCAACAAATGTCTATTGGGCATCTGTTCCACAGAAGACATGTTCCTAAGTCTGAGGAAAGCCTCAAGTTTTCCTGAGAGTTTTCACAGAAAAATCCTAGCAGAGTTTTTGGTGCCAAATGAAAACCTAGCTCATCTTCCCTGCATTAGAGCCCCCTGGTGGCAGGTAAAATAAGACTGAGGACAGAGGATGTCCTGGGAAGTGTTGAGATCCAGACATCTCAAGAAGTCCTTAGGCTATGACCGCATGGAAAGATGAAATCACGGAAACATAGAAAGTAAGTTTTAGAAGGGCTCATCTAATCTAGTGGTCTCACTTGGCAGAGTAAGCAGCTGATGTCCAGAAAGACTGAGCAATGTGTTGATGGCAGCACAGCGTCCTAAGTTAGTGTTTCTCTCCAGGAAGAAAGGCACATCTCAGCATCTTCCTTATTTACTTACTCTTCTTGTGGGTTAACATTCATACAGAGACAATGCTCTCCTTAGGAAGTAGGACACAAAAGGATAAGTTCCTGGTATTTGCCCAAATAACTGTATAGTTGGGATACCTCCTGGCTCCTCCTTTTAATAGTTACACGACCCGTGTGACTTCAACCTCCTCATCCCCCTCTCAGCTTCAGTTTCCTCATTTGTAAAGTAGGAGTAGAGATAGCTCCCACCAGACAGTCTTGTTTTAAGGGTTAAATGAAATAATGCAAGTGACACACTTAGCACCAGCCTGGCATATAGTAAACCTTTGATATATGGTCATTATTATTATTACCCTTGATTACATTAAAATAAACTATAATTTATATATATATAAATAAACAAATATTAACAATAGCTATCAATAGAATGCTTACTGTAGATTTGAGGTTTAATTTATAAACAACAATAGCTACTTCGTTTGAATGCCTAGGTATTTTGCAAATATTAAGTAATTAACTCACAAGAAACCTATAGGTAGGTATTTACAGATGAAGCCTTTGAAGTTGAAATAGGTACCATAACTTGTTGACAGCTTTATTTCAAATAACTGGCAAAGCCTAGTTCTTCAAGTTAAATCCAGCATTCTTTTCACTGTGTGACTAACAACTGTGTCATTAAGTCTTTATGTCTTTCGGATTGTTGTATAGAGCAATCCTGAATTTCACATGTGAAAAATTGAACATAACATCACCTGATGGGCACTTTACTCAGTCTGTAACTTTATATTCCTTCTAAGACTCATTTTTTTTAAATACAATAGGAAAAATAAGATCCTCCCAAAATAAAATTATTGAAAGTTTTCAAGATTCTTTAGAGAATTAAATCAAAAAAATGTGGTGGGTATTTGTTTTTATAATAAATATGTTGGCCTGGAATTTCTGTTTATATCCCAAAGCTACTTGAACTGATCTTGACAGAAGAGATTTAAGAGAATGTGTGCTGTGTCCATGTTCACAATATCAGGAGCCTATGGTACCTACAACAGAATATGACCTTCTTATGTCCATGTAATTAATTATTAAGAATACTCTCTTTTACTCTCAAAAGGGTAAAGGATGTACAATAAATTTTACAGCCATCCTACCAATAAATCATGGAGGCAAAGATAATTTCTCAACTTCTTTGAAATTAAAAAAATGGAAGAAGACTATTGGACTAACCCTCTTATCATAAACTACCATGAAAACTGCACAAAATAGATGAAACAAGTACTTTCATAATGGGACAACAGTAGCTCAGGACTATGAAACAAGCACTACGATTGTCCCAGATTTCTTCACACAGGCATTTTCTAAACCTCAGTACAGATACTGAGAATCAAGCAGAGCATAGTAGTCTCACTAAACAGAGGAGACAGAGGTAAGTTTTCAGAGAGGCTGAGACAACCAGAATTTGTGAAGGGAAATTACTGTTGAGAAGAAAGCTACACAGTAGAAGATCCCTATAAATCTGTATGAGGTCCCATGAGTCTGTGACTAAACATGAACCTGCATGTGCATAGAGCAAGACACCACAGCCCAGTCAAAGAACAACTGCAGGAGAGCTAGAAGCTGAACAGACCCAGCACAGGGCTGAGAGCATTTGAGTTCTCCAGAATGGTGAGATCCGACAGTATACACAGGATATTAAATAGAAATTCCAGAAAGATAACAGCTTAAAAGTAGGGTTAAACTAAACTAAGGGTAAAGGTTTTTCTAGTCTTACCCTAGTAAAGCCTTATTTTTAAAAAAAATCCTTTACAGAATAAATCTGATCATCCACAAAAATAATTACCTGAAAGAATAAAATTCAGCGTGCTTTAAAGAAAGACCACAAGCTACAGACTCTCAAAGGTTTAGCATCCACAATGTCCAGAATATAATTTTAAAATGACTAGTCTATGAAGAGTCAGGAAAATACATTCCGTAACCATACCCTTAAAAAAATAAGTCATTAGAACAGACCAAAAACTAGGAGAGAAGATGAAGAAGTGAAAAAAGACTTTAAAACATCTGTTATAAAAGGGTTCAATAATTTAAAGGAAAACATGGACACAATGAAGAGGCAGATAGAAACTATTAAAATGAAGTAAAGGGAAACTCTAGATTTTAAAAAGACAATTTCTGAAACGAAAAATTTCAGTGGATAGATTTAATAGATTAGGTACTGCAGAAGAAAATATTGGTGAATTTAGCATGGTATCATAAATTATTCAAACTACAGTAATAGAAAAAAGCCTTAGAAACTTAACAGTATGTCAGTGAACCATGGAACAACATTAAGTGATAATTGGGCTTCCAGAAGGAGAAGAGATGGAGTGGTGGCAAAGGATAAAATTTGATGAATTGTGGCTGAAAATTTTCCAGGTTTAATAAAAATATATTAATCTGCAGATCCACAAAGTACAATAAATTCCAAAAATAACAACAAAAAACCCCACACAAGGTACATCTTCATCAAATTGTTGAAAAACAGTTATAAAAAGACTATCTTAAGAGAAGTCAGAGAGGGAAAAAGAAGACAATACATACAGAGGAATGAAGAGAAGGATAACCATTGATTTCACAATATAAACAATGTAAACCAAAAGAGAATGGAATGACATTTTTCTAAATGTTGAAAGAAAAAAAAAAGATGTTAAATTTGTATTATTAACATCACTTTAAAAAGCATCAAAAATATGAAAACCCAGAGATAAGTTTAACAAAATATAGTTCAGATCAGTACAGCCAAAATTTTAAAACCCACTACTAGTAAAAATTAAAGAAGCCCCAAATGTTCATGGGTTGATAGACTCAATATTACCAAAATTCCATTTTCCATAGATAGAGCTGTATATTCAAAGCAATTCAAATGAAAATCCAAGCAGGTTATTTAAAAAGAAATTGAAAGCTGATTCAAAAATTTATGTGGAAATGCAAAATAACTAGAATAATTAAGACAATTTTTAAAAAGAAGAGTCAATTTAGAGGGCTTTTAATACCTGATTTTAAGACTCATAAAAATTACAGCAATCAAGACCATGTGCTAATATAGCAAGGACAGACATAAAGATAAACAGGAGAATAAAGAGAGAGTTCATTTGATTTTCAAAAATGGTATCAATAATATAATTCAATGGGAAAGAAAAGGAATTCACTTCAACTAATGGTAAATGGTGCTGGAACCACTGGATATCCCTGTGAAAGAAAATGAACTTAACCAGTACCTCTCACCTATACCAAAGTAACTTAAAATGGATCATAAGTCTAAATGCAAAACTTGAAACTATAAAATGTCTAGAAGAAACATAGAAAAAAACTTCATCCTCTTGTGATAGGCAAAGATTTCTTAAACACAATACAAAAGCACTAGCAATAAGAGAAAAATATTGAGAAATTGGACACCAAAATTTAAGTGTCTGATTTTGAAGAAATACTAACAAAAAAGAAACATCAATCTTCATGCGAGGAAAAAAATATCCATGTTACATATATCCAACAAAGGACTTGTGTCCAGAATAAATACAAAGAACACTTACAACTCACTAAGAAGAAGACAACCTACTTTAAAAACGGGTAAATTATTTGTACAGCAAGCACTTCACAAAACAATACACACACACACAGCCAGCCAACAAACATATGAAAAGTTGGTCAACCTCGGTTAGTAACACGGTAAATGCAAATTAAAACCACAATCAGATCCAAGTCCTGCTGCTGCTGTAGGGCAAGTAAAACTCTTATACACTGTAAGTGGTACAACCACTTTGGAAAATAGTTTGGCACTAAATTTTAAAGTTGAACACACACTCTACATATAACACAACAAATTCACTCTTAGATGTTTCCTCAAGAGAAATGAAAACATGTCTAGAAAAACAACAACAACTTATGTCTGAATGTCCATGGCAGCTTCATTCATAATATCACCAAAATGGGAATAACCCAAATATTTTCAAAACCCAAATAATGTTATCATCGGGTGAATGGATAAACCAATTATGGTATATTCATATTGTGGAACACTGTTCAACCTTGAAAAGGAGCACAGATCTCAAAAACATGATGCTGAGCAAAAGTACTCAGCCTCATTCAGTATGATCTCATTATATGGCATTCTGCAACAGGCAAACTGATCAGAAATCAGATTATTTCTGTTACTGAAATTAGATCAGTGGTTGCTTGGAGGGGGCTGGAGTGAGATGAGGAATTGACTTGGATACTTATGAGGGAATTTCTGGAGGTTATGAAAATGTTCTAAGCCTTGATTGGTGGCGTTACCAAAACTCAATGAATAGCACATTTTAAATGAGTGTATTTTATTGTATCTTAACTATAATACAATAAGTTTTTTTTAATTTTTAAATATTTTTTAAAATTTTGTTTATTTATTTGACAGACAGAGATCACAAGTAGGCAGAGACGCAGGAAGAGAG
Source organism: Mustela nivalis (assembly GCF_964662115.1). NCBI lineage: Eukaryota > Metazoa > Chordata > Mammalia > Carnivora > Mustelidae > Mustela > Mustela nivalis. The sequence continues at coordinate 80,502,547 of NC_139028.1, read as the reverse complement.
AGAGAGAGAGAGAGGAGGAAGCAGGCTCTCCGCTGAGTGGGGAGCTCAATGTGGGGCTCGATCCCAGGACCCTGAGATCATGACCCGAGCCGAAGGCAGAGGCTTTAACCCACTGAGCCACCCAGGTGCCCCAAGGTTTTTTTTTTTTTTTTTTTTTTAAGAGGGAAAGGGGGAAAGATTTGGAACATTATTTGGCTATTAGAGAATAAGGTAGGTAAATATTTTGGAATATAAAGATACAATATTAAGTGAAAAATATAAATTGTCAGATAGTACCGTTAATCACTGACCATTGATTGTTTATCATTAAACATATTGTTTATCTATTCATGCATCCACAGGCACTTGGGTTGCTTCCAACCTTTGGCTATTGCAAATATGCCACTATGAATGCTATTGTACAAATATCTGCCTAAATTTCTGTTTTCTATTCTTTAGGGTATATACCTACAGGTAGAATTGCTGGATCATGTGGATCATATAACTCTATGTGTAATTTTCCTTCCTCATCTGTAAAATAGGTATGATAATCCCTGTACTGTCCACACCCCTAGGGTTATTGGAACCAAATATAAAACTCCATTATAAGTTGTTAAACATCAAATTCATGTAAGGGATTATGAGAAAGTATTTAGGAGGAAGAGGACTATCCTAAAAATAAAATACATATACACAGTTTTAACAAAAGTGAAGCATAATAAAATTAACATTTATTGAGGGCTTACACGTGAGAAGCATGTAGTAAGCATTTTACAGGTCTTAGCAAACTTAGGCCTCATAATGATCTTTTGAAGGAGACATTCCTATCATCATTTAACACCTGAGAAAACTGAGGTAGAGAAAAGCTACAATAACTTGCCCAAAGTCATACAGCTGATAAGCAAGAGAGCAAGAAATTACTTCAAGTAGCAACATTTCCCCCACCCTTGTCAGAGTTCTTTCAACATCCAGTAGGTTTTATCATAATTTACAATGACAAATTATAAAAGAATAAATGCATTTATCTCAGTTCAAAGCAATATAAGGAGTCTAGGAAGTGCAGAGAGAAATAAATCTGTTATCATAAATGTTACTCAAGTTTCCCCATACATGGCTTCATATCAGATTCTGGAAAGAAAGAAGAGTCCAGATATTTTAAGCACCAACTTTCTAAAGCTCAAAAAAAAAAAAAAAGGCTTTGGAAAAGATTTTGGCCTTCTTGTTACCTAAGGAGACTGGGTCAGAGGATGGGAGGGTGGGGGATAAGTCTGCCACTGACATCCGCACAAAAGAAAAAGAAAGCAAAGGAAAGCCTACACCCAGAGGCATGTTCAGGCCAACAGGAGACACACCATATTTCTGATGAGGTCTTCGCGCCTTCCTTGTCTTCAAGTGAAAACTGGAGCCATGAAATCCCGGTTTTGTTAACACTAAGATATGGTAATGCCAACCATTCATGACCATAAGCATGGAAAATTGATGAAATTACAGTCTGTTTAGGGCAGTAATATGGGGATGAGAGAAAAAAATCCTTGCCTGTGTTAGAATCCTGGTGGCAGCTTTTTTAAAACAGGTGAACATTTTCTTCCCCTTCTGCTGGAAAACATCCCTTTGTGCAATATGCCAAGTGGATGCTTATGGAAAAGGTCAAAGGAAAAAAGCAAATGACACAAATAATTGAGATATTTTTATGGGCATGTAAGTCCATGAGCATTTCATTAGTATCACTGAAGCAATTTTCTGCTCTCAAAGAAGTAGCCAAATTGAAATTCTAGCCTATAATTTACTTAATGAGCAAAAGAATGTGATTATGTTGCCATAACATTAAGATTCGAGATGGTCATGTGACAGGTGTGAGGAAAGTCAGGGTTAAGGAATCTAAGTAAAGTTAACCTGGCCTTTTCCCATGAATGTTTTCCAACAGAATACGTCAAAAACCCATCACTTCTTCGAGAGCTAATGACAGCCACAATGCAATGTTCAGAGCAATGCATTTCTAGCATATGCTATACTGAAGTTTCAAGCAATTGAAAATATTGCTGTATGTGATCACAGAGCAGTGACCATCTCAAGTACTATTTCCCAAGGTTCTAGGCTACATAACTGTGTCAGCTAGTTACAGCTGTTTAATAAGTCAACCCAAAAGTTTGTGGCTTCAACAACTACTTTAAGTTCTCATGAGTTATGTTGGTGTGCATGAGAGGTGGCTGATCCCAGGCTCACTCATAATGTTCACTGTGGGTTGACTGGTCTACGATGGCTTTGGCTGGTCTGGTATGACTGTGCCCTGCCCTCACATGGTGGGGTGTCCTCCAGCAGGCTAGTCCCAGGTTTTTGCTTAAGGCAATGGCAAAGTTCTGAGAAAAAGAATAAAAGCAATCAAGGCCTCTTGACATTTAGCCTAAGAGCTGACACAAGGTCTCTTCACTACCCTCTATTGGCCCCAAATAAGACATAATTAGCCCAGGTTCGAAGGGTAGAGGAAGAGAGTGTCCATCTCTGGATATGAGAAAATGCAAAACATGGTTGCCAAGGAGAAGAGTAGAAGCCACTATAACATTCTACTTGGAGGGGCTCTTGAGTGGCTCAGTGGGTTAAGGGACCAACTGTTGATTTCAGCTCAGGTCATGATTTCAGGGTCCTGAGATCGAGCCCTGCCTTGGGCTCCATGCTGGACATGGACTGTGCCTGAGATTCTCTCTCTCCTTTCCCGCTGCCTCTCTGCCCCATGCACATACACACTCTCTCTCAAAAAAAAAAAAAAAAAAAAATCTATTTGGGAAAGGATTGCCCCAAATTTACAAATAGATTAGAATCCCAAAGAACACTGGTACTCTATTGTTTGACTCTCCGGATGCATATTCCTAAGATAACAAATGTTGCTGTTAGGTTCTCAAGTAAATCAATGAGTCTATTATTACATATGATTGAAGAAACAACTATGCATTTGTCAGTGTAACCTAAAAAAATAATAATAGTGTGGCTGCTAGTAAAATAACAAAGAGGAAATTAGCAGGAAATCAGAAGTTGCTTTTTATTTCTTAAAGGTGCCTTAGGAGAGCAAGTTTTGTTAGAAGAAGGTAACTACAGTTATTTTGAACCACTGACCTAGTAAGTGACCTGTGAGAAAATTAGGAGTGCCTTGTCTCCAAGTCTTTCTTCGCCATCTACCACTATCACCCATCACTATTCCCTAACCACCAGACATAAGTAGTTTGAGTTCTAAATCCCCAGCCCACTCCAATCCCATTCTTGTACTTACTACTGGGAAATGCAGGCAACTGAAATAATATTTAGGTTTGGAAGCCCTGAGTCCAATGAGGAGTTTCTGTAATGGTTCTGAAAAGAACTTCTGTTCACTTTTCAGTGATTAGAATTTAATGTCACTTATTCTTTTTCTTAAAATTTACTTATATTTCAAACATGGGGAAAAATTCAGAGAATCCTGTAACAAACACTCCCATATCTAATGTTCAAGCTCTACTTAATCTGAAAATGGTCACGTTTGTTTTACATTTCTTTTGAAGAAATAAAGCATTACGGACAGTTTTCCCTGTACTTCCCTCCCTGATCTCAGTTCTCCCTCTCATCTCTCTGTCCCTTCTTCCTCAAAGTAACCACTAACCTGAATTAGTCATCAGTTACCAGTCCCATGAATATTTTATACTTCTCCCTGTGTATGTATTCATAAACAGTATATAGCTTTGTCTCGCTAGTTCTACACTTTATATAAATTGCTTTTATATGTTGTACCTATATATCTGTATCTTGCTTTTTTCACTCAACATTTTAATTAAAAAAATTTTTTTGAATTTATTTAAGTAATCTCTACACCCAACATGGGGCTTGAACTTATGACCCGGAGATCAAGAGTCACATGCTCTTCAGATTGAACCAGACAGGTACCCCTCACTCAACATTTTTACTTATTCATTCATTCATTCATTCATTCATTCATTCATTCATAAAGCCAAGGAAAAGGGGTAGGAGGGGCAAAGAGAGAGGAAGAGAGAAAACCTTTTTCAAGATTTTATTTGTTTATTTGAGAGAGAGAGAGAGCATATATGAGAGAGAGCAGCAGGATGAGGAGCAGAGGCAGAATTAGATGATGTGGGGCTTGATCCCAAGGACCCTGAAATCATGACCTGAGCCAGAGGCAGGTACTTAACTGACTGAGCCACCCAGGCATCCCGAAGTGAGAGAATCTTAAGCTGGCTCCAAACCCAGCACAGAGCCTGACACGGGGCTCAACCTCCCGACCCCTGAGATCATGACCTGAACAGAAATCAAGAGTTGGACACTTAACTGACTGAGCCACCCTCAATATAGGTGACCCTCAATATTTTAAAAATATTTTTCCATGTTGTTGAACAGTACTCGTTTACTAATTTTCAGTGTTGAAGAGTTTTCAATTGTATGGCTATGTCAGATGCACTTTTCCATTCCCCCACTGAAGGACATTTAAATTGCTTGTCGTTTTCTCTACTATAAACAATATTGTAATTAATCTTCTTGTGCATATTTTTACATAATATGTACACTGGCATATATGCCTAGAAGTGGAATTTCTCCATTTTAATGCATGAGCATCTTCAACTCTCTTAGGAATTACCAAATTACTCCTATCAGCTGTGTTTGGGAGTACATGCTAATTCACCTCTAGAACTGTAGAATTGTCAGCTTTTCACATTTTGCAACTTGATGAGTACAGTAGCGTATCTCAGCATTTTAGTTTTCCTCATTACTATGGAGACGGAATTTTTCTGTTTATTGAGCTCTTCATTTGTGAATTACTTGTTCATATTTCTTGGCCATTTATTATCGTATTGTTTTTTCCTGTTGCTTGTGTATTTTTTCAACGTGAACATAATTACCTATTTGTCATATAAATAGTGACGATTTTTTTCCTCCCTCACATTTAGACTTCAACCAAGTTTATGGTGTTTTGGTTTTATAGAACTTTAAAGTTTGTATTCAAATGTCCCAAAGTTTTCCCTAATTTTTATCAAATGCCATTTTCCTGCCCATGCCTTAGATTTTACTACTCAAAATGTGGTCCACAGACCAGCAGCATCAATATCATCTGAAAATCATGGCTTGAGAACTACTGTTGCAGATTCTCTCCCCTCTGACCTTCTCCAGGACTGTAAAAGATACGCCTTCAGTTATTCCCTCTTTTTCTTACATCATCTGAATCTTCCTCTCTATTATACCTTTCCTGCTCCAGTATATGCAGTCTCAAACTGTCCTTGATCCAAATTCTTCTCCAGCTGCTGCTTCATTTTTGGGGTCCCCTTTTCAGCAAAGCTTTTCAGACCGGCTGTCCAGATGCACGGCCCTTCCTTGATCAGATCCTGAGCACTCTCTAGCTACTTCTATCTGTCTCCTGCTTCCATCACTCCCCTGAAACTGACCTTATCCAAGTCAGCACCCAGATCTTGGTTGTGGAACTCAAAGGTCATTTGCCAGTCATCATCTTATAAGACCTTTGAGCAGCACTGGGCCCCACCAACCCCATTCTCCTTAAAACATATTTCTCTCTTTGCTTCTGTGAATCTAGATTCCTGATTTTCTTCCTACTTCACTGGCTGTTCTTTCTCTGCCTCCTTTTCTGGTTCATCTTTCCCTAACTCCCTACATATGAAGAATGAGGCAAGGTTTGGTCCTTGTCCTTTTGGATGTATACTCTTCCAAGGTTGCTTCAGCCATTCCCATGGCTTAAAATCAGAGGCATACCCAGGGCAAGGCAGTGGATACTCTCATCCCTCATACAATCAGTAAGAGAGTGCATAGTCTATAGAGATTTTCAAAACAATATGCCAATTATACCTGGGTCTGATTTTTAGTGTCACCAATTCTAGATAGCATCAGTCATAAAATACTCCTTTTAGAGGGAGAGATTTTATTGATTTATGTTCTAAACAATGGTTTAATTAATCTTGAGTTTTAATAAAGATCTGGAGCTTCAAATTACCATATTTGTATTACTTTTCTTTAATAAGTGTGTATTCTACATGGAATTTGGAAAAATCCATTTATACAGTGAGCCTTTCCCTTCTCCCACAGACTCAGCTGTGGGCATTCATTTCAAGAGAGGTTCCTAATACTTTGAAATTACTCAGTCTTGTGTCAGATACAGTTCATGTCTCTTCTCCCTGGAATACTGACATTCCTGTGATTTAGCAGTAGATTCAAAATAAGCAATGACAGTACAGTGACCATAAGAAATGACAAAATCAAACTTGAGTTATTTCATCTGTCATTCTCTGTGAACAGAGTATCTGCCTTCAACATTTAAAATAGTGAAACTGAGTGTGGACTACAAAGTGTAATACTTTTGTTGGTAAGTGTAAAATATAATTCATAAATATTTTACTAAATTTGGAGAATATCTTTAAAATGAAGATGACAATGAATTCTTACAATTTTACTTGTTAATTTTTTATTTTAAAACTAAAGAATAAATAAAGAAAATCTGAGTATTTCCAATTATTACAGGATTATTGGGAAAAATATTTTGTCATATAAAGGAGGGAGTGTTTAAAAAAAAAAAAATCCACTCTGGGGTGCCCCAGTGGCTCAGTCGGTTAAGCATCTGCCTTCGGCTCAGGTCCTGATCCCAGGGTCCTGGGATGAAGCCCCACACCAGGCTCTCTGCTCAGTGCAGAACCTGCTTCTCCCTCTGCCCCTCCACCTCTCTTGTTCTCTCTTATGTGCACGTATGCACTAAAATAAATAAAATCTTAAAATTCATAAATAAATGTTAAATATTTGGGGGGAAAAAGACCCACTCTGGGTATCAAGCACATTATGTGTGCTTCCACTTGAAATGCTAATCTATGTGCATTTCCAAATTTCTCTTTTTCTCCTAGATCTCTCTTAACAGCTCCAAATTAATGTATCCAAGTGACTTGCCCAAGTGAGTCTATCTGGATACCCTACAGACATCTCAGAATTAGTCAACTAAATGGACCTGTTGATTTTACCCCATCTCGGCACCCAAGCCTGTACCTCCTTCCAGGCTTCTGAGTGAATGACCCAACGATGACCCACCCAGTTATTCTAACCAAATTCCAGGGGACATTGTTGATTCTTCCATTTCCCCCATTTCCATACCCAAATAATCCCCATGGAATTTCCACTAGTATCATCAGAGTTCAAAGGGTCTACAAATGCTCTCCAACTTATGTCCTGATAAACCCACTGAAGGTTGAAAATACCGTTAAGTTGAAAATGCATCTAATATACTTAAGCTACTGAACAAAAGAGCTTAGTCTTGCCTACCTTAAACATGCTCAGAACACTTACAGTAGGCCATAGTTGGGCCAAACCATCTCATGCAGAGCCTATTTTATAATAAAGCACTGAATATTTCATGTAATTTATTGAATATTGTACTGAAAGTGAAAGAGTGGTTGTGAGTGTATTGGTTTTCTAACCATTTGATTGCAGGGATGACCAGAGCTGTGGCTCACTGCCACTGCCCAGTGTCATGGGAGAGGATCTTACTGCATATCGCTAGCCCAGGAAAAGATCAAAATTTACACTTCAAAGTACAGCTTCTGTGGAACACATTATCGTTTTCACACCACAGTAGATTTGAAAAATTGTAAATGGAACCACCATAAATTGGGGACCATCTGTAGGCCCCGAGCTCTCAGTCCCTCAGCTTTAGAACCTACCTGTCCAATGCATGCCTCCCACAAAGGCCCTAGACCCGGCGATGCCGATGCTTCGCCCGATGCCTCTCAGTGATCTCCCACTGCTGAGCGTCATGACCATGGCCTGCAAGCATTTTCTGTCCAATATCGTGTCAGAACTTTCATCCTCACTCACTCTGTCACCTCAGAGGTCTTGCCTCAGATTCCCAGACACCCCACTCCTTCCTCCAACTCGGAGCCCTTGACCTGCTCTCTCTCCCCTGGTCCTGGAAAAGCCCAGGAGGTTTTCACCCTGCTCTTCTAAGGGCCCATTCATTGTCATCCTCCACTTGGAGTTTAAATGCCATTTCTTTAGAGGGGTTTTCTTTGATCTTACTTATATCCATTATCAACTTAATACTATTTATTTGGAGCCAAAACATGGAAAGAGCCCAGATGGCTATCAATATAGGAATGGATAAAGAAGATGTGGTATACGCCCATACACACACAATGGAATATTACCCAGCCATCAAAAGAATGAATTGCAAATTACTATTTGCAATGACATGGATGGAACTAGAGGGTCTTATGCTAAGCAAACTAAGTCAGAGAAAGACAAATATCATATGATTTCACTTATCTGTGGAATTTAAGAAACAAAACAGATGAACATAGGAGAAGGGAGGGGAAAATAAAATGCGAAGCAATAAGAGAGAAAGAAACACCATAAGACTCTGAACTCTAGGAAACAAATGGAGGGTAGCTGGGGGGTGGTGGGTGGGAGATAGAGTAACTGAGTGATGGGTATGTGCATGTGATGTACTGAGCACTGGGTGTCATATACAACTGATGAATCACTAAATTCTACCCCTGAAACTAACAATACACTATATGTTAATTAAAATGAATTTAAATTTTAGAAGATCCTGTTGATTTGGCTCCTGGTGAATGGTTTCTCTCCGCCATGATAACATGAGCTCCAAGAGGGCAGGTCTGTTTGCTCCCCACTCTCCCCCACTCACTTGCTTCCCCAGTGACTAGTGCCGTGTGGACACACGTGGGGCACATGGTCAACCCTTGTTGAGAATGAATGAATGAGCCCTCCCTTCCCGCTTGCATCTATATGATTGCTGTGTAGGTGCTAAGCTCTTGGGTGCCACTCTACACCGGCCCAGGACAGGACATCCTCCTCCCACTGAAACACTGAGTCTCTGCCTCAGGATTTTGGAAATGGGATGAGAGAGTCATTCCAGCCCTTTTAAATAACGTTGCAGCACAAAAGCTTAGGGCCTCTCCATGACTTTGTTTTTTATTGTTATTTATATAGCCAGAAAAACAGAGACAACAAATCGGCAGAGAAATAAATAAAGCAGATGTACAAAGACCAGGAAATGCAAGAGACAGAGTGTCCTGACAGCATTCTTATGCCTGGTCCTAGTTCCTCTGAGGCTGCTGCAGCCCCCTCCTTGGTAGCCACTAGATAGAGCAGAATCCACATAACAAAGACCCCTTTTGCTTAAGTTTTTTCAGACTGAGCTGCTCTCACCTGGAAGTCGATGTCGCTCTGAAAAAAAGACATTGACCAACGGAACTGGCATTTACCAGCCAAAAAAGACAGCAAGAAAATGAAATAAAAGATCAAAGGACTCACTGGGAAGAGTGGAGTGTGATGGGCAAGAGGAGAAGGCGTCCTCGGGGACAAGGGAGTAGCCAACAGGGAGGGTGGGGTGACAACACATGCGCTTTGATAGACGTGGTGTAACCATGATGAAATCAGACATCATAGACGGCATTCACACATCAGATGCACACCCCCCCCCCCAACCCAGTCTCTACTGCGTGCGGAATACTGGTGTGGCCTACACTTCTGGTTTGGGTAGGAGTGGTGGTCCAAAATCCAGGCCAAGCTCTGCTTTCTAACTCTGAGTTTGTAGGAGCTGTAACTGCCCAAAACAAGTGTGTGTGTGTGTGGGGGGGGGGGGTCTCTGTTTAAAGTTCACACAAGGAAGAGTAGGGGTCCTGAGACCCAAATCTTCTTGAGAATGATCAAGGACAGGTCGTATCTTCAGGGTACTTTTACTCTAAATCCATACATTGTTATATTACAAAACTCTTCCCTAGAAAGGAAGAGAGGGACATCCTCAACTTATATCCTGAGCTAAATCTTGAACTATTTCAGGCAGGCAGGCAAGAGGGCCAGGCATTTTAGGAAGCAGACACTACATATAAAAGAATAACACATGATGACTTGTGTCAGAAAAACTAGAGAAGTGGATGAAGAGAAGAAATGGGTGGGAATGGTGCTAGAAAGGAAAGAAGCCGTCAGGAAGGGTCTTGAGTTCTCTGCTAAGCAGTCTGGTCTTTATCCTCTAGTCCACAGAGCCACTGAGGGGATTTAAGCCAGAGAGTGACCTGGATGAGGATGGTGGGTGAATTGGAGAAGGCCAGGCCAGGAAGCAGGAAGACTAGGCTGGTATAACAGGCCAGGTCAGGGCTGCTGGGGGCCTAAGGAAAGCAGGGGTAAAGGCACCTGAAGGAGGAAACAGGCTGAGTGACATTTAAGGAGTGTAAAGGAGGTAATCTGGAGACCATAAGTCCTAGTTTGCCTAAGACAGTTTCAATTTACATCTGTTGTCCTGGCCTAATTATTAACAGTACCTCCTTGGATTCACAAAACTGTCCTGATTTGGGGCACCTGAGTGGCTCAGTGGGCTAAGCCTCTGCATTCAACTCAGGTCATGATCTCAGGGTCCTGGGATGGAGCCCCACATCTGGCTCTCTGCTCAACAGGGAGCCTGCTCCCCCACCTCCCACCTGCATCTCTGCCTACTTGTGATCTCTGTCAGACACATAAATAAAATCTTTAAAAACAAAACAAAACAACTGTCCTGATTTGAGGGATAAATTATAAGCTTTCCCTACGTATAGGACACAAAGGAGAGAGAAGAGTCTAGGCTGCCCTTTGGGATCTGGCTTAGACAGCCCTGACCTTTATGATTCTAGTTACTAGTGTAGAGAATAGAAAAGGAGCAGGTTTGAGCCAGAAAATAGTAAGATGATTACATACTGCTTTCAAGTACTAGTAAGACACTTGAATGAAATTACCAAGTAAATAGCTTAGAATGTACTAAAATATAGTATATAGAATGCTGTAACTCAGAAGACAGTAAGAGACTCTGAAACCATCTGTCATTGTTACATGCTTCTTTCCCCAAAATTCTCCTCCAATCCTTAAATATACCAAGTTCTACATCAGAAACTCAAAATCACTGACAGAAAATTGAGGACACACCCACAATACATGAAAAGAGCAAAACCAATGGATTTCACTGATGGATACTGACAAAGGAATTTGGTTTCTCCTACTAAATCTTTTCCCAGTGGAAAACTTCCTGCCTTGAATAAGAATGTTTTATAGAAATGTCAGCATGCCCAGGTTCCCAGAGAAGGGATTTAAATTATATACCATAAGTCAATAAAGAAACTTTTCATGTAGTCATTTTAGGGTAGAACATTCCAAAACATAAAGGACAAATGTTCACAGACTGCAGTTAAAAAGCACTTTCTGGGGGCTCCTGGGTGGCTCAGTGGGTTAAAGCCTCTGCCTTTGGCTCAGGTCATGATCCCAGGCTCCTGGGATTGAGCCCTGCATCAGGCTCTCTGCTCAGCAGGGAGCCTGCTTCCTCCTCTCTCTGCCTGCCTCTCTGCCTACTTGTGATCTCTCTGTCAAATAAATAAATAAAATAAAATAAAAAGCAATTTCTGCATTCTGGATTAAAATCAAATGAGAAGACTAACATATGATAAACTGAGAACTAGTTTTTTTCATGACCTCCACCATGCACTCTACGGATTCCTAAAATTTAGCACAGTTCCTTAAGCAATCCTGACTCCCCCAAACACACATACACACACACACACACACACACACCACTGATATATGGGATGAACTTCAGCAAAGAAACAATTTGGCAAGACTGATTAGACTTACTAGGCTCTAGCACCCATCAGAACAGTGATGAGTGTCTGTGCCTTTTTGTTATAGCATGGGCTAGGGAGCAGTAATCAGGCAGAATCTGAAGGACTTGCAAGTCAACAGCACTCACTCATGCCTGGGCCGTTGGAGATGGCCCTGCTCAGGCCCCACCAACCTCGTCTCCTTCTGACATGGTCATTCTGCCCATCTTGCCCTCTTGCCAGCCTCATCAGGCTGCATTTACACCTGTACAATCCTAACATTACCCACCAGTACCATCATGATTAATTAAGGAGACCTACCAAAGAATAGTTTTGCTCAATGAAATGTTTTTTAATTGCATTAAAACTTGATAATTTCATTCAAGTGGTGTAATTTCAAGAAGGAGTCTAGATGTGTCTTAGATGTGTCCACTTCTCTCTTGCCTCTAATTGGTTGAGGTTCAGAGAAGAAAGAAATCAGGGGAGGATGATGAAAAGAGGGACTAAAAGATGATCTGGTCAAGCCCCTTGGTTTACAAATGTGCTACTAGCAAGAACAAGTGGCATGAGCAGGTTTAGGAACAAACAACTCACTCTTAGTAAGCATACAACTCAACTGACAGGGCAGACTTGCATAGGTAAACTGCAGAGGGCCCAACAAGCCAAGAGGGTTCGTGGGGCTATATATTTAACAAAGAGAATGGAAAGCAGTGTTTTATTGAAATTAGTGAAGTTACAGTTGTTTGAGAGTGCTTCTGTAGAGGCCATTCCATCAACATCATTCTACCATCTTCTTTGACCTTGACCAAAACTAATTTTTCCATGGGGCAATGTCCACACATAGGCCAGATCATTTAAGGAAGAGAAATTAAGGTCTCACATAATGTTTCCTCCCAAATTACAGAGACTGAATCAAAAGTTGGGCCCAGAGGTTGCTGGCCTCTTAGAGTCGGGAATGGTTAGTTTCATGTGTCAACTTAGCTAGGCTATCATACTCAGTTATTTAATCAAAAACTAATCTAGGTGTTGCTGTGAAGGTGTTTTGAAGAAGTGGTTAACACCTAAAATTGACTAACCTTAACGAGAGGACATTATACTTGACAATATGTGTGGGTATCATTCAATCGGTTGAAGGTCCTAAGAGAAAAAAAATGGGGTTTTCTGAAAAAGGTATTCTGCCTCAAAATTGCAGATAGACATCATCTGGATGTCTGACACTGCCTCTCTTTTCTGTGCTTACTGCACAGACTTGCAGGATAATAAGCATCCTGCAGGGAAAAAAAAAAATTACAAACGAGGTTGACAGGTGTGCCCACAACCAATTTAAGCTTTCCCAGGCAGTCAGGCTAAGAAAGCATGTATCTGTTGGGGCCAAAGGGACATCTTCAGCAGGTGACCCTTTCATTTTCCACTAATTCAATTTGTGTAGAAATAAGCATAGCTCATTGACTAAATCTGCCTTTCTCTTGAAGAGGAACTTGATACAACTTGAAATTGCTAACTTAATTCACATCTCCTGTTACAATCAGGAAGCTATATTTTTACTTGATTAAAATGAAGAAATCTGAGATCTGGAAAGAACCATAGACTACATCGGGTTGAGCCTCTCCATCAATAGTGAGGGTCTGGAAGGGCACAGAGAAACACTCACAGGAGACATGGCAGGGAATGAGCAGTGGGATCAGAAACTACAGAGTGGGAGCAATCCAAGGTGCCCCAGTAGACTGTCCACGCTGTGTGGGGTATGGCAAAGATGGATGTTGGGGGTGACGGGGTTGATGTTCCATCTGCAGCAAGAATGGCCCTCTGGTGACCACTTGCACCCTCTCATGGGAAGCCCTTTGTCCTCTCTCCAGCTTCTGCTTAAATACTTTCAGTGATGGGGATTTTGACGTTTGTTAGGCATACCCAAACAAAGCTTGTTTTTTTCTGGTAGAACTGAATCTATTTCCTTGAAATTTCTACCCATTTCCTCAGCGGTTCTCACTTTGGCTGACATTTAGGCTTACCTGTGGAACTTCTAAAAAAATTCAGGCTACACACCAGGCCAGTCAAATGAGAATTTCTGAGGGTTGAACCCAGGCTTACAGATATTGCTTAAAGACCCTCAGGTGGCCCCACCTGGAAGCCGAGTTTGAAAACCCCTGCATTCAGCCCGCTTCCTGTGTTTGTTTGCTAGGGCTGCCATAACCAAATGCTGCAGACTAGGTGGCTTAACCAACAGAAATTAATTTTCTCACAAGTACAGAGGCTAGAAGTCCAAGATCAAGGTGTCGGCCTCGCTCCTTGGCATGCAGACGGATGTCTTCTCACTGTTTTCTCACATGGCCTTTCCTCTGTATGTATCCCTGGTATCTGTCTCTCTCTCTCTTCTAATCAGGCCCCCTTATGATCTTATTTAAACTTAATCACCTCCATAACAGCCCAGTCTCCAAACACAGTCATGTTGGAGGCTAGGGCTTCACGTATGACTTTAGGGGGGTGGAGGACACAATTTTGTCCATACAGTTCAGCTCACCCACCAGAACTGGTTAAGTGAGAGCACCTTACACAGTGCCATGGCACCCAGGTGTGCATGAAATGTCCGGTGTGGAGGTGGCCAGTGGATTCTGGGGCCATCAAGGGCACTAGGCAGTTATCCAGGCATCCCTGAAAGTAGCACCACTGAGCAGGGCTGGATGCCATGACCAGCAATCTCACGAATCCCAAAACCAGCCAACAAAATGATCCATGCTGGGCCCCCACTTTTCTACCAGATGGATGAGCCAAGATTCTTCCCCAGGCAGACAGCTGCAGAGCACCCACTAAGCTACTGGAGGAGTTCAGAAGCCCAAGGAGCACAGAGCACAGGACAAAGAGATGGGCTAGAGGCCACACAGGTGCAGTTCCAGGTGGTGGCTTCTACCTTCTCCCTTCACATATATCAGATGACATACTGTGACAGACGAGCTGGTGGCAGGCAAGCAGATTCTGCAAATTAGAGCCTCATTGTTATTTTGAAATACTAGCAATTTAGATGCCTAGAACAGTAACGAGCTCTTAGCAAGCCTCAATAAATAACTACTGAATGAACAAATAGATAAATGGAAATATTCGATTGGATTTTAAACCCGTTAGAAATATTACAAGAGATTTCAACAAAGACCTTAAAAGTCCTTAAGTTTCATTTTTTTAAAAAAGATTTTTAATTTATTTAACAGAGAGAGAGATCACAAGTAATCAGAGAGGCAGGCAGAGAGAGACGGGGAAACAGGCTCCCCACTGAGCAAAGAACCCAATGCAGGACTCAATCCCAGGACCCTGAGACCATGACCTGAGCCAAAGGCAGAGGCTGAACCCACTGAGCCACCCAGGTGCCCCCTTAAGTTTCATTTTAACTCTTAAAATTTTTTGAATTGTTGGAAAAATATTTCTAATTTTGTCTCTTGTGTGAAAAAAAGTTTTATTGTCATGATTTTTAAAAATTTAAAGAACTTATCATTAAACGGTCCTTGTCAGAATTGTGTGTAGCTATTTCAAGTTTAAAACCTGATTTTAAGAGGCACCTGAGTGGCTCAGTCGGTTAGGCACCTGCCTTTAGCTCAGGGTCCTGAGACTGAGCCCAGCATAAGGCTTCATCCCCCTCCCCCTGCTCATGTTCACTCTCTCTCTCAAATAAATAAATAAAGAAATAATCTTAAAAAAAAAAAAAAAAAAAGAACCTGATATTTAAAAAAAGGTCATGTTCACTGAGGTAATGCAGCTCATTGTTTCCAAGCAGTGTTCCAAAGCAAATCTTCATCACATTTTTAAAAGATTTTATTTTTTTTTTGAAGATTTTATTTATTTATTTGACAGACAGAGGTCACAAGTATGTAGAGAAGCAGGCAGAGAGATGGGAGGAAGCAGACTCCCTGAGGAGCAGAGAGCCCGATGTGGGGCTCAATCCCAGGACCCTGGGACTATGACCTGAGCCCAAGGCAGAGGCTTTAAACCACTGAGCCACCCAGGCGCCCCTAAAAAGATTTTATTGAAGAGGTACTTTAAAAAATATATTTGATATATCTTCCTTAATACTTTGTGTTTTTTCTTATCAAATTTACATGATATATAAAGAAAACAACAGTGAAAATTTTCACTAAACCTCATATAGACATCTGTAAATCCCCTCTAGTTTACTCACTATATCTTACAAATATTCTTTTTCATGTGTTATAACTTGAAAAAGTAAGGAGCCACTGCCTTCTACTTCTACCAGTAAATGATACTACTATCGAAATTATTAATCTTAACACCTGGGAGTCACCTGATTTCTCTTTTCCTTCAAGTTCTAAATCAAATCCTCCAGACAGTCCAGTTGTGGCTACTTTCAAAATTGTCCCTTCTCTGTCCACTTCTCTCTGTCTCCAATGCTTCTAGTTGGACTAAGCCACCATCCTCTCTTATCTGGATTATTACAAAAAAATTTTTTTAAGGTTTATTTATGAATTTGAGAGAGAGAGAGAGCTGAGGGGAAAGGCAAAGGAAGAGGGAGAAAGAAACTCAAGCAGACTCTGTGCTGAGCGCACAGCCCAACACAGAGCTTGATCTCATGACTCTTAGATCACAACCTGAGCTTAAACCAAGAATCAGACATTTTTTTTTAAAGGTTTTATTTATTTATTTGACAGAGAGAGAGAGATATCACAAGTAGGCAAAGAGGCAAGCAGAGAGAAAGAGGGAGGAAGCAGGCCCCCCGTGGAGCAGAGAGCCTGATGCGGGGCTCGATCCCAGGACCCTGGGATCATGACCTGAGCTGAAGGCAGAGGCTTAACCCACTGAGCCACCCAGGTGCCCCTCAAGAATCAGACATTTAACGGACTATGCCACCCAGGCACCCCTGGATTATTGCAAAAGACTCTTAACTGAGCTTCCATTTTCTGTTTTTCTTGCCTTTCTCCAATTCCTTCTCCATATAGCAGTTAGGGTTCTTTTAGTATCTTATTTAGATCAGGTAGACCAGGCTCCTTCCTAAGGCCTAAAAGCCCTAATAATCTGGTCTTTGCCTTCCCCTCTAACCTCATCCCTAGGGCCCTCCCACTCTTGCATGATATGCTCCAGTCACAGTAGCCTTCTTTCTGATACATGGGGAGAGAATATTCTGGGCTAAAGTGTCAAAGCCAAGGGGAGATGGTAAGCAAGCCATTAGAAAGTGAAGAGTCTAGAGTTTCCGGAGCATCTGAGTTGGAGCTGTAACTCTTGGAGTCTTGTAGGAAGCTATAAGATAGATGAGATCACCAAGGAAGTGTGTTTAGAAAGAGAGAGTACTGAAAACTGAGCCATGGCCACAGCAATCAGACAACAAAAAGAAAGAAAAGGCATCCAAATCAGTAAGGAAGAAGTAAGACTCCCACTTTTTACAGATGACATGATACTATATATAGACAATCCAAAAGGCTCCCTAAAAAACTGCTAAAATTGATAAATGAATTCAGTAAAGTTGCAGTTACAATATCATCATAGAGAAGTCTGTTGCACTTCTACATACCAGTAGTGAAGCAGCACAAAGAGAAATTAAGAATTCTATCCCAATTAAAATTACACCAAAAATAAGAGTCTTAAGAGTAAACCTAACCAAAGAGGTGAAAGAACTGTGCTCTGAAAACTACAAAACACTGATTAAAAGAAATGGAAGATGACACAAAGGCATGGAAAGGCATTTATGCTCATAGATTGGAAGAACAAATATTGTTTAAATGTCTATGCTACACGACGCGATCTATACATTTAATGCTATCCCTAACAAAATACCAAGAGCATTTTTCACAGAACTAAAACAATCCTGAAATTTGTATGGAACCACAGAAAACTCTGAATTGCAACAGCAATCTTGAAAAAGAAAAGCAAAGTTGGAGGCATCACAATTTCAGACTTCAAGTTATATTACAAAGCTGTAGTAATGAAAACAATATGGTAGTGGCACAGAAATAGACACATAGATCAACAGAATGAAGAATCGAACCCAAAATTTTATGGTCAATTAATCTTCAACAAAGCAGGAAAGAAAATACAATGGGAGAAAGAGAGTCTCTTCAACAAAAGGTGTTGGGGAAAACTGGACAGCCACATGCAAAAGAATGGAACTGGACCACTTTCTTACATCACACACAAAAACAAACTCAAGATGGATTAAAGATCTAAATGTGAGACCTAAAACCCTAAAAATCCTAGAACAGAGCCCAGGCAGGCACTTCTTTGGCATTTGACCGTAGCAGATTTTTTCTAGATAAGGCCTAAGAGGCAAGGGAAACAAAAGCAAAAATAAACTTTTGGTAATACATCAAAATAAAAAGCTTCTGCACAGGGAAAGAAATAATCAACAAAACTAAAAGGCAACCCATAGAATGGGAGAAAATATCTGAAATGACATACCCAATAAAGGCCTAGTTTCCAAAAGATATAAACAATTTATAAAACTCGACGTCCGAAATAAAAGAATCCAATTTAAAAATGGGCAGAAGACATGCACAGACATTTCTCCAAAAAAGACATACAGATAACCAACAGAGATGATGTTCACTACCACTTACTGTCAGGGAAATGCCAATCAAAACTAAAACGACCTATCACCTCACACCCGTCAGAATGGCTATAACCAGTACACAAGAAACCGCAAGTGTTGGTGAGGATGTGGAGACAAAGGAACCCTCATGCACTATTGGTGGGAATGAAAACTTATGTAGCCGCTGTGGAAAATAGTATGGAGGGTCTTCAAACTACCCTATGATCCAGCAATTGCACTAATTGGTATTTATCCAAAGAATAAAAAAAACAGCAATTCAAAGAGATACAAGCATCAAGCATCCCTATGTTTATAGAAGCATTATTTATAATAGCCAAATTATAGGAGCCCAAGTGTCCACTGATTGATGACTAGATAAAGAAGAGGTGGTGTGTATGTGTGCGTGCGTGTGTGTGTGTGTGTGTGTGTGTGTGGTGGAGTATTATACAGCTGTAAAAGGAAAAAAAAAAAGAAATCTTGCCATTTGCAATGACATGGATAGAGCTAAAGAGCATAATATGAAGCAAAATAAATCAGAGAATTCCACTCAGATGTGGAATTTCAGAAACAAAACGAACAAGTGGGGGTACCTGGGTGGCTCAGTGGGTTAAAGCCTCTGCATTTGGCTCAGGTCTTCATCTCAGGTTTCTGGGATCAAGCCCCGCATTGGACTCTCTCCTTAGCGGGGAGCCTGCTTCCGCCTCTTTCTCTGCCTGCTGCTCCGCCTACTTGTGATCTCTCTGTCAAATAAATAAATAAATAATCTTAAAAATAAACAAACAAACAAGTGAAGGGAACTCAAGAGAGAGAGTGAGACAAAGCAAGAAACAGACTGTTAACTCTAGAGAACACACTGGTGGTTACTAGAGCGGGTAAGGGAGATGGGTGAAATAGGCCATAGGGATTAAGGAGGGTACTTGTGATGAGCACTGGGTGATGGATGGAAGTGCTGAGTCACTATATTGTACATATGAAACTTACGTAAGATTGCACGTTAATTACACTGGAATTAAATCTTATATATTAAAAAAACAAACAACAACAACAAAAGAAAAACACCAACAACACTGGGCCATGGTGTTCTTTCAACGTTTAAAGGTCAAGGAGAGGGAAAGGAACCTGCCACAGAAAGTGAGAAGTAGCAGCCAGTGGCCTAGTGGAAAGCCCAGGAGATTTGGGGGGCCTTGGGAGCTCTCTGAAAAGCTTGTCAGAAACATACATTTTCAGAAATCACCATTGAATTTTTCAGTACAAAGATGGACACCCAAAATGTGTGTGTGTGTGTGTGTGTGTGTGTCTTAAACAAGCACTCCTAGTCTTGTTATTAACAGAGAAGCCTGGGAAACACTGCCCTAGAGCTTGGCCCAATCAGGAAAACCACCTTCTCCATGGCCTTTTTCAAGCATATACTTTCCAGGGACCTCACCCCCAAGTACATTGATCCTGAATCCCTAAGGGACTTAGAATTTGGAAGTTTTTATTTCTTTCCAGAACTTGCTCTAAAACAACCCAAACACTTTTGCTCTTGAATCAATGAATCAGTAGTTCTCTCTTCATTGACGAAGACTGATAGACCATTTCTACCATCTCTTACACTGGAGATGCATTCAGTAGAACCATGTGGAAAAACATGCATGGTATATTCAGGTCCTGGCAAAGAGTTGGACATTTGAACTAGAATTAACACCAGCTAACAAATGAATAGGAATCCCCAACAGAAGGTCAAACGAGAAGTTAGAGCTCTCCACTCAAATTTCTGAGCTGGCTTCGCTTCGGAAAGCACACGGAGCTCATCTTCTCTGAGTCCCACGGACCACAACTCCCTTTCCCGAGTGTTCTAACGCTGGCCATGTCAAGACGATACCTACCCAGTCCCCGTTACTGGGGTCCCCAGGCTGCCCGTCCCAAACCAACCTGCTCCATCTGGCCTTTCAAATTCTGTGAGCACAGACTCTTCCTAAATTGCCTTACTCTTTTAAAGAAAAAACAAAAAACAAAACAAAACAAACAAACAAAAAAACAACAAAAACAAAAAACCAACCCTCCTCATCCATTTGATCAAAATGGGAAACTTTTTGCCCTCTCTGACAGAAAGCATTCCGTGTTGGCCACCTGATGGGTACTTGGGGTTAATTAGAAAATCCCCATCAAGAGTTCAGAGGCCAATATCAGCTGTCAAAATCCCACATTCCCCTCTCTCCCCTCTTTCAAGTGCAAAACAACCTGGTCTGAAGATGCGCGGGAGATAAAAGGGCACACAGCAGCTCTGGGGGCTTTGACGCGACCCTATTCACCGCCCCACCACCATGAATACGGCAAAATCTCAAATGAAAGTTTTAATCTCCCCATTGCATTCAGCCTAAAGAGAAAAGGGCTTCCTTTTAACATTTTCTCCCCTTAAACCTTTTGTGTTGCAATGCTCCTGAAAAAAGCGGAGATTTCACTCTGACCCGGCGAGGGCTTTACGCCAAAGAAAGCAATGCACCTCAAACCCTTTGTCCTGCTATGAGAAGGGCCGGCCGGCTCGAGGCGACGCGCACGAAAGCGGCAACAGGGTGGGGCGCGCGGGGGCGGAGGGTGCCCGCGTCTCTGCGGACGCCCAGCTCCGGCCTCTCCCTCTACTCGACTACGGGTACAAGAGTGATCACGCCACGGGTTCCACGGCTCTCGAAACCGAGGAGTCTGGGATGCGAGCGCGACAGGCGTGGGTGTTTCCCAGCCCCGACACCGATCTGAAACCCACCCGTAGCCGCAGACCCGGAGGCCCAATTAGGCCCTTTGTTTTCACACTCGAACAGATACTCAAGAACTCCGCTCCAAGTTCAATGCTTTCCAAGACACCCTTTGGGGAGAACCTTGGACTGGACTGGGTGTCCACAAAACCCTGGGTGATTTTAGGAAGCAGATCTTTGGGCGCGGACTTGGGCCCCTCCGCGAGCGCGGGCTCTTGCCCTAGGCACTGCGCCTTTGCGCACAAACCGTGCCTCCCAGGCGGACCCGCTTGTTCCCAGGAGGACCGGGAGAAGGGCAGAGCGGTGGTCTTTCCTGCCTTCACAGTTACTCTCTTTGCATATAATTAATGCTACTGGGGTGCTTGTGACAAAAAACCAGCCCTCCCCTTCTTCAACCATTAAAAAACAAACAAACAAAAAACCTTTTAAGAAGTATGACGCTCCCTTATTTATTTCCTCCAGAGCTGCCCCAAATGTTTGAAATTAGCACCTGATATTAATCCAAAGCCACAGTTCTAAACCCAACACGGTTATATTAGCGCCTTAATTTGGCGTTGCTTATTCACTGACATTCCAGTGAATGCCACGTTTTCAAAAGGGTGTTTTTGTCGAGCGGCCGGAGTTCAAAAGGTCCTAAGGGCGCGCCCAGCTCTCAGCGCGAGCTGTGTGCAGGGGCAGCCAGAGCTCCTTCCAAAGCAGCCCCTGGGGGTCCCTCCAAGAAGACCTCAAAAACCGTGAACGCACCCCTTTCCTCCGCGTTTCCGCCTCTTGTTCGGACAGTCTGCCTCGCTGGCCTTTCCGCCATTTCCTCATATGATTTTTATTAAGGGTCATGGACAGCTTGGCAGATACGTTGTCATTGTTCATGGCAAAATTGTTTCGTTTGATACTCTTCTTTAAAAAAAAAAAAAAAAAAAAATCTGTTTGTAGAAAGGTTCCTTCCCTCTCTGACCAGGTCTTTTTGGCGTCAGTGGCTGGGAGTGTGTGAGTCTTCAGGACAGTGACAGGCAGGGAGATAGTTTCAAAAGAGGTCTCAAATTCGTGAAGTTTGAAAAAACAGCATTGGAAAGGAGGGGAGTGGAGGCGGAAAAAGGCCAAATAGCATTTAAAATTATTACATGTATCTGTGTTGAATCGCAAGTATTACGATGAAAAGCACAAATAGTGACTTTAAGATGCTTTCTTTTTCATTTGGCACTCGCTGAATAAAAGGTTGTAGAAAACGCTCCTTTGATCATTTTTAGGCTGTGAAATTTTAGTCAACTTCTTAAGCCAACCACAACCCCTACTCCTACAGACACACTACCAAACTGAGAGTAGGGATAAATTGAAAATGCTGATCAGCTTTTCTCCATCCACATTTTAACTCCACGGTCAATATTAAAGAACCAAATGGATATATGCTTCATAAAATGTTTTTAAGTTCCTTTCCAATTCTAATCTATAAATAACTTAATTTCATTGTCTGAGTAAGTCAAATGAAGCTATCTTTAAAAAAAAAAAAACCAAAACTACCTGGAGAATTAGATTAATACAATAAAATTTAAGTACTAACTTTAACACTAAACCCACACTTCTGAAAAATTCCGTTTGTACAAAATCACACTACAAATGCACAAAAATTGCTGCATTTAAAGGAATACTAGTACAAATTATTCTGTAAAGTGAAGGAGACTTTTCTAATGGGAATCAACACCCCTCACCAATCTGTTTTGTATGTCTGATTTTTTTAAACCAGATTTCTTTGAAAACCAGGAGCAGATTTCTTATACACAAACATGGCTATATTCATAATATACTCAAATTAACAGTTCGCCAGAACCAAATACAAACTAAATAGATTGGGTGGCTTTTCTTTTTTTGTTAGCAAGAAAAAGTGGAGTCTAAATGTCATTTTTAAAATGATGTCATCAATTTAAAATCGTGTATGTTTTTAAAGACACTTGACATTTTCTCTCATTAGGGAAAATGGCATGAAATCTAAAACCTAGGGCTATCTTTCCCCCTACTCCTCCACAGGGATATATCTTGAGCAGTTAAAAAAAAAAAATCACTCAGAGAAAATAAAGCTATTTTTAACTCCTTTGCTAAATAAATGTGTCAATTTTACATCTTTATGAAGAGGAAATAAGATCATCCAATTTAAGTATCCTATATTGTAACTGAAGTATGAGTAATGTACCTTTTATATACGTCAATTTAATGTGGCTTTTGGAGGATAAGTTTTCATTTGATTTTGATGCTTTCTCCAGAAGTTTTAAAAAAGGGGAAAAGGAAAAACAATGAACACAATTGTTTATAAATTTCAGTTAAGGCAAGGTGCAAGAGGAACAAGGTTGTAAGATACAGTGAAGTGGATGCTTTGTCAGAACCGTATCAGAACTCAGCAATTTGAAAATTCATTTGTGAACTTAGTTACAAATTGGAGTAGTATTTCTCATCGAAACATTTTCTGCTTGTTTTAAGGGAAAAGCCAACCTAGTATCAGTGACCTGTCCTGCTACCTACCTCCTCCAATTAGACATGTCTTTTGCCTTTGTGGGAATAATTACCCACATGAGTCATTAGTTTCAGACTAACTGAATCTGAAAACCCCAGTCAGAGTGGTCTTTTCATGCTTACAAAGTCAGCAGGCATCTTGCTTCTCATAAAGCCTAAAATCTAGCAAGCACATCCAGAATAATTCACATCACTGCCCCTGAAACCCTTTGAAGCAAATAAACAGAAGAGAAAAGAAAAAGAAAAAGATTAAGATTTGAACTCAATTTAAACATGTTAACAGTAACCCTATATTATTCCAGATTTTACCCAGCTGTTTTGGATCTTTAGTGAATTTGAACAAGAGAGCAAACCTGTTTTAAAGATTAGAGGATATAAAAGTTCAAAAGGAGTCGAACTCTTTTCTGAACTACATGTCTCCTACCCTGGCCTCTTGCTTGGCAGACTTTTAGGATTCAGTACCATTGATTTCTTTCTCAGTTTCTTTTGCTGCAGTGATCTGATTCTTATAATTACTCTCCCAACCAGATCTCCCATATTCTTAAAAACCATAAACATTATGGGTCACACAGGGTGGGCTCAAAATCATTTGTCTCATGGGGCATTGGGATTTATTTCTGAAGGCATTCATAATCATTGATGTCAAGTTCAATGAAAGAGGGCTTAGTTTTACCCCTTTTTTAGGAAGACAAGAGGATGAAAAAGCCTAAATATGACCACATTTAGGGTAAAGTTGCAACCACTTGTCAACTAATCACTTCCCTAAAAAGAATGAATTTACTTAGTTTCCCCAGAACTGTAGAGAAAAAGACATTCATTCTCAGGCACAAGAAATCTCAAAATTTAGTAGAAACTGATTCTGCAGATTAGGTTCACATGGAGAGCAAAAGGCAAATATTTGAGTGTAACAGCAGGTAAAGATGCTTGACAATGAATGACTAGAAGGGAACTATTAGTATGTAGGATCAATCTCTGTACCTGTGCTGATCAGAAGAGAGTCTGCCATTACAATCAGATCAATCAAGCTCCATAAAAGATACTTCAGGGGCTCCGGTGAAGGATCATTCTCAAGCATCCTTAATTTTGGGGTGAAAAAATGAAGTGCAGAAGTGCACACTTCATTTGTTTGGGGAAGGGAGAAATCAGGAGAGATGAGTACAGAAATATTCACAGAAGAGTCCTACAATGCAGGCGATCATCACAAGAATTCTCTCTGATCCCCACTTTCACGGATGAGTAAAATAAGTTTGGAAAGTCTCAGTTTCTTGAACAAGGAGGGCATCAACTACTTGGAGGGGCTCAAATTCTGATTCAAGTCTACTCTTTCCAAAATACCATGCTGCCAAAAGATAAAAGTAAATAATAAATAAAATACCATGTCGCCACTCTACTCAAGAGTAGGGAAGCACATGTTAAATGTTCATAGAAAGCAGTATACAGAAATTTAGGTCTTGAGGCCTCTTTTTCTGTTATCTATTCTTGCATCATTCATTTCAACAAGTTAATAAATATTCAGTAAGCATCTTTTACTTTCCACCACTCCCAAAAGATATTTGGTAAAGGTTCTGTGCCTTGCCCAGGGTTTCACAGAACTCAGGCAATCAAACCAGAGTCCAAGCTCTTCGTTAAGCATCATTCTTAACTGCTACTATTGTGGTCTTGCAATATAAGTGATCGGGCCAAAGAAGGAGAGACATTGCATCAAGTTGATCTGCCAAGAGGATGTGTTCTTTCTAGCTCAATGGGAAATATGGCATTTGGGCAGGTTTCTGGAGTAACAAGGAGTCATTGACCCAGTGTAACAACAGCAAGGATGATGGAGACATCCAAGAAAATGGGATTGACTTCCTACAAAGCAAAACAATAACATAGTTATTGTTAGATTAAGAATAAGTGGAAAATTATGATACATACAAAGAAACAAAGAACATTTAGAAAATATACAAAATACAGGAAAAATATAAAATTATAAATTGAAAATAAAAATAATCCATAGTCTTGTCACTCAGAGGGAGTCACTACATTTTTGGTAGCATACATGTATACCTACATATGTAGTAAAAATGTACATGTGCACTTTAACTAGAATAGCTTTTATGTAATTTCAAATTTGGCTTTCTCATGACTAATCACTATGTCAGATGTATTTGCCCATGCCATTAAAAGACTTTGAAAACATTCTATTTTTTTTTAAGATTTTTAAAAATTAATTAGTTTATTTGAGAGAAAGAGAGTGTGTGAGGGAGAGAGAGACCACATGAACAGGGGGAGGTGCAAAGGGAAAGGGAGAAGCAGACGCCCCCACTGAGCAGGAAGCCTCACACAGGACTTGATCTCAGGACCCTGGGATAATGACCTGAACCAAAGACAGGTGCTTAACTGACTGAGCTATCCAGGTGCCCTCTTCTCTCTCTCTCTCTCTCTTTTTTTTTTTTTTTCAAGATTATTTATTTATTTGAGAGAGAGAGCACAAGAGGGAGGGGCAGAGAGAGAGAGAACCTAAGGCAGACTCCAGACTGAGCCCTGAGTACAGAGTCCCATGTGGGGCCCCATCACATGACACAGAGATCGGGACCTGAACCAAAACCAAATGACTGTACCACCGAGGCACCCCTGGAAATATTGCATGCCATAATTTATTAAACCAATTCCCTATAGTTGGGCACCTAGTAATTCTATTTTTTGCTACTTTAAGTTGCTTCATGTTGTACCAGTGTTTTGTATCTTTGTCGACATCTCTGATGATATCATCAAGATTAAACAACACTTTTCAGGTTCTTGATTTATATCACCATGGTGTCTTCCAAAATGGTTGTGTCCATTTACACTCAATGAACAAGACACAAGAACAGTCTCTTCACTACAAGGTAATGAAATATATATTTTTAAATGTCTACCAACTGAATGGAAAACATGTTATTACTCAAAGTTTCCTCATTATTAGGTTGACTATTTTAATACTATTTAATTAATATTTAATACTATTTAATTAAGAAATAATATTCAATGTCTCTTGATATTTTTGTCTTATATGTATAACCTTTAAGTCCTTCGCCTTTTCTGTTATAGGTATGTTTGACATGTTGATTGCAAAGAGCCTTGCATATTAAGAATATTAAATAATTACTTAAAAAGAACACTAAATAATTGCATAGCATTACATTTTGACCTGCTTTTCAAGGTCCAGACCAAACTATGTATCTTCATTGTGCCTTTCCTGACTCCTTCAACCCTAACTCCAATCTCCTGCTGCTAAAATCCTAATACAATATTCAATACTGAATTATACACTATTTACAGTCCTTTAGAGCTTTTTCTTTTGTCCTCCCAAATAACTTTCCAGAGGAGAGTTTGTCTTTTAACAACTACAAAGATGGCCAACTTGACATCTCTGAGTTCTCAGTGTCATTAGCTATGACACTGTTGTAATTTAACAGATGATGGAACTGGGGGTCAGTCCACACCATCAGATACTACATGGTTATCCTAAGTACTTGACCAGGCTTTCTGACTCTTCCTGCAGTGCACCTCCCAATTCTCACATTAGGATATTTAAATTGAGATAAAATCTTTACCCCATCTTAACATTTTCTCTTAGTCTATTTTAAATATATGATACACAGTTCTAAGGGCTGACAAAGGAGACTTAGTTGGTAAGAAATAGAAAAAAACTTTTGGATTTTTTTTGTAAAGAAAACTGAATTCTTTTTTTTTTCTGATCATAATTACTTTACTGATCCTTTGCTTTTAGAGTAAAGAATATAAAATTTGCGCAGAACTTGTTTTTATGGGCTATTTATATATAAAAAAGAATTTTCATGTGTTACACTAAAATTACAGTACAAATCAGCAACAATATTAGAAATTAAATGAAATAGTCTATGGCTTTCAACATTTTGTTCCTCCCAAATCTTGCTCCAGAAGTCAAGTCTTTACAAATCATTCAGATGTTGGAATGACTGACTTTATCTTTTTATTGGGAATTTACCCAGCACTTACCCATAAAAGACTTTTATTTAAAAATCGCTCTCTGAATTAAAAATAGAGCTACCCTATGACCCTGCAATTACACTACTGGGTATTTACCCCAAAGATACAGTTGTAGTGAAAAGAAGGGCCATCTGTCCCCCAAAGTTCATAGCAGCAATGGCCACAGTCGCCAAACTGTGGAAAGAGCCAAGATGTCATTCAATGGATGAAAGGATAAAGAAGATATGGTCCATATATACAATGGAGTATTATGCCTCTATCAGAAAGGATGAATACCCAACTTTTGTATCAACAGGGACAGTATTGGAGGAGATTATGCAGAGTGAAATAAGTCAAGCAGAGAGAGTCAATTATCATATGGTTTCACTCACTTGTGGAGCATAAGGAATATCATGGAGGACATTGGGAGAAGGACAGGAGAAAGGTGTTGGGGGAAACCGGAGGGGGCGATGAACCATGAGAGACTTTGAACTCTGAGAAACAAACTGAGGGTTCTGGAGGGGAGAGGTTTGGGTGAGCCTGGTGGTGGGTATTGTGGAGGGCACGTATTGCATGGAGCACTGGGTGTGGTGCATAAACACTGAATCTTGGAATGCTGAAAAAATAAAATAAAGTTAAAAAATTTTTTAAAAATCGATCTCTCTCTGTATTTACAATAGCCAAATTATGGAGGGAGCCCAAGTGTCCATCGATTGAAGAATGAATAAAGAAAATGTGGTATATATGTATAATGGATTATTACTCAGCCATAAAAAAGAATGAAATCTTGTCATTTGCAACAGCATGGATGGAGCTCAAGAGTATAATGCTAAGTGAAATAAGCCAGTCAGAGAAAGATAAATATCACATGACTTCACATATATGTGGAACTTCAGAAATAAAACAAATGAACAATAGGGGAAAAAAGAGAGAGAGAGATAAACCAAGAAACAGACTCTTAACTGTAGAGAACAAACTGATGGTTACCAGAGGGGTGGTGGTAAGGGGATGAGTGAAATAGGTGAAGGAAACTGAGAGTACATTTATTCTGATGAGCACTGAATAATGTATAGAATTGTTGAAATACTATATTGTACACCTGCAACTAATATTACACTGGACGTTAACTACACTGGAATTAAAATTTTTTTAAATTAAAAAATAAATAAAATAAAAATTACTTTCTCTGAAATGGAGAAAACTCTAGGGATGGCTTAGAATCGAGAGAGGAATCTGAAAAATCACTTTTTATTGTGTGTGTGGGAGGCCAGGGAGATAGAGAGAGGTTCACATTTGATTTCTGCACAGTATATTATTTCCATGCAATCCAACATGATTTAGCTAGGGAGAAGATGAATAAGGAGATAGAAAAGGTCATTCGAAAAGATGAAAGTCGTGCCTCCTCTCTGGAATTGGGCAGGTATGTGTTTTAGAAAGGCCTTTAAGGTTCTCCTAGAGAAAAGGCCTGATTTGAATGTCATTAACATGGCTGGACTCTCGGGCCTTCTAAAATGGTCTTTCATTTCCATGTGAATATTGGAAAATGCCCTTCTTGGCGGTGGGGTGTATGGGCTGGGGGACCAGACCCCTTTGCCTACATCTTGGCTAATTTACATGCTCTCCAATGGAGGTCATATCGATATGAGACCCAACCTCTGTCAGTTTTGCGGGTCCCTTAACCTGAGAACCTTGAAGCCCATTGAGAGCTATTCATACTTGGCAGATTGATTTCTTTAGTCATTTTGTCATAGTAACTGACAATTCACTGCCATCCAAGTGTATCTGGGAGCACAATGCCCACATAAATATTGTTGGCAATTCTCAGCATATCCCTTTGTGGAAATAGTAGGTTCATTTACTTCTGCCACTCGACTTTCTATAGCTATGTGGCAGAAGATCATTTCCTCTGCAACCATATAGCTGACAGACCCAGTAGGGCTTGTTTCAAAGAAGCAGAGAGTTCAGAATTCCCCATCAATGCAGAATAAAATGAATCAAAACTTCAAACACGGGTTAATCTGGAAGAGGAGACGGGGGTCAACAAGAACATAAAAACTTTGATGAGAATCAGGTGCAGCCCGAGTCCCAGAGCTGTTCTGGAGCATTTGGAGCACAGGAATAATAAACAGGAAAATATCTCTATTTTTAAAAATCACTTGAAAAACAAAGAGCAGTGAATCCTTAATCACACCAGCTAATTTGAAAGGTGCGTTCTGAACTGTGCTGACTCACAGAGCAGGTGGGACACTTTCTAAGAGCACTGCAAAGAGAGCGAGGGTGGCCTTGATCTACAGTTTCTTGTTCTTCCCAGCTGTTAATCCAAACATCTCTGAATGGAGAGGGGGCTGCAGGTGACATGGCAGAAGGAGCACGGGTTCTGGCAGTAAACATTCCGGGATTTGATATCTGGCTCCGCTGCTTAGCCACTGAAGGTCCCTTAACCTTTCTGGACTCAGTTTCACCACCTACAAAATGGTATTATAAAGGTACCCACTTTATAGGGGTGGTCATAAGGATTAAATGAGAAAATGTATTCATTTAATAAATCTTTTCTGAGTTCCTCCTCTGCCTTAGGCACAGACGATAGGACTAGAAAACGAAAACCTTCGAGTGGGGAGGTCTCTGTCTTTGATTTTAGTGCCTCCAGTCAGAATGGAAAATAAAATTGCTTCAACATAAGATATGATTCTCTAAGTTGGCTTGGAAAAGTCAGGGAGGGCTTCTTGGAGAATATAGCTCTTGAGATTTGAAAGAAGAGAAGTTTGTCAAGCAGACTGGCAAAAAGGAGACATCCCAGGCAGATGTGAAGGTAAGAGGCGTAGTGATACCTCTCTTATTGTTGCTGGAGTACGATGTGCATGAAGCACAGGTGTAGTGATACCTCTCTTATTGTTGCTGGAGTACGATGTGGCAGAAGATGAGGCTGGGCAGCGAGAGAACCAGATCGTAGAGAGCTTTGTGCATGTCCAATGCAGAAAAGTTCAGTTTTGATCCTACAGTTACAAGAAGCCTTGGAAACACGCCCGTTCCCTGTTGAGCATTTACCATGTGCTGTGCTCAATCACTGTGATACTCTTTGTCAGGGGTAATCAAAGCTGATGTCACCATGGGAGTTGACTTTCACTTAGTTTCTTGTGATGAAAACAGTGAACCATGTTTGCGTGTGGGGGTGTGGGGAGGAAGGGGGTGGCAGACAAACCCTTTGAAATCTTCTATCCATGTCTGGGGCCGAGAGGCATGGATCCACCTCCAGCTGGTTTCTTTATCTGTCTCAACCTTTCCTATCTCTCTGCAGTGTGGATAACATCTACCAAGCATCAGTGTAGAACTTTCATGGCATAAGGGATTGCTAGCACCTTGAAAAATTAAATGCAGCCTAAGGCTACGATCTGCGCCAATTTTCTCTTCCCTGTCTCTGGAGTGTGTGGCTAGGACACTTGAATATCCGAAGGAGCGCAAGCTCACAGGGATGGGAGCCCCAGGCCTCCCAAGCCCAGTGAAGCAGGATGTAAAATTTCCCAGAGGGTTAGTTCCACCCCCTAGTTCTGAGGCCCATGTGATGAGAGTCAGGACTTTTTGAGTACTGGGAAGACAAATCCTAAAAATCCAGAGGCCTGGACTTTACCACTCCCCAGCTCTGTAATCTTGGGGAAGTCACTTCACCACAGTGAGCTTCAGCACCCTGATCTCAAAAATGGGAATCAGTGGGAATAATTCACTTGCTTACAGTATAGCAGTACAAGGTCTGCGACAACCCTGTGTTCCGGTTATCTATTGCTGCATAACAATTACTCCAAGACATAGTATCTTACAACCACAATATCGACCTCATTCACAAATCTCAATCTGGACAGGGCTCAGTGGAGACATCCTGTCTCTGCCTCACTTAGTTCTGTCAGCCAGGGCCCCTTCATGGCTGGGGCTGGGGTCTCAGAAGGTTCATGCGCTTACTTGTGACATGGTAGCAGCTTAAAGGACAAGTGCCTGAGATAGGTAGAGCACCAGGCCAAAGTCATACTCTTCTATGACCTAGCCTCCGAGGTCATGTAGCACCACGTCTGCCATTTTCCCATTTGTCACATCAGTTACAAGTCCTGCTGTGGTTCAAAAAGAGGGAACACACACCCTACCTCTTCAAAGGAGGAGTGTCAGTGACACTGGAAGACAGTGATGTGAGATGGGATATTCCTAGGGCCATCTTTGGAAAATAGGACATAGGAAACAGCTCTGTTAAGTACAAAGCATCACATGAATGGTGCTGCTAATACTCAGGCCTTCCCCTGGAGTGCTGTTTCACATATTTAGCAGGTACTATTATCATTAAACTCCTTATTTGTCTAATATTGATTGATACCCACTAAATGCAGGTACTGTCCAAGTTGCTTTTGAGGGCAGGACCTTGTTTCACACATATAGAAAATATGAGAAGTAGGATTTCTGATCTCTATTTTAGAGTAAACTGAGGGCATTTAAGTGATGGATTTCATTCATTCACTTAGTAAATATATCGGAAACATCTACTTTCTGTGAGGCAACATGCTCAGAGGGAAATAATAGTAAAAAAAAAACAGATATGATCTCTGCATCATCTAGGGGAGGAGAAAAAATAAAAAACTAAATAATCATAAAAGAAGCTGATTATCAGGCGCCTGGGTGGCTGAGTTAATAAAGCCTCTGCCTTCAGCTCAGGTCATAATCCCAGGGTCCTGGGATCGAGCCCTGCATTGGGCTCTCTGCTCCTCGAGAGCCTGCTTCTTCCTTTCTCTCTGCCTGCCTCTCTGCCTACTTGTAATCTCTGTCTGTCAAATAAATAAGTAAAATCTTTGGGAAAAGAAAAAAAAAAAAAAAACAAGAAGCTGATTATCATTGTGATCAACACTATAGTGGTGAGACCCCATGCAGACTGGTGTTCAGGGAAGGCTTCCCTAAAACATAATATTTTAAATGACACCAGAAGAATGAGTGGCAGTGAGAATGGGGGTGGGGGTGCAGGAGAGCTTTCCAGGCAGGAGGAGCAGTCCATGCAAAGGCCCTGGGGTGGAGAGAAAATGATAGAGCTGGAGTAGAGACAGTGAGGATAAGCTTGCTCTAAGATGCAGCCAGATGGAGAAACAGGCAACACACACACACACACACACACACACACAAAGCCACAAGAGCATACCAAGCTTTGCCCTGTCATAAGCCATATCTGCAGAGTCAGGTCCTGAACTTAGGACTTCTGAACACCCATGGAAGGGCTCTCTCTTCCCAGGACAACTGCCTGGTCTCCATTAGGCAGAGAGCCACCTTCCCAGCATCTCCAACAGATTATATTATATGGGTTAGGACAGGCCACAGGTTTTTCCCACTCAAGTGACAGGTTTTGAAGGGCTCCATGTTCCCCCTCTATGATCAAACTCTCTATAGTACTGAGGCATGGAGACTCTGCAGGCACTAAGTGCCAACTCCCTCATATCAAACCCCAAAAGGCAGATACCCAAATGCTGATCTAAGAACAAGGAGGCTCCCTAGAATCTCAATGGCACTTTACTGGGTGGAAATGAGAAAGCAGACTCTTTTCCAAGCCTCAATTTGTCCTTTTGTGAAATGGGAGAAATGCAACTCAATTACTTCCTGTCCAATTTATAAAAAATTAATTGCACTAAATCTAAAATAATCAGCTCAGTTATGCACCCCCCCTCAGGGACCATATTCTTTGCTGTTTTCGTAGAAAAACCAATAAGGTGAGGAGAGTATGATGGCAGGACTCCAGGGAGAGAGAATCTCAGTGCTGAGTTGGACAATCAGAAAGGAATGTTTGCAGACAGAAAACTGTCTTTACAGAGCATGCTTCTCAGTAGCCCTCTGGCTCTCTTGCCCAGAGGGTGGAACTGTTTCCAAAAAGTTCTGTTTAGATTTTTGAAAGGAAATATCCTGGTTTCTCTCCTGGCAGCTGTTTAGGCTACTGGCAGTTTGGAAGTAAAATGTTTTTTCTCTTTCTCTCTTTAGCGAAAGCTGCATTACTGGGTACTCAGCCACTAGGAGAAAAATGTTTTTTTGTTCATTTGGTTGGTTGGTTTTTTGTTTTTTGTTGTTGTTTTTTGGAGATGGACACTATGTACGAAGTATTCTGATTCACACTGTCACTCCTAATCATCAGGTCTGTTTTACTGTGTTTTCAGGTAATAGAATGATTAAACCAAGATCCGTTACATAAATCTCTTCCCATGTGTTTATTCACAATAATAATTAAAAAAACCTCAAATGACAACTTTAGAGTTACTCACCAAAGCCTGATAAAGCATTACAGAGTTAAAAAGAAAGGTCACCTCTTCCCAGATCAATTTTAGCTAATGGCTGAGAGTTTTGGTAGTAACTCCGCCATTCTTCTGGGAACAAGCCCATGACTGTTTCCATCTTAAGCAGCTATTACTGACAAGCGACACCTGGAACTTCCAGGCACTCAAAAGGATTATTATAACCTCACCACAAATTGTTCATCTGAGTTAAAATCTGGTGAGTGATTCTTAACTCAGAAACCATCCAAATCTCTCTTGAGATGAAAGTAGGCTAGAAATAAGAAGGCAGTCAGGAAACAAGATGCTCTTTGGGGAAAAGAGCCCCACTGTAGTTTTCCCTGTAGTGATCCTTTCACTGTGTAGGGACCTTGAATCCAGGAACAACTGCCTCCATCTAGAACATTTCACATCGCGGTCACCTCACTCTTCTGGACATGGGTCTGATTTTTCTACCAAGCCTAAGCACCAAGGTAGGTTATGCTTAATTGTCATTGGGTGTCTATTGTGAAAGGTTTAAAAAAAAATTAGTTCATAAACAGCTCTGATGCAGTGGTTAAGTTGCCACTTATAACTGAAAATGGTCCTATTGTTACCAGCATAGAAATTTCCTGGTATTTTCAGACTAACCTGTGTAGCAGCTGTCTAACCATTCATTCAACACACTGTTGACCCAATCTTCTACCTGGTAATTGTAAATCACACATGTGGCAGCCCAGGCTGCGGTATGAACATTGTGGGAAATGAGGGTATAACCCAATGGGACAAGGTGACCCTGGAGAGCCTTCCATTAGTTGGTCCTGTGCAAAGGATCTAAAAACCTATAGACTATGGCCCTTGCTCTTTCGGAGACAGCCTCTGTCCATAAGCCATTCCCCTGATTAATTTAAACCACCTTTCACCTGGTTACAAATGAATAAATAATTATAATGTGAAAAAGTTATATGTCATAAAAATAACTATTCCCCATGGGGATGTAAATGAGAACTTAAGTATTATACTCATGGGACTAACATCTATACTTGCGGTCAAAACACCCATCCACCTATTTATTCTACCATGCTTTATTAGGCATGGATCTGGGCACTGGAAATAAAGTGATAATCAAGATATCCATCATCACTGCCATCATCGAACTTGAACCTGGAAGGAATGAACTCAGTGCACTTGTAAATCTAAATGTGATAATGTGTTATAAAAAAAGAAATGTCAGATGCCATAGGACCAAATTTTTCTAGTGAGTGCAATTAGGTAAGTTTTCCTAGAGAAAATGATGTTGAAACAGCCAGTGCTGAGATCTGGCCTTACCAGGAGGACGTGGGGTATAGAGTGTCCCAAGCAGAGAGAAGAGAAAATGCCTTCCAAGTCTGTTGGGAGGGGCTGAAGGTGCTAGATTATATCCCATGCAGCAGGAGTGTTGGGGATAGGGAGGAGATGGAAGCTAAGGCTGGAGAAATTACCAGGGGCAAGAAAAACAAAAGTGAAAATTTGCAGGCCAGGTCAAGGCACTTGGGTTTTGTGATTTTCTACTAAATTCAATGGGAAGCCATTGAGTGTTTTTAAACAGAAGACTGAAGGAATGCAGATCTATATTTCTATTCTTTTTTAAGATTTTCTTGTTTAAGTCATCTTTACACCCAGCATGGGGCTCATACTCACAATCCTGAGATCAAGAGTCATGTGATCTGCCAACTGAACCATCCAGGTGGCCCCAGTAGATCTGCGTTTTTATTTATTTGAGAGAGAGAGAGAGAGAGAAAGAGAGAGGTCCCAAGTAGGCAGAGAGGCAGGCAGAGAGAGAGAGAGGAGGAGGAAGCAGGCTCCCTGCTGAGCAGAGAGATAGGGGACTAAGAGTATCACATTTCCCACCAGATTGTGTCTAAATTCTATAAATGTTGAAATTGGCTATTTCCTATTACAATCCCAAACAAGAGCAATCATCAATATTACATTTGTTCAATTAAATACTATCTACCAGGTGCAAGACAGATTTTTACAGGAGCAACGATGTGAAATCCATTATTCTACATATTAACAACTACAGCAGATCACAAAGTAAAAGAAAATTTTAAAAAGAGACTTTAATTGGGCCTCTTAAAATCACACCTATGATGAAACTCAGTAGTTTTGAATACTGGGGATGGACAAATAAAAGCTGAAAATGTAAAAAGTCATAAGTCAATACTTATTAAAATTTGAGAGCATCCATGACCAAAACGATTCTGGAAATACTTACAGGAAATTAAATACGTACTTAAAGGGAAAGTTTTGGAAAATGCATGCAATATTATATAGCAAATTTAGTGTCACTTCAGAATGTTACCTTTAATACAAAATAGACTGCCTTGACAAACCAAAGAGAATTTACAAAACTATAAATATTATGCTCTGTCCCCTAATTCCAAAATATCCTCTGTGGACGGTAAACTTCTCAAGGGCAAAGTTGAGTTCTTATTTGCACTTTATCTCTAGATTCTGAAAAAAATCTTGGGTGAATTACTATATCTTTAAAAAGTTGAAATACACTTAGTCTGGGAGTTCATTTACACTTAGCTATACCTATTACTTAATACAGTTGTCAGGAAAGTTAGGAATGAGGAAAAATCATAAACATTTTCAAGATGAAAATGTCTTAAGAACCATTCAATCTTCAGAGCTCATGGGATAAAAGGTACTTTGAATTCCTGACCAAGTCCAGATAATCTGGTCTCAACACTCAAAGGTACTGAGTCTTTGTTTTTTGTCGGATATGCAGTCTTCTTCCTACAATATCTAATTCGTATAATTTAATGGCTGGATTATCTAATTTGTGACCAACCCAAATCCCTTTCCTGTCCTCATCCTCCCCAGGGGCCCTTTTCCTGTCCCTTTGTTTACTTTAATTAATCCATCCTCTTTTCTCCAGACCGGCAGAGTAAAGGAGATTCACCCCAGTCAGACATTGTCCTTCCTTCCCTCTCTTACCGCTTGCTTTCTCTCTCTTCCTCCTTTTTACCAATTTTTGTTCTTTATTTATATCAATGTAGTACCTGTACATAATTGTAAATGCTCCAACAGTGCTCCAGAGCTTACGTAATAATCCTCAGTCACCTCCCCTGACATTCACTCCCTGCCCCCCCATTTACTCTCTAGATAGAACTATTTTCATATATATTTTTTTAATATATTTTCTAATTTATTTTTTATTTATTTTCAGCATAACAGTATTCATTATTTTTGCACCACACCCAGTGCTCCATGCAATCTGTGCCCTCTCTAATACCCACCACCTGGTTCCCCCAGCCTCCCACCCCCCTGGCCCCTTCAAAATCCTCAGACTGTTTTTCAGAGTCCATAGTCTCTCATGGTTCACCTCCCCTTCCAATTTCCCTCAACTCCCTTCTCCTCTCTAACTCCCCTGTCCTCCATGCTATTTGTTATGCTCCACAAATAAGTGAAACCATATGATAATTGACTCTCTCTGCTTGACTTATTTCACTCAGCATAATCTCTTCCACTCCCGTCCATGTTGCTACAAAAGTTGGGTATTCGTCCTTTCTGATGGAGGCATAATACTCCATAGTGTCTATGGACCACATCTATATTTTTAAACAATTTCTTCTGGCATCTGTTAAATTTCTGTCATGGACAATGAAGGTTGACCCCTCTCGCTCAATGCTTCCCACCCATTCTCCTACGATAATTATATCACTATTTTTGATGTAATCACCATTACATGTTTGCTGTACTACAAGTGTGCAAATATAGTTCATTGTTGACTATGGTTCCACTGCCTTTATTGTGCAGTTTTTCTTTTTCCTACAGCTAATAATTTCTTCTTTTTATTTATATAGCTCTCTGCATAGCTCTCATTATATTCTAAAACTCTCCCTCAGAATTATGAAACACCTCTAAATACTGTCCTCAAATGAATCAGGTGATCATCAGCTCCCTGGCTTCTCCTGGGCCTTGCATCCACTTGCTTCTCTCTGTATCCTCTAGTTCTGCTGCCCCAGACTTCCCTTTGCTTCTCCCCTGGGTTGAATCCCTTATTTCTAGGACCCCATGTCTTCTTCCTTGTTTACTCCCTTTTAGTAAAGCATCTCCTTCTGAAGCTTCTTGAGAAAGGTTGGGAGGAAGGTTCTCACTGCTAAGAGTCCCTTTCTCATTTTGGAGAATCTTGCTCCATTGCAATGTCCTTTAGGGCAGAAGCCATGTGCTATTTTTCTTTTAATCTCCCAGGCTGTGCACCACCTTTCCCCTATAGTCAGTACTCGTCACAGACCCTGAATTCTCTAGGTCATTTAATTCTTTGCTAATTTATCATCATTCTGCCTTGTGTGCCTTATTTAACCAATGTATCATTAGTGCATGGTGGCTGCCCACCCCACAAAACCACTGAATGAATTAATGCATAAATGAATAAAAATGTGCAGAAAGAGCATGAGTTTGAGAGTTAGACAGACTTCTACTAAAATACGAGTTTTGTACTTTAGTTCTGAGACTAAGAAGTTTATTAACCATTGCTGAGATTCCATTTTCCCATTGTCAAAAGTAACTACTTCAATTTGTAAAATCAGTGATGATGCTAATGTATTTAGGGTTGAAATAGGGTATCTCTAACTTACTTTCAAATCGTTTAGCTTCTCCCTCCCCCAAATACATGTATATACACAGAGAGAACAGATGAGGCAAAATGGTAACAATTAGGGAATGCCGGTAAAGGATATACAGGTGTTCACTGTACTTTCAACTTTTCTCTAAGTTTTACAAACTCAGAGATACAAAATTAAGAGGGAGAAAAAAGCACAGATATTTCAGAGAGTCTTTCTTAGAATTAAACCTGATAATGAAGTACTTAGAATTGTGCTTGGGACTACCAGATGCTCAATAAATGTTAATGTCCTTCATTCCCTGGAACTAATCCCAACCACCTGCAGTGGGCCCTCTCTGACTTCACAGTCCAGCTCCAGAAAATTCTCACTCAAATTTAGTCCAAATTGGTAAGCTGAAAAATGCCCCTCCCCACCAAATATCCATGTCAAATGCTTGGAACCTATGAATGTGACTTCATTTACTAAAAGGGTTTTTACAAATGTAATCAAGTTATGAACCCTGAGATGAGATCATTTTGGATTATCTGGGTGGACCTTAAATCCAATGACAAGTCTCCTTATAAGAGATACACTAAGGAAAAAGTCAGAAGAGAAGGAGGCAATATAAAGACAGAGACAGAGACTGGAGGGAGGTGGCCACAAGCCATTGAGCCAAGGCACGTTGACAGCTACTGGAAGCTGGAAGAGGCAAAGAATGGATCTTCCCCTTAGAGCCCCTGGAGAGAGCACAGCTGTCTAGCACCTTGGGCTTGAACCTATGAGCCCCAGAACTGTGAGAGATATTTCTGTTATCTTGAGATTTAAGATGTTTATGGTCATCTGTTATGTAAGCCCTGGGAAATACATACACTCTCCCTGACCAAGTTCTCGACATGTGTTCCTATTTCAGGAGCCCAGCTCTTTGTGAGTGCCAATAGCCCTCACTCAGCAACTCGAGCCACATTTCTACCATCAGGGCCCTGTTCCCTACCACTGGCTCTCCTTTCTTTCTCTTCCGCTTCCCTGGCAACAACGCTTGTCAGCTGTCACCTGCAAGACTGCTCTGATGCCAGCTACCTGCTTGTCTCTCTTTGCACGGGACTTGATCTTCCTCTCTCTCAAGCCTCATGCTGTGAGGCCTAGTTCCCTGGCCCCTGGTGTCTAATTGTCGCTGATCTCACTAACCCCATCAATTACCATGCCCCAGATTTGACATCTTTAATATTCAAGAGTAATGAGCATAATAATATATGGTGAAAATAAAATCAGTCAGTGGTTGCCTTTGTGGGGGGTACAAAATAATGGGGAAGGGGTACAAGAGAACTTATTAAGAGTTATGGGAATGGTCTATGTATGGGTAGGAATCTGGTTTGCATGGATGTTGGCATTTGCCAAAAGTGATCAAACCCTAACACTTAATATCTGAGTATTTTGCTCATGTAAATATTCCTCAACCAAAAAAGGAAAAAGTTAAAAAGAAAAATAATAAACCTGCTGAAAATAAACAGACTTAGAAGAAAATGGAAGTCATTATTTACTTTAAGGTTCTCCCCTTTGGCACTATCGACATTTGGGTTAGACGATGCACTGTAAAGCAGCATCCCTGGCCTCTACTACTGTTTGCCAATAGCATTCTCCCAGTACCCATCCCCACCACCAAATTTACAACAACTAAAATTGTCTCCAGCCCTTGCCACATGTTCCCTGGACATTACAAACCACTGGGTCAGTTAATATGTAGTACCTGACCAGCGCCATCCCATGCAGAGTGACTTGTGTCCAATATGATAAGCTTTGGAGGACCAACTGAGAGTGACCTCCAGAGGAGTCTTTGTCTGAAAGGGAAAGAAAATTGGTTGCCAGGGATGTAGGCATGATCTGATATTTCTGTGCTTTTTAGTTCCAGTCACAAAAAGAAAAAGCAGAAAGATGCCTATAGAATAAGAATATCCAAAATGGTGGTATAGTACCAATTATGTTAGTCGTCATTGTGGGGTGGTGATATAATACCAATGCTAACTGATATTTATATGTATTATATAATTTTTAGTTCTTTAAAAATCTACTAATTTCTCCCTAACAATATTCCTTTGAGAAAGTGAAATATTAATTTTTCTACTGTATAGACAATAAAATCAGGAGGTAAGAGTTAAGTGACTGCCCAAGGTCACAGGGAGTTAAAAGAACAGCTGGAGCCATGGTGTAACCCGTGATCTCATGGAGGCAGGATACAAGTCAGAGGAAACTGTATGTCTAGGTGGAGATCAGAAATCAGTCCCTGAAGGGAACTGGCCTTGCAGGACCAAATCACCTATGTGAATAATGCATAGTAAAAACTAATAATTTTATTTTAGAAACTACAGCCATTGAGGATTTTCTTCTTCAGTGTGATGTGTAGGAGCACACTTTGGGGGTGGGTGGGGATGTGTGTGCGCTAAGGTGAGAGCAGCACCCAGCACAAAGGGAACCTCAGTGAACCCAGGAGAGTGTTTCCCTGCAATGCAAAACCCCATCATCAAGGCAGGACTCCTCATTTCTCAGAAACTTCACTGTGTTGTAATCACTGTAAAGGCCTCATTGTCTCTTTCTTTATGTGGCCCAGGATACCTTTTAGGTAATATATGCACAACCTGTTTGCAGTGAATTAAATAGATTTCAGAGATGCATTATTTCTGAACATGCTCTTCATAGGACCAGGACTTAGCCCCAGTATTCATCAGTAACACTCCTATTTGCCTGGTTAATTCCCCATTAACTGATAAACTTGCCTGAAACAATGACTTCTTCAAGAATTTCTCTACTTGGAAGTTCCCAAGGGCTGAAACTATATCTGGTCCAGCTTTAAACATGCCCCACAATTTGATGGTAGCCAATTTATTCAGTGATTGTCTCCTCCCCACAATCTCAACCCCGGGGTTCCACCCACACCAAAACCACCGCAAGCCCCTGAAGATGTTGAAGGGAATGAGAATTGGTTAACTTCTCTCTCTCAGTAGCTAGTATCATTTTATATGTAAAAATTTACCAAGGGGCAACTGCGTGGCTCAATTGGTTCAGCATCTGACTCTTGATTTCGGCTAAGGTCATTATCTCAGGCGGCTCACCCTGGAACCTGCTTGAGAATTCTCTCTCCCTCTCCCTCTGCCCCTGCCCCCACACTCTCATACTCTCTCTCGAATAAATAAATATTTTTAAAAAATTGCCAATACCCCTCTCTCAGAAGGAAGTATACCTTTTTTTTTTTTTAAAGATTTTTATTTATTTATTTGACAGACAGAGATCTCAAGTAGGCAGAGAGGCAGAGACAGAGGAGGAAGCAGGCTCCCCGCCGAGCAGAGAGCCCGATGCGGGGCTCAATCCCAGGACCCTGGGATCATGACCTGAGCTGAAGGCAGAGCCTTAACCCACTGAGCCACCCAGGTGCCCAGAAGTATACCTTTTGATTTGTATCAGGGAAATGCAAAATAAAAGAACAATGAGATGCCACTACACACCCATTAGAATGAGCAAAATCTCCAACACTGGCAACGCCAAACACTGATACTCTGTGTTTGGCACATAGGAACTCTTCTACATTGCTGAGAGGGATGCCAAATAATGCAAAGCACTTAGGAAGGCAGTTTGGAGGTGTCTTGCCAAACTAAACATACTCTTACAGTACAAGCCAACTATTGTATTCTTTATAACTTACCCCTAAGGAGCTAAAAACCTAATGTTCACAAAAACCTACACAAGGATGTTTATAGCAGCTTTATACATAATTGCCCAAACCTGGAAACGACTAAGACATCCTTCAGTAGGTAAATGGAGAAATAAACTGTGGCACATGCAGATGATGGGGTATTGTTCAGTACCAAAACAGATGCGTTTTCAAGCCATGAAAAGACATGGAGGAACTTTAAAGCCTATTACTAAGTGAAAGAAGCCAATCTATATGATTTCAACTATAGGACATTCTAGAAAAGGCAAAACTTATGTAGACTGTAAGAAGATCAGTGTTTTCCAGGGATGTGTGGGGAGAGAGAGAAATAGGGAGAGGATTTTTAGGGGAGTGAAAATACTCTGGATATTATGATGATGGAAATATATCATCATAAATTTGTCCAAGCCCAGAGAATGTGCAACACCAACAGTAAATTAAGGTAAGCCGTAGATTTGAGGTAACTATGATATGTCAATGTAGGCTCATCCTTGGTAAAAAAAAAAAAAAGCACAATTCTGGAAAGTAATGTTGATAATGGGCGAAACTATGCGTATGTGGGAGCAGGGGGTATATGGGAAATCTCTTGTACTTTCTTTTCAATTTTGTTGTAAATCTAGAATTACTCTTAAAAAAAAAAGTCTCTTTTTAAAAAGAGGCTCACCCAGGACCTCCTGGGTGGCTCAGTCAATTGGGCACCCAACTCCTGATTTCAGCTCAGGTCATGATCTCAGGATTGTGAGATGGAGCCCTGGGTTGGGTTCCACGCTCGGCGAGGAGTCTGCGTGAGACACTCTCTCCCTATTTTCCTCTACCCCTCCCCCGACTCATGTAATCTCTCTCTAAATAAATACATATTTTTTTTTAAGAAAGAGGTTCACCCTTGTTAATAGGAAATGGGACATGACAGATTCTATAGAAAGGAGGTCCTAGGCCGGGTGGAATTGTGTAGAACACCCTTCTCTCTCTGGTCTATTATTCTCTTGTTCCTTAATACTCCTAAGTAACAAAGGCATTTGCTAATTGACATCCTGGGTGTATTTAAGTGAAAAGAAAGTGAAAGAAATATTTGTTGAGTCTCTACCATAAGCATTTCTTTCATAGCAGGAAGTTTTCATGATAAAATTTAGAATTAATCATGCAATCAATTAGAAAATGGGATTTGTGGAAGCTGCAGAATTTTGAAAGAAGAAAAACTTGTGTTTTTCCTATCTAATTCCTATGATTTGGCACAATGTGAAGAATGAGTAAATAAAAGTGGGGTAATTGAGTAGTGTGAGAAAAAGGAGGACAAAAACAAAAGAGGCTGAGGAAAGGAGAGTGACTAAAAGAGAGGCAAAAGGCAAAGGAAAAGATTTTAAAATATTATTTATTTGAGAGAGAGAGAGAGAGCGAGAGAGAGAGCGAACAGTGGGGAGGGGCAGAGGGAGAAGGAGAAGCAGGCTCCCCAAAAAGCAGGAAGCCGGATGCTGGGCCTTGATGCCCTGTGATCATGACCCGAGCCCAAGGCAGATGCTTAACCTACTGAGCAACCCAGGTTCGCTGGAAAAGATTAATAATATTCAATTTTGTAATGAGCACTGGGTGTTGTACGTACGTGTTAATCATGATATTGTATACCTGAAACTAATATTTATTTTATTTAAATAAAAGCTTTTTTTAAAAAGAAAAAAAAAAAGAGAATGGGATTTGTCCTGCTACTATTTTTAAAGTATTTCCATCGGGAACTTGTAGAAATAGCATTTTGAGCCAATGTGGCTGCTTCATCTGAATGGCTTTGGTGCTTTATTTTTCACAACAATGGATGATGAGGGAATAAAGATAATAAGAATGAGTAAGAAATACTAAAGATAGTATCTGCCGTCCTATGAAAAG
Organism: Mustela nivalis; assembly: GCF_964662115.1. Classification (NCBI taxonomy): domain Eukaryota; kingdom Metazoa; phylum Chordata; class Mammalia; order Carnivora; family Mustelidae; genus Mustela; species Mustela nivalis. The sequence continues at coordinate 80,458,821 of NC_139028.1, read as the reverse complement.
AAAGCTCTTTATTCTTGAGCAAAGGCTGGAAGTTATCAAAGCTGGATTTGCTAAGTATGGTTTATAGCAATATTTACAATTTCTTTTCTATCACTGAAAGGTCTGGAGGAAAAATAACTTTGATATTGAAAATCCGAAACTCAGAATCCTTTGCCCCCTTTCTTCCATTTCATTTTTATAATGCAGTTTCCTAAGATAAGAGCACTGACCCGACGGGCATACCCGGCATCACATACTGAACCAGGCTCTGCCGAGCAGGTACTTATTAAATAAACACGCTATGTCAAAACAGATCCTGAATGGCATGAGTTTTAAAAACCAAATGACTTTCTCTCTGGAATGCCACACAGACCTGAAATTCTTTCCCGAAATACCAGGAAAGGCGAGTAAGTCAAAATTGAACCCGTCTATATGTTTTCTGCAACTATGACGTCCTCTGATGAGAACTTGAACCCACTGGATATTTCACTTGGGGCAGACTGCCCGTTCCCCCTGGGAACCTGATGCTCCCATCTGAGCCAAGACCTAAGTCCCCCAAACCAAGCACAGGAAAAGGGCCCCAGAAGGAGGTGCTTCATCCTAGGAAGAGTTAAACTTCTTGCACAAACGAGCCTTGCTTCCACTCCAGCCCTTCTCCCTCCATAACACAGCTCTGGGAGCCCCAGAGGGGGCTTTGGCTGCTCTGACTTCTCACACACTCTTCTTTCAAATGAATTTAAACCTTTTCTTGTCCAAATCCCTACAGAAGGGGAAAAAAAAAAAAAAAGTAACCACTCTGCAGTTTTTCTACTATTATGCAAATAAATTAATCAGGCAATGCTCCTGTGAGAATTAATTTATATTTGAATCCAATGAGGCCTGGATACTTGCTAACTGAACCCCCAGGCCAAAGCCCCAGCTAGGTAGCCCCTCATATTATTCCTTTGACGAAACGTGAACTGACATAAATACTATGGCCCCCTTTCAATCCGATTACCCCGTTACTTCACATCAATGGTACCCCAGCCATCAGATTCTGGCGTCTTTCCTTTCACCGACGCCAGGAACAACGGACCCCTCCTCCTTGATAAACAAGCACCCACGCTACCACCTCGTAGCCCCACTCTTAACCCATCATCCTCCCTCAATGGGCTCTATTCGACAAGGTATTTTATTTTGTTTGTAGGAATCAAGGACTGAAAAACAGTTCAAAATCAGGCCTGGCCAAGGCTGTTCTTTCAAAGCTGCCCTTTCACACAACTGCTAAGAGCCTCTGGAAATAACACCGCTGAAGTAGCCACCCTTTAATGGACGTCATTCCCTTGGGACGCGACCCCCCCACACACACCCCAACCCACTTCATCTCCCTCCGTTAGGTCTTATGGGCTCTTTTTAAAACACACAAAAAACAAACAGCAGCACAGGTTTCCCTTGGCTTGCGTGACCTGAAGCTCAGTGAAAATGAACCTACATTTTAAACGATACCTTTGTAATAAACTCATGTTGACAACCACTAAATTCTTTCCGTTGCTCTGCATAGAAACATTAAAAAAAAAAAAAAAGATTCATTTCGCTCCCCGCCCCCCCCCCAAACTCTGCCCATTTAAAAAGCTTGTCTAAGTAATCCACCAGGTGGGGGGAAAGCTTTTCTATGTGGGCAGCTCAGTTTCTGGAGCCCCTACCTTGGTAATTAGATTAACAGGCAAATGTGAATAGCAGGGACCAAAACAGTCCCCACTCTTCATTCTTTATGCCATTTGTTGTACGTAACTGATAGCAAAATATCTTGAATGGTAGCAGAAAAAAAAAATATGGATTTGTGAAAGGCTCTATGCTGAAAGTGGAAACAAGAGAGGAAGAACACAAAGCAAGCTTTATTTAAAAAAAAAAATTCCAAGTAATAATAATGCTTTTTTTTTTTGAGAAAAGGGCAGAAGTTATATATGCTCATAAACTGGGGTTATTGGTATGTTTTCTAGCTTTGTAGTTTAATTATTTTAAATATTCCTGTGCCTCCTCTTAGTACAGTCTGAAACAGAGGACAGTGACCCTACGGGCAATGCTTGTCTTTCTGAACCGATGAAGGCCAATATGTTCTGTAACCACAGTCCTCCAACAGGTTCTGAATCTGAGAAACCCTTTAAAACATATTCTAACTAAGTTGGTATACTAAGAAGCTATGCACTTTTTAGAAACAAAATAAAAATAAGAATTAAAACACATGAACACTTACTCAGTTATCTGCAAAGAAAGTTATGGTTTTACCAAATACCCTTCATGCTTTTTTCAAAGCAACTTGCTTTCTTCTGTGCCAGAGGAGAACACCTTTGATTTCATATAAAGTAGACTTCCATATAAAGTAGACTTTCATATAAAGTAGATACAGAGACACTGTGTTAATTTATTAGATTTGGTGGTGAATTGCCACTAAAAGTGACGCTCTCTTTTCTTCCCCTTAGTACTGGTGCCTTTGCCCAAACATCTGAAATTTGCTGCCTGGGATCTGCCAAGTGCAGGGTTAGTAGCTATTCAAGAATGTTGTTACATACCATATTCTTACTCAAAAAGAAATGTAACCACTTTATTCCTTTCCCTTGGCCTGGCTGTTCACTACTCATTCAACAAACATTCATCTAGTAACTCCCGATTACTAACTGTGTCCATGGCGGCAAGCGCTCTTGCACTTAAAATGATCAATGTGGTAAAATCCTCACTCCGCATCCTTCCTCTACCTACAGTCTGGGGCCAAAGGAATCTTCTGCTGCAAGCTCAGCCCTATTCAGTCCTGTCCCTTAACAGGAAACATCTAGGAGACTTCGTTCATGAGCTCAGGGGACTCAGCACTCAGTCACCCTCCTTGTGACACCCTTCTTCATGTGACAGAGGTTCCTAGGCTGCCCACGTTGACCCCTTGCCCCCGAAGTTCACATATTGACCCCAAGCTCAGTGCAGAGCCTGACATGGGGCTGGATCTTCTCATGACCCTGAGATCAGGACCTGAGCTGAAATCAAGAGTCAGACACTTAACCAACTGAACCACCCAGGTCCCTCTACACAGTACATTAGATGCAACTACCATCAGTGAGATTCAGCCTATGAACTGAAGTCTATTTGCCACCTTTAATCCATATGTTATCTCTAACTAACTAGAGGTTATCTCTTGCTAGAAATACTGTGTTCCCTATCACTGAAAGTGCTTAAGTAAGGCTAACATGAAAGGGATTTTATTTCTAATAGGCATGAGATTTCACGCCTATTAGAATAACCATGTGGCTGCATGAGACATGCACATCATATCTGCAACCCATAGCTCAAAACACGAGGCATGAGGAAGATGATTTTGGTGAATACCTTAGTCAGGTCAGGATAAATTCTCTGATAGCCCCAAAATCTTACAATAAAAGCTTACTTCTCATCTATGTCACAGTCCAATACAAGATCAGTGGCTCACCTCCAAGCCATGACTCAGGGTCCTGCATTCATTATGCACTGTACCTCTAACACTCCAACGTGGGACCTCTGTGTCCTAATGGAAGCAAAGAGAAACAGGATTCTGTATGAGAGACTCTATATGCCAAGCCTGGAAGGGAGGCACATTACTTCTGCCCACATTCTATTGCCCAGAACTGAGTCTATGGCTCCATCTAACTATGAGGAAATCTAGGAAATGCAGTATGTCCATAACAAAGGAAACAAATGGGTATCAGGGAACATTAGCAGTATCTGCAATAATCATTAAAAATTTTTATAAAACAGGGGCACCTGGATGGCTCAGTCAGTCAAGCATCTGACTCTTGAATTTTGGCTCAGGTCATGACCTCAGGGTTGTGAGATCAAGCCCCACATCTGACTCCGCATTGGGTGTGGAGTCTGCTTCAGACTCTTCCTCTCCTGCTGCCCCTCTCCCACCCCTGTTCATACTCTCTCTCTCTCTCTCTCAAAAGAACAAATGGGAGGAGGGCACCAGGATGATACAGTTAGTTGAGCATCCAACTCTTGGTTTCTGTTCAGGTCATGATCTCAAGGTCATGAGACTGAGCCCCGGACTGGTATCCACATTCAGCACAGAGTCTGCTTGAGATTTTCTTTTCCTCCCCTTCTGCCTCTCCCCACTATGATCTTTCTCTCTCAAATAAATAAATAAATAAATCTTAAAATAAAAAAATTATGAAATAGGAGCTAGACACTAGTAAGAGTAGCTACTAGAACTCAGCCATGGGTCTAACTTGGGTAGGGCACATTACATGCACTATGCTTCAACATGTAGTAACAGTGTCTGTTCTGTATCTAAAGTCACACCCATTTACCTTTGCTAATAGGGATCTTTGATCAGAAACCCAGTACCTACATAATCTCTAGGAAAGTGACCCTTGGTCTACTTAATGACAAAAAGCAATTCCATTTCCTCACCGATGACTGGCTTAGATGTGAGCGACTGGCACTATTCTGGCCAATGACACAGGAGTGGACATCTTCCAGGCAAGTTTCTGGAGAAGACTTCTTTTCCCTGCTGATAAAAGGAGAGCGGAGACAATAAACGGACTCTCTTTCTGTGTTGTCGTTTGCATGTGATGCATAGAGCTGGGGCAGCCAAAAGAAACTGTGAGGGAGCCAGCCACAGAAGACAGGTCAACATATTAAGGATAGCAGAGCAGAGACAGAAAGAACCCTGATTTAAAAAAATTTTTTTTAAATTTAATTGTTTTTAAAATTAAAATTAAAATTTAAAAATCTTTTTTTGAAAGATTTTATTTATAAAAAAAAGATTTTATTTATTTACTTTGTGAGAGAGAGAGAAAGAGTGGGTGCAGGAGTGGGCGGAGGGGCAGAGAGAAAGGGAGAAGCTCCCCGCGGAGCAGGGAGCCTGATATGGGGCGAGATCCCCTGAGATCATAACCTGAGCTGAAAGCAGATGCTTAATGGACAGAGCCACCCAGGTGCCCCAAGAACCTTGATTTTTGATGATATCAATGGGACAATGAATTAATGAACCCTGGTCCTTCTGGAATTCTTGTTTTAGGAAATAATAACTTCTCTGTAGTTTCTTCTATTCTTGATGGATGTTTTGCTAATGCAGCTGGAAGTACCCCAGCTGACAGATATGTGCTAAGTCCTTTAGATATATGCTCTTCCAAAATGGAGCCACATCGACCTGTGGCTCATATACGTCTACCTCAGAGCAGGAAAAAACAGCTCCCCTAACTCTAGGGCCCTTGCCTACAAAGAATTCTCTTTAAAAAAAAATCTAACACCTACTTTTATGAATGAAGTAGGTGTTTGAAGTAAATACCACTTGTATTTCTTAATGTAATTGTGAAGATCAAATGACTTCAAGAAGCACTTGGAATAGTACCTGAAATTTGTTAAAAGCTAAATATATACTCATATCATTATTACTCATAGTAGTAGAGGTAGAACTTTCAGTTTTTACAAACTAAGGTAAATTTTAACAGTTGCTAAATGTCAGTTTGGCCTATGAGTGTAATGACTTCTTCATCCCCCTAATACTTCAAAGGAAAAGAAGAGGGCTCCTGACCTAGAATTTAAACCACAGATTCAATCTGATAAGCTGAAAAATCCCAAAACTTTCCTCAGAGGTTGGTTCTGAGTCAGTACAGAATAAGGGTTATGCACATAGGTCCTTGGGTCAGAATGAGTTCCAAGCCTTAGCTCTGGTATTTGCTGTGCATTAGGATTCAATCAGAGAAGTAGAACCAAGGAGCAATACACCATATATATCAGATACGTTTCCATATCAGGCTGGAAGCCACAAACACAAGCTGGAACCCCACAAGAACAGACTGGAACCCCTGTCAGTCCCTGCTATGTCTGACCTTGTGCATGTGGGTGTCCTGCACAAGCCAGTGCCCTCCTCCAGGGAGGAGGTCCTGGCTCCTGGCTCAGAAGTCAAACAACCTGGGGACGCTGGAGCCCCCATGTCCAGCTGCCACCTCACACAGAGGTGAGCCCGTTGACCCACTTACAAGATGGTTATTGCTCTCCTTCTGCACTCCAGATCTCTCAAGACTGTGGTGGCCCATTCCCACAGGAACTAGGTGGCAAAGGGAATTCTAAAAAAAGGAGGTTAACCTGCCAGGCTGATACAACGCAAAGCCAACATACTTAACGTTATTAAATTTCTCTAAGTTTCTGTGTCTTCTTCTGTAGATCAGGGAGGATAATAATATTAGGATCCACCTCATAAGGCTGGATAAGATTGAAGATTATTTTAAATAATGCATGGAAAATACTTAATACAGTACTAGGCATAGAATAAGTTCTCAAAAAAGCAAGCTGTGATTATCATGTGTTGTTGTCATTGTTGTTTCATTAAAAATCCTACCCTGATATTTAAAAGAAAATCAGGCATAGGATTAGGATATTTAGTTTCCTGAAAAGAAAAGGCACTGATACACACACACACACACACACACACACATGCATATATATATATATATATATATATATATATATATATATTATGTATGTATGTATATATACATACATAAATAAATAAATATTGGCCAGTTACTGTTCTGGAAAGCAACATTTTTCAGCCTCTTAGGGTAAGTATTATATCTATTTTACATGAGGCACTTGAAAAAACTAAGGAGAGAAAGATTAGGTAGCTGGACTCAAGCTAGTAAAGTGGTAACCGGTGCTCTCTCATTCTCTATGTAGAAATCCAAGAAAAAAGAAGTATAGGGTCATCAAAACCAAGCGATGAGAAAGCAGCATTTAAACTGCAATCTGAAGGATGATCAGGAGTTAGTAAAGCAAAGCAAACAAATCTAGCAAAGAGAAAAATACGTGTACACTAACAAGAAAGGGCCTGGCATCCTAGAGGAGGGAGGAGAATGGGGAGGCAAAGCTGTGGTAGAGGTGGGGAGAGCAGCTGGGAGGGAACCATCCCTACTTCCTGGAATGGGAAGATCCAGGATGGCACAAGCTGTGTCTGTCTGGTTCATGCCAGTATTCCCAGATCTGGAATCATTCCTGAGGGGACATGGGAGAACCTCAGGAAAGGTTTGTTAACTGAAGGAAGGACAGGGTGAAAAGATATGAGTTATATATTAAAGTCTCTAGTTGCTACAAAGCATGCAATAAAGTTGCTATAAAGTATCCTCCCTCTCTGGCTCCTTCCAGTAATACAGAGCTGGCGCTTATTTCCTTTCTCTTGGCAGCCCTTCAAATCCTTGAATATGGCAGTCATATCCCTGTTGTCTCCATTCCCCAGGCCAACAGCCTCAGCTTCTTGGCATCAGTTTCCCACATTGAGAAATTCCAGTCAATGCTGTCCAAAGAACTTCTGCAATATTCCAGTCAATGCTGTCCAAAGAACTTCTGCAATAATGGAAATGTTCTATACCGGTGCCATCCAATATGGCAGCCACGAGTCCCATGTGGCTATTGAGCATTTGAATTGTGGCTAATGTGACTGGGGTACTATAATTTAAATTTTATTTATATTTAAGCTTTTGTTTGAATTATTTCAATTTTATTTAACTAATTTCTATTTGAACAGTCCCATGTGGCGAGTGACTACTGAATTGGGCACTGCAGTTCTAGCTCTATACACTGACTCTTCTTCTGATAAGATGGACATCTCTGCATTTTCTCTGAGCTTCCCATTTTCTTTACCTTCCTTTTCACCAGAATTAACCAATTCTGATACCCTGTGCTGGGCTTCTATCTCATGTCAGCTGATTAAGTACCCAGGGCTTAAAGATGAGCTGGAACCCCTTTTTTGATAAATACCGGTTATCAGAGTAGCAACTTTTTGCTTCCTGGGTCACATAATTTCTCTTAGTGATGAGTTCATTAAAATACCTATTTATACACATAGTTTCTATCTAAGAACCCAAATGAGGGTTGGGTAAGGATCTGCCAGTGCCTTCATCAATTATATTATAAATATTACACATTTATTTCATCTAATGCAGTGAGACCAGCAGTTAGTGTTTATATGTTGCCTGTGCTATGAAATCGGCTCTCTGCTAAACATATTTGGTCAACTAAGCATAGTCACTGGGAATATCCACTGATGGCCAACAACACCAACTGAATCATCCAAATCAGCAAAGAGGACTGGTCCAGGGGATACAAATGAAGATTACACAGTCGTCTGACAAACTCTGGAGCTTTTCAATCTAACTATTGTCTAGAGAACCAAATAGTATAAAAAGAAGAACTATTAATGATAAAACTTTAGAATAGGTTAGAAGAGAGATCAGTGAATCAAATACACCAAACTTTAAAGCAGGAAAGGTCCTTCTAGGTGAGACAGGAGAGTGCTCCCAGAATTTGAAGGATATATCACTACGTACATAGTCTCTGAACACACACCAGATGCCAGGCACCAGGACACAGTGTCAAAGGATATGGTGCCCACCCTCAATGGGTCTACGGTGTACAGGGGAAACAGACATGTAAATTATTCCAATAGGTACAGTTGCCAGATTTAGCAAACAGAAGTACAGAATATTCTGTTAAATTAAAATTTCTGATAAACAGTTAATAGCTTTTTTAGTATAGGTATATCCCACACAATATTGGGGACATACTTACATGAAAAATAATATTTATTTGTTTGAAATTCAAATGTAACTGTGCATTCAGTATTCGATCTGGTGACTCTAAATGTAAATATAATGATTAAAGGGGGTATTAGGTACTACAAGAAAATATCCAAGAGGTGCAGACCTCAGAGGCCAAGTCAAAGAAGCATTACGGAGAAGGTAAGTCTTAAGCCAAATTTTTCCAAGGAGCAGAAGTCAGCCAGGCAAAGAGAGTATAGGAGCAGTTTGCACAAAGTCACCGGGGTTTGAGAAGGCAGGGCACACTTGGGGAAAAGCAAGGAGCTCAACAGGGATAGAATAAATGATAGGTTATAATCTCAGTAACTAAGAGAAAAGCCCAAGTCAGAATAACATCATAGGCTGAGGGATAAAGGGAGAAAAGAGAGCTCCTAAACACAGCAAGAAGCAGTCTGGAAAAAAAAAAAGAAAACCCTGAGACCAAGAAGGAGAGAGAAGTGCAGAGACACATGCTGCAGGCAGGCCAAGGAAGAAAAGATCATTGACTAGGCCCACAGGGATGACATCAGTGACACTGACCAAAGCCATTCCAGTAGAATGTGATGGCGCCAGGTTGAGAAAGCTCATGGAGGTGGCAAGAATAAGAGAACCCAAGGGCAGACATTGCATTCAAAAATTTGATTGTGAAAAAAGTATCATGCTTAGACCTGGAGAGACAAGGAAGTGGCCTGGGCTCTGAACTTTAAAGAGGGCCCCAGTTTGTCACCCCTTCAGCTCCACTTACGTCCTGTGGCTGAGGGGACATGTTCACATAGAGCCTGCACATTCCTTTAGGCCCTGAAATTCTTTACTCAAATGGAACCAAAATTGTGATCAGAGACTACGCCAGCTTCTTCCTAAGTCTCTCTTTCCAAGAGTCAGCCATGCCCCTAGCATGCTCATCCTTAAGCTGAGGCACAGCTCAGGGCCTACTGTTAGGCATGCAAGGATGTGGAGGGATCTTGGACATGTGCTTGAGGTATCCACACTCTTGGATGCATGACCATTTGTAATGCAGGATGGAGTCAGCATGGGAAGTGGAGTGGGGTATGTCACAGGCTTCCTCCTTTGATCTTATCTCACAAAAGTTAGAGGAAATATGTCAGAAGAAGTTGTTAGTGATGAACATAAAGCCAAGAGATGATGATTTTGAAAATGAGCACTATTTGATATTTTGTTTTGTTCTTTTAAAGTAAACTCTATGCCCCGCATGGGGCTTGAACTCACAAGCCTCAGATCCAGAGTCACATGCTCTACCAATTAAGCCAGCCAGGTGACCAAAATGAGCATTATTTCAAAGAATCTGTAGTAAAGGGGATACTGAAGCTATAGGTAGGGAGAATAATGAAAAAGTGAGGAATTCAGTGGCAAATATTTCCAAGAAAAAAAACAATTACAGAAGTGTGGATATGGGACTAAAGGAGAAATGTTAATGCACCCAAAGACTAGCAACAGTGAGAAGCCATTATGTCCCATCTCTGGGCCTGAAAGAACAATAGGTTGGCAAGAAAATATTTCCAGAGCTGTGGCTGTAGTCACTCCCAGAAATTCAACACAGCAAGAAGAAAGCAGTAACAATAAATGCCTGACCTTTCTCTCCTCCTGCCCTTGACTTGGTGTCATTTCCTCCCATGGACTGAAACCAATTAGAAGAAACCAGCCAGCAAGGTATCCTGGAGCCAAGGCATTGCCTAGAGGCCAGCCTCTTAGGGCCAAAGCATGGGGAGAAGGGCTGGAAGTAGATTTGGAAGAGCAGAAAGATTATAAGTAACTAATACTGTCCCCAGGGAGGCAGGAGAGGCCTGAACTCGGTGGCAACGTGCACAGAAAAGAGAGTAGGTTGGCAAGAAGGAAATGGAAGGCATTTCTGTCGAATAATAATCTCTTTTTCTCTCCACAGTTAGAGAAGGAGTCGTCAGTGAATGAGGGTAAGCAGGCAAGGGAATGTTTGGATTTAATTCTCATAGATGGCAGTTGGCTTAAGGCCCTTGTGCAAAACAGACAATACCCTAAGATAAGACTATTTTCCCCAGCCCTTCTCAGTGGAAGAGGATGTCACATTCTCCTAAGCCTCCCTCTCCTTCTCCTGCACTAGCAGAGTCACAGAGCAGATAAAAGTCTTGGGGGAGTTTTCCTTTTTTCCTGAAATAACCTCCAGCACTACCTCAGCCTGGAGCCCACATATCTCCAGCAACTTAGAGGCCCACCCACCTCAGAACACTTTGCTCTCAAATACTGATTCCTGATTCAAACTTGCCTCCTTAGCCAATAGGATTCTCCTCTGACCAAATCAAGCCCCCCTACCTGTTACAAGAAATATATTTTTTAAAACTAATTTTCACCACATTAAAAAGAACTAGTAGTCTTACCTCGAATCCTCCCGTGGGTATCTGGATTTGCAAACTACCTCTTCGTCCCAAAAGATCAATCTCTAAATTTCAAACAGAGAAAATGAGCTGAAGAGTTGGGGATGTTTAGAAACAAGGATATTTTCCTTTCTACCGCCTCCAACCAAATGTCCCTAAATCTACAAATAACTCCTCTTCCTTCTGTGCTTTAAAGCAAACCATCTGGTTTGTTTGTTTGTTTTTAACAAAAGGGAAAGAAAAAGGAGAAGGTGAAGAAAGGTTCTGTCTCCGAAATTCTAAGAAGGGTGTCTCAGTGCATAGGCAAACATCTTTATTCCCTTGCAGGCTCTGAAATGTTGGACAAGATGGGATTTAACATCAAGACAACAAGCCCCAGAGGTAGCTTGAGGACTGATCTAAGACTTCTCACACACTCACTCCAAGTAAACTAGACCAGGCTTCTCGGGAGTCCCGTTTCTGAAGTGTGTGTGGTGGTGAGCAGTGGGCGCGTTCATGGCTCCAGGATCTGTCACCCAGCCCACTAGACCGCCAATTCCCCTGCACCCCAGGGGCCAGCTCCACGCCGACACAAAACCAGCCTCGCTCTGAGGCATCTGCTCCCCATCCTGGAGTCCTTGGGGACTAGAAGAAGGAGGAATCGATTTCATATTCTCTTCTCCCTCCCGCCGTCCACAAAAGCAGCTCTTTCAGGCCCCCGAGAAAGGTCCTGTACCCTTTCCCACCCAGCGCCCGTCAGCGAACTTCACCTTCATCCAAGCCGCTTTACCCAGAAAGACCCTGGGACGGGAAATCAATAGCTCCAGCTTGAGGCGAGGGTAAGGGCCTGGGGGTGGGGGAGATGGGGGCGGACTGGTGGGGAGGCGGCGGGGCGGTGAGGAAAGGGTTCGCTGTGGGGCCGCAACGGGTAATTACAGCAGCTGAAAGGCGCCGCCCAGCACCAGGGGAGCGTGTCAGGGAGAATCACCTGTTTTACACCTGGCGACGGGCCACTGATAGTGGCGAGACCAGCACCGAAGAGGGGCGCTCTCAGGGGCGGGAGGAGGGTGCGGGTCAGTCCACCCCGCAGGCCTCGCGGGCCGGGCAGCCGTAGGGCTTTCCGCTCCGCACCCAATGCATCACGAGACCCCGGGGGCGCAGAAAGCGCGCAGGCGCAGTTCTCCGAGGTCAGCCGCCCCGCGCGGAAGCCTGAGGCGCTCTGGGAGCTCCTTCCCTCCGCTCGCGGCGCGCCCTGGGGACCTAGAATGCCGTCTTTCCAGTGGCCCGAGGGGCCGGACGCTGGGAGCTGCTGGGGCCCGCGGTGGGGCGACAAAGAGCTGAGCGTTTTAAAAACTTTAGGTCAGACCTGAAAGGGCCTACCGAGAGCTCGCTAGGGCAGTCCCTCATTTTACACACAGGCACGGCGAGACCCAGGAGACGAGGACTATCCTTAAACACACCCAGTAAAGTGAAGTGGATCCGAATGTGAGTTAAAAGGATATTTAACCTGCAGCCTGAGGAGAGCTGGCCAAGCAAGGAAAAGGAAGGCCATTTATTTTTAAGGCGAGAGAGAGAGACAAACATTATTAGCTTTGAAAAGAAACAATACAAAATTGATGTCCCAGACAAAGGGGGGAGGGCGGTGGTGATGGAGAGGAAAAGTACTCAAGGCCCGGCTCTTCTAAATTTAATTTTGATTATTTTGAATGGGCTGAGATCGCCTCTCCCGACGCCTCACCGTGTTAATACCGCTGGGCCACAGCGTCCGAGCCCGAGTTAAAGTAAACTCTCGCCAGCCGGGCACTGCGCTCCGAGCTGCTCTACAGAGATCCTCTTTCTTCGGGTTAAAAAAAGAAGAAGAAGAAAAAGAAAACACAAAAAACCCACAAAAAAACACAACACACAGTTAACCACCTGTCAGGGCTGAGGATACAATGAGGCTCCTCGAAAAAGAGCTTTTCATGCATGCGTAATATATTTGTTCAGCTATTCACTTAATGAAGCTGATAAATGTGATGCAAGACAATAGTCAAGTTAATCTATTTAGTAAAATGTTTTGAGACTTTCAGGCTACGTTAAGGAGAGGAGCGTTCGGCGACATTTTCATTTAAATGCGCTCATCTCCCCTCTTAGGCTGCACAAGGGGGTTCAGGCAATCTATGTGAATATAATTTCTTATAAATGTGTCTTTAATGGGTTTAATTCACCCTTGCCAGCTGTTTTGGGGGCTATTTTGTAAGAGCAAAACAAACGTTTCAGGCTTGGAAAGCTAGTTAAAATTAGTTTCGGTCAGCGAGGCCAAGCTATATTTCCTGCAAACCATCTGCTTGATTGGCACAATAGAAGGATTTTCAAGGAAAAAAAAGGGGGGGGGGGGTGAGTGTGAAAGGAATGAGGGGTGGGGGGAGACGCTAGAAAGAGCTGGGGAGGCCGGTAGTTCCTTGTGGCCTATTCTGAAGGTGAACCCCTTTAGAGGTGTCTTAATAGAGCGGGTTGCCTAGAGGGCTGGGGCGACTAGAAGCCTCTTTGAGCCCAAACCTTGTCGCCCTCCTCCTTTGCCTAGCCGGTCAGCTCCCTCTTCTCCCGAGAAGCAAAGAAGCCAGGCGTTGCGCACTCCTTTGCGTCGCCCCCGCCCCGCATCCTGCCAAACTTTCAAGACGAACTCCAAGTGTTGGCAGCTCCTACCCAGAGCGCCGAGGCCTGGGGGTTCAAATCCTTGCAAAGTGCTACCTTGGGGTCCCAACCTTCCCGAACTTATCTCTCGTTAACTTTTCGGAAGGCAGGGAGTCTTAAGCCCACTCTCTACATCGCAGGCACCTCACCTACCTCCGCGCGGCCTGCGCTTACCAGGGTGCACTGGCTGCGGAGTGCCCCACGACCCGGAGAGCGAGGCGCGTGGGGCTGGGCCCCGCCCGCTCTCCACTGGCGGGGAGGAAAGAAATTCCCAGAGAAGGTTCCAAGAGTCTACCCTACGGTTCCAGGAAGGCTTCTGCGGCTTTAGCCTCATAGGGCCCAGGAGTCCCGGCCATCTCAGCCGCGGGCTCCCCGCGCGAGCAGTAGCGTTGTGGGGCAAGCAAGCATCTTAACGCCAGCCAGGGCCTCGGAGTCTCACTTTTCCACTCGCGTTTTTTTTTCCATTGAAAGAGAAATAGACAACCCAGCTCTGGGAGAGAGGACGTGAGTGACTTCTTTGAAATACACTTGAAGATAACGACATTACCATGAATGGCAGGACGCACAAAACCCCAAGGGCTCAGGTCAAACGGCATTAGTCACAGGTCTTAGCAGCCGCCGCAGCGCCGCGCAGCCCCTTAGGCTATCGCGGGGTTTGAAAAGACGCGTTCAAGGAGATCACTTAAAGTAAGATCCTTTCGTCCGATTTCTTGCTTCCTTAGGATTTATTCTGCCTTTTCACGGAGGGCCAGCCCTCGCCCCCGCCCTCACTTTTCCTCTTTGCGTCTTAGGAATGCTTCAGGGGGCTCTGCAGACAGATCACTGGAAGCAGAGTCCACGTGGATCGCAGCAAGGGGTTGCTTCCAAAATGTCAGGGCCCCTTTTAAAAAGCAGATAAGTTAGCAGCAGTTAGTCTATAGTAAGGTAGAACGACCGGGATGCGTGTGTGTGTGTGTGTGTGTGTGTGTATTGGGGGAGGTGCGGGCGCCCGCGCGCGCGCGCGCGCGCGCATGTGGGAGTGGTAGTACGGGCGCTTGGAGCGTGTAGGTGGGCAGGATAATAACTAAAAACTACACCCAGAGAAATGCTCTAGGAGGAGAGGAAGCCTAGGGAAGAGGATGGCACTAAGAGGGCTCCAGACTGGCTTTGACTTCTTAGCGCGCCTCCCCTCCCCACAAAAAACCTTGCAAACGGAAGCGCTATTCCGACCCCCCAGAAGACTGGGCAAGCGCTTCATTGATGGGTAATCCAACACCTGTAGTCATCCCTTTCTTCTCCTTCGGGAACTGACTACAGTTCCAGGAGGGGAGGAAAGGAAAGAGGGAGAGAGGGAGGGAGGGAGGGAGGTGAGAGGCGGAGGAGAATTGGATCTGAGAAGAGTTGGAGAGAGAGAATGCAAAACCAGAGCCGGTCTCCCAGCTTCCAGAAAGCAGCTGGGGACAAGGGTAGTGGGGAATTGATAGCGACGGAAAACTTTGTCTTGTGGCAAACTTAAAGTGCAGGTGCTCAAGCAGTTTAGACTTTCCACCCCTATTTTATTGTAAAACTTCAAAAACAAACTTCCAAGGTTTGTCATGTCCCCCCACCTTTCCCGGGAACTCCAATGAACTGGAACAATACATTTCGCATATTTAAAGAGCCACTTATTTAAAAGTTGTTCCTTTCCTTAGAGGTTTTCAGCCGCCTGCTGCCCAGTACGCCTCCATAAGCGTCATAGGCTCAGAAACTCCATACTTGCGTCATCTTCGAGCATTATAATTCGGCTCCAGAGCCTGGCCCTAAATAACTTTTTAATTTGAATCAAGGGAGAGCTTTAGCGGGCTCTGTTTCTGGTTTAATGTGATATAAATCACAGATGCACTTTTATTGAATGGTTAAAGCAGCGACATGGAGATCATCAACACAAAACGCCCTGAACAAAACCATCGAGAGAAATAAAGCTGGTTAATAAGATTTTTGAGAAAGCTTTGTGTTAAAAAGCAAAAAGGAAAACCAGCTGAAGGTGACAGTTAGTTCATGGTTAATAGGATCAGGGCAGCCTGGCGGGGCTGCACACTTCTCTTTGGGGAGGTTCAGCCACACCAAAGAAATGAATGGGACATTTAACACATCTGTTATCTCGCCGAACAGAGAAACTGGGGAATGGAGGTTCAGCGCCACCCTAGACCCAACCCAGAGTAAAGGGAAGGACTGTCTCCAAGAAGATTCTCGTTTGGGGCCCCAGATTAAGCATAGACTCTCCTGACTGTGGGCCAGCATTCTTGGGAATGGCATTCTTCCCACTGCTTTCACGTGCTTGTGCACTGCAGTTAATTAGGAGGTTGCAAAACTTTGGCCAAGTTAAGCAATAGGTAGAACCCTCAACTTTCACTGCTATGGTTTTAACAGTCCAGGCTGCAAGTTACAAATGAAACTGCAGAAAGCTCTTTGAGGTTGGAAAGGAGCCAGGGTAGCGTTTCAGCGTTCTAGTCACCTGGCTTGAGGCTGCTTCCAGAAGGAGTAAGTCCTACGTGCAAGTGGAATACTGCCGCCTAGCCTTGGTCGTTTGCTGCTTTCTGATCCTTTACGAGGCCAGCAAGCTGTGAAGTGCTCCTCGGTGACACTTCTACAGAAATGTCGCTGAAAATCGTTTTAAGTTGCTGGGAATTTGCAGAAGGAGACACGTTTTATCATTCAGGTATCTTCCAGCTCTCTCAAACTCCATTAGTTTCCCGACACAAAGGAAGCAAAGACCTCCCCCTCCATCCTTATGGACTCACATCCAATAACCCCAAAGCATTCATTCCAATCTCCCTGTGTTGTTAGAATGGCACCCCACAAACACTGATTTTACCCGCCCCTCACATCTGCTTTATGCCTCAGCTGGAGTAGCGTGTAGGGTTAGAGACTGAAGAAGCTAGTATATTTTCATGTTCACTGACTTGAAATTTTCCATTGCCCACCCCACAAGGGGAAGGGTTATTTTACTGATTGCCTGGAGATGAATTTCTATGAATATTTATTGATTTATTTTCCAGGCTCAGCAGGGGAGCTGCAAATAAATTTAGTGCGTTCTTTAAATAATTCCTTTTCTATGAGGCAAGATGTCATCTGAAACTTCTAAATAGGCATTTAATTAGCCCGGGTGTTGCTTCGGAACAAAAACTCCCGGCGAGAGCTTTGGGGGCGCACTGTATTGCAAAGAGGCGGTCGATATGCAGAATTGATGCGCGCCAGCCTTTGTTGCCGGCCCATTGTGCGGGCCATGCTTATGAAGACTAATCCAATCATAAATTGCACCCCTGCGCCAATCAGAGCGCCCAGAGCCTCCGGCGAATGAAGCTCGGGTGGAGAACTTTGTTGAACTTCATTGTCAGAGCTGTCACTTTTCAAAGCGCTTTAACGGGCGGGCCACTATAAAACCATCACCTCGACGGGGACCACGGAGGACTCGCAGACGCCCAAGTGGGATCATTACTTGGAGACGTTTGCCCAAGAGAGAGGGCACTGCGGGGGCGGGAGGGGCGGGAAGAGAGACTTTTACCCTCCGGCCACTGGAAGAAGACTTTTTCTGCCCGCCCCGCGCCTAACATGATGTTCCCAGGCCTCCTCGCACCCCCCGCGGGGTACCCCAGCCTCCTGCGCCCCACGCCCACCTTAACGCTGCCCCAGTCCCTGCAGTCGGCATTTTCTGGCCACTCCAGCTTCCTGGTGGAGGATCTGATTCGCATCAGCCGGCCTCCGGCTTACCTGCCCCGCAGTTTACCCACCGCCAGCATGTCGCCCCCTAGGCAGGGGGTCCCCACGACTCTCACAGACACCGGGACCTCAGACCTGGGCTCCCCGAGTCCGGGCAGTCGACCAGACGGTTCACCTCAGACGGCCGCCTCACCTGCCAATGAGCCCACGTTTCTGAAGTTTGGGGTGAACGCCATCCTCTCCTCAGCGCCCAGAACAGGTAAGTGAGCGCAAAACGCACTGGTCAAGGTGCGAGTACTTCTGGCCTCGTTTTCCTGTATGCAGCAATTACCCACTCACACATCAACGCACATACTTACGCAAGATCCCCGAAGCCTCACGTCGCGCACTGTGAGACTTAAGTCCAGCCAATTCCTGGGAAGAAAAGCTCCAGGTTCGCCCCACCCTCATAATGAACTTGAGCACCTGCAGTCGGAGAGAGCGTGCGCCCCTAGGCGTCTGTGTTTCTGCCCTCGAACTTCTGGAAGCAAGTTTTTAAAATCCCAGACAATATATTTACTAGTTTAGCTAGTATTCTGGACCTGCGATTCTTTTCTTCCTCTTCCCAATACTACATATCTCTCTAGTGCCCAGGATGAGACTGGGGACGGACCGATTCTGAGGTGGCAGATCGCGTGGGGACGGGGGGGGGGGGGTGCGGAGAGGGCGGAAGGATACTCACAGATGGCACCATGTTAGGGGATGATTTCTTTTATTCTGTCAAAACACCGAGGAAAATGCCTTTGAAGCCGGCCGAAGGATTAATGATATCATGTATTTAATGTTCTGTACAATAATCAAGTACTTAATGAAATTCCCTGTCTCCCTCCTTTTCATTCTTCCTTTATTCTCTGCCAGAAACATCCCCCGCCTTGCTCCAGAGCGTTCCTCCCAAGACTTTCGCCTTTCCCTACTTCGAAGGCTCCTTCCAGCCTTTCATCAGATCTTCTTATTTCCCAGGTAGGTCTCATCCCCCTTCCCTGCCGTCCCCCATCGCTCCCTGCTCCGAAGCCATATTTCTCTGTCCACCCCTCGGGGTTATGCTCTGGTTCAGAGGTTGCGAGGCGTACAACATTCACGAATCCGTCGCGCCAATTTGATGCCCTATTTAGCACAAGCAGTGACTGCTTGACACTTTGCACCAATTCCCTGCTCTACAAATTAGCAGGAATTGTCATGGTCCCAATTTGAGGCGGTTCCCTTCCCGGCGAGGAGCTGTTGGCATCCCTTCACGCCGCCGTTTTCCCACAGAGTCAGTGCACTTGGCCACGATTCCCCACAAAGGTTTCAGCACCATGACCAATTGGTCAGCTCCTCGGGCAACCACACACAGATCGGCCCTCGCCCCTCCACGCCGCCGAGAGACACCTACCAGCCGGGGCTAATTTCTCTTTAAGACTCATTCAGGGCTTGGGGCTTTTCACAAGACCACATGGGGTGCCCTCTTGTGTGGGATGCCTGGGGTCGCCCAGGGGGAGGGGGACTAGATCCTCCCACAACCCCAACCTTCTATTTCCAACTTGATTTCCCAACCTCTTCTCAGACCCTTCCCCCACCGCCTTATCTTTTTAAAGACTTTGAGCTTGTAACATAAGAAGTCTGAGGGAAGCCTGCAATTGGGTCCCAGTCTAAAGGAGAAACACCTTAACACAGTTTATGGGAGGTTTTCATCCTGCAAACCTAGTAGTGACTCAAACTATAGCTCAAAACTCTGAAACCAGTGGAGACTCAGTGGAGACAGAGGAGAGCCTATAAAGAGAAGAGAGACTGGGCATGGACGGTGGGGGATGGGTAAAACCACGACAACACTCCCAAATATCAGCGAAAGAAACATGCAATTGATTTTTAAAAGGGGGAGAGAGAATTCACCAACAGCCCCCCCACCACTATTCACGCTGCTGCTGATAATGGAATTTGCTCCCTTTCTCCCTCATCTCAATGCTCTAACAAAAACAACCCGGGCTTTATAAATAGCTTTTCATGTCCATTTAATGAAAATGATTCCGGGAAGAGAAGCCTCTGCCATCAGTATTCTCCCAATGGTCTTGGCCTGCAGTTGTGTTTAGTTTGAAAGTGTAAATCTCTTTTGTCCCAGTAATATATGGCTTTCGCTGCTTGTCCTCAGTCTTTTTCTGTTAGTTCATTACTACACAATTACCATTCACGCTTCATTAGAGTCTCTGTTTCTTTTTGGTTTTTTTTTTTTCCCTCCCTTAAAGCAAAACTCTCCCCCTTTTTATCATGCCAATACCCATTGGGGAGCGGTCAATGTGCTAATTAGCTGCCACTTTTCATGTATTCGGGCCGAATTCTTTACGTTTGTGGGGGAGGGGAGGAAAGATTAATATGAAAAAGATGAATGCTGATTGGATTTTTCAAAAAAAAAAAAAAATCCAAAGCGGATTTTCTTCTGTCAAATCGGTAAAGTACCTCCTTTTCATCTAAAGAATACAAAAGCCACCAAGGTGAAAAAAAGCTTAAGGGGGAAACCCAGTGGCATCCTCTGTATATTTTATCTTTATTTTTGTAATTTATGTTTTCCTGTTGTTAGTTTAGCTGATACACGTAGGTTTGCCCCCTTGAGACTGTTCCCCTGAGACCGTTGAATGTAAAAATGAAACAGGCTATTGTAGGGGCTGTTTTCTGTGTTTCCGTGGTTTTACCTAATCCGGGTTTGCTTGGTTGAAAGGGAAAGTTATTTGGGCGGAAAGCGCCTTTCACTCTCGCAGGTTTGTAGGTTCCTGCCCTATTCTCCAAGAGGAGAAAAGGGGGAGCTTTAAAGAGATGAAGGGATCAGAGAGAAGAACCGAGGGAGGCCCCTAGGGAGGGGCAGACGCTACTGCCCCGGCGGGACGCCGCCCACTCACTCGCAACCCCTCACTCCCACCCCTCCGCAGCGTCCTCAAGCGTTGTGCCCATCCCGGGGACCTTCTCCTGGCCGCTTGCGGCCCGCGGCAAGCCTCGCCGGGGCATGCTGCGCCGAGCCGTGTTCTCCGACGTGCAGCGCAAGGCGCTGGAGAAGATGTTCCAGAAGCAGAAGTACATCAGCAAGCCCGACCGCAAGAAGCTGGCGGCCAAGTTGGGCTTGAAAGACTCACAAGTGAGAGCGGTCTCCTCCCAGCCCCCAGCCCACACGCTTCACCCCTCCCCCAGGCATGGTACAACTGGGAGGGTTCTCTGAGACCAGTTCGGTCCCATTGTTCGGATGGGGAAAGTAAGGTGCACCCGCCAGCTTCCTTGAGGCTCGTCGGGACAGCCCGCTTCTCTCCCGGTCTCTTCACTCCACGCCCGGCTCAGCACCCCCCACCCCTCGCGGACATCAGGGTCAGAGGTCAGAGGATGGGGTTAGAGCAGCGAGGAGCTGAAGAGGGAGTGAGGGTAGGGTGAGTGCCTTGAGCCTTCTGAACCCACGTCAGGGCGTGGGCACCAGGCAAGGAGAGGAAAGACAGAGCCTCCTACATTCCCAGGCCGTCCTGCCGGCGCCCACCCCCCACCCCTGGGCCTTGGTGTGAAGGGCCTGCGCTAACCTCTGCTTGTCCCTCTCCCCGACCCCCCCCCATCCCCCGCGCCCCAGGTGAAAATCTGGTTCCAGAACCGACGCATGAAGTGGCGGAACTCCAAGGAGCGCGAGCTCCTGTCTAGCGGGGGCTGCCGAGAGCAGACCCTTCCCACCAAACTCAATCCGCACCCAGACCTCAGTGACGTTGGCCAGAAGGGCCCGGGGGACGACGAAGAGGAAGACGAGGGCCGGGGCAGCCCCCGCCACCGCCTAGTCTATCACGCATCTCCCGACCCTCGGCACCTGCGGGACCCGCGGCTGGAAGGGCCGCTGCCCGCCTCGCCCGCGCACTCGAGCAGCCCCGGCAAGCCTTCGGACTTCTCCGATTCCGAGGAGGATGAGGAGGGTGAAGAGGAAGAGATCACCGTGTCTTAGAAGCCCTTCCCGAGGCCTGGGTACTGTTTAGAAGTGCTTTGAAATTGAAGAGGCGGGATTCCGTCTGCGTGTCGGCTTAGTTCCGGTTGCCCAGACGCTGTGGCTCCCCTTTGCAGAACCATCACCTCGTCAGGGGCTCCCCAGCCCCTTCCATTGCCCAAAATGGCACCCCCCCCCACTACCTCCCAACAGCTCTTTCCACTAAGTGAAACTTGGGTCTTGGTCCCAGCCTTAACTTTTCCACCAGAGCTCCTATCTTGCTTATTGCAAGCTATTTTAAACACAGTGGGGGTGTTCACACCAATAGCCTGGGTTTAGCAGTGAGCTAGGCTCTGCAGGTCTTTAGCAAAACTCTTAATGGCAAAGGAAAAGAAGTTAGGAGTCACAACATCCCAGGCATATGACTCCAAGACCTCTGACTTCCTAGATGCCTCCACCTCCCTATCTTAGGTTGGAGGGTCACCTACCCAGCCAAATCTGTACACACACGCTCACAGACTCCTTCCGGTCTAAGGCACAGCATAAATAACGAGTCTTTTCTGTCATATCCCCAATGCTCTCTGGGCAAAGAAGTGAGTTGTTGAGGGAAAAGTCCATCTCTATTTCTGTATGCATGTTTTAAAGCTTTTTCTTTAAAATTTCCGTATCCACAGTATATGCACCAAGCACTCTACCTTGTGCCCTTTTATTATTTCTGGGGAGATTTCACTGACCTGAAAGGCTCTTGAGCACTGGGCATGATGTGAGCAGAGAGAGAACCCTCAAGCCTCTTTGATTTTGATTTTTTTTTTTTTTACTGAACTTTGCTGTCTTTGCACAGCTTTTATGAACTGTACACTATTTTGTACACATGTGCTGTATGGATATTTTATACCAATGTTATTGTGAATGACTATAAAGGACTGATTAGACTTTCTTTTTTTTTGCAATGGCCTTTAAACTTTAAAAATGTAGCTGTTTAATTGCATAACTTATAAAGAAATACTTATTTTGTATTTTTACCTTGTACAGATTTTTATATATGTATATATGTACCAAATGAACAAATGCCAAATAAAAAGTAGAATGGACACAGTGGTCAAGTGATCTCATTAATTTATAGAGTGTCTTAGCTGAAAGGGTTGGAGCTTCTAGTCCCCATGCTTCTGGAATTTATAGAAGGTAAGCTGATATCCAAGAGGGGATGGCACATATCTAAGGCACCCCCCAGCTGCTTAGTGGCCAAGCTAGAACTAGAACCCATCTCTAACTCTCGGGCCAGTGCCTTTTCTCCTTGCCTGTACCATAAATAACCATAATTGCTATGGTGACAAGTAAAGTAGTTCCAGTAACATGGTACCAACAACTTGAGTCTGCGGTAATCCTTCTCCTCTTTTCTATGGACTGAAATGATGCACTAAAAGAACTCAGTGAAAGGCAGTTCAATCTTATACTGCTTTCCCTTTCCCTCCTTGAAGGTTTTATAATTCCTGGTCCCCAGGGAAGCTCAAAGTTGCTCCTGACTTTTGTGTATGAACTGATTTTCTTAGGAATGTCATCTGTAGCCATGACTTGGGAGCCCACACACAGACTCTGGATTGCCCAAGTGAAAATAAATTTCTTTAAAGACAAGCTTTCAACAGAAACAATGAATTTAACCAGCAACTTAGGGATAAAGAATGTCAGGTAGAAATGCTGGCCAGGGTTTCTGTATGCTTTAAGAGTTTGGTCTCTTAGCCACAGAGACCTGCATTTCTTTATTATCCGAACCCATGCCCCAACAGTGAGGGTGGGAAGAAGTTGCTCAGCTTAAATTTCAGTAGTTTGTATCATATTTAAAGTTTGACTTTTGCTATTCTCAGTGTGATTCTCTTTCTAAAAAAACAAAAGGCCTCTCTCCAGATAAGATTCTGATATCCTCCCCTGTTGGGCCTGTCTGTGACACAGGTGATCACTATTTTCGTTATTGTTTAGACATGATCCTGGGAACTCGGAAAAAAAAAAAATCTTCATTGTCATAATTGTCTTCATCTGCGAAACCCTCCACATTTCCTCCTCAACACATATGAAAGTACCTAGCACAACATTCTGTACATGGTAGGCGTACAAAATTTAGACAAGAAACTCTTTGCTCTGAGTGATTCAGGCGGTTTTTTCCTTCCCCCACTGCTGCTGCTTGGACATCCAGTGATGAGATCCTGAGCAGAAGCAGCTTGCTTTTCCCTCCCTGCTGGCCCAAGCCCACATTTCTTACTTACAGTCAAGGACTATTTTCAGGCATGGGGATGGATTCGTGTCTACCCTTGGAGTCAAAGTCCTTCCGAGGCATGTTCATGTTCATTGCAGCATTGTTCACAATAGCCGAGAGGTCGTCCCATTCACATCATTCACGTTCTTCACAATAGCTTCTGCAATCCAAATGTCCATCGATGGATGAATGAATACAGAAAATGTGGCATCTACACACAATAGATTATTATTCAGCTTTACGGAAAGAAATCTTGTCACATGCTCAACATGAATGAGCCTTGAGGACATTATGCTACATGAAATAAGCTAACAAGAAAAAGACAAGTACTATATGATGCCACTTATATTAGGTATCTAACACAAGCAAATTAATAGAAACAGAAAGTAGAATTGTGGTTGCCAAGGCCTGTGATAAGGGGGAATAGAGTTGTGCCATGCGCATAGAGTTTCAGTCTCACAACATGAAAAAGTCCTAGAGAATATGGCTAACATTGCTGAATGGCAAGTGACTAAGATATAAGATTTTATGTGTGTTTTTAAAATCTCAGTTAAAATTATTTTTAATGTAAATAAATTGGAAAAATAACCTAGGGGCGCTTGGGTGGCTCAGTGGGTTGGGCCGCTGCCTTCAGCTCGGGTCATGATCTCAGGGTCCTGGGATCGAGTCCCACATCGGGTTCTGTGCTCAGCAGGGAGCCTGCTTCCTCCTCCTCTCTCTCTGCCTGCCTCTCTGCCTATTTGTGATCTCTCTCTGTCGAATAAATAAATAAAATCTTAAAAAAAAAATAACCTAGAACAGTTAAAATCCAGCAATGGTCAAAATTACAGCCAAATGAAAAAAAGTTGTGGTAAGCAATATTATAATACAATGTAGACTTCAAAGCAGGAAGCATTCTATGACAAAGTTTTTCTAAATTAAGAAAAGTTAATGGGACACTTGGCTGGTGCAGTCAGTACAGCATGCAACTCTTGATCTCTGGGTTGTGAGTTCGAGCCCCACATTGGGGGTAGAGTTTGTGTGAGTGAAAAAAAGAGAGACACCTTTTTGTTTTCCAAGTGGCATCAGGGAGAGTGCAGGAGAGAATAAAAAGAAGGTTCCTACTGTGCCAGAAACCCTTTAAAAACTGCAAAAGAATTTCATGGAGTTGAAGATCAAGCATTTGAAAAGGAAGTTGGCCCTAAAGATGCTTTGAAAGGCAAGGAGGGAGATTATCTATGAAAAAGCAAAGCACTGGGACACCTGGGTGGCTCAGTCGGGTTAGCATCTGCCTTCTGCTGGGGTCATGGTCCCCAGGTCCTGGGATCAACCCCACCTCAGACTCCCTGCTCAGTGGGGAGTCTGCCTCTCCCTCTTCCTGTGCTCTTCCCCGTGCTCATGCTCTCTCAGGCTCTCTCTCTGTCGAATAAACAAATAAAATCTTAAAAAAAAGAAAAGAAAAGAAAAAGCTAAGCATTACCACAAGGAATCTAGGCAAACACTCAGAACTGAGATTTGAATGGGTCGGATGGCACAAAAAGATGGCGACTGCCGCATACCTGCACAACCCAAACTGGCATTTATCATCGGGTCCAAGCCAAGAGGTTTAAAAGGTGTTGAAGCTTCTTCCCCTTTGCCAGATCATCAATGGCCCTTTGTTAGGCTCACCAAGGCTTCAGTTAACATGCTAAGGATTGTGAGCCATATAGAGCAGGAGGGGATGCAGCCCTGAAGTCAGAGCATGAATTGATCCCCATGCATGGTTACAGCAAAATCAACAAGAAGAGAATGGTCCTGACAGAGAACACATTGATTGCTCCGTCTCTTGGTAAACACGGCATCATCTGCACAGAGGATGGGATTCATGAGATCTATACTGTTGGGAAAAGTGTCAAAGAGGCAAACAGCCTCTTATGGCCCTTCGGGTGCTTCTCCACAAGGGGGAATGAAGAAAAACATCACCCATCTTGAGGAAGGAGGAGATGCTGGCAACGGGGAAGACCAGATGAATAGACTTATTAGAAGGGTGAGCTAAGGTACCCACCGTGATTATTTTTGTAGTTGGGTCATTTAGTAAACAACTATTTTCAAATTGGGGCAAAAAAGAAAAGAAAAAAGATAGAGGGAAAACAGAGAAAGAGGGAGATAGAAAAAAAAGAAAAAGAGAGAGAGAAGTTAAGAAAACCCAGAAAAGAGTATACTCTGTAGATTTTTGTTTTTTTTAACCTGTACACTACTGCCCGGTAATCACAGAGCTTTACATCTTGAGAACGATGTGTGTCACATTTTGGCTCATTTTCATGTCTCTTTTAGCTAAGAGTGTCACAGATGTGATGACCATGTTCTTTTTGCCCAGTTTCCTTAGTGGTGTGCGTAGTCGCTAACGCATACTGGGTGTCTGATATGTGTTGAGTGAATAAATAAATTAAGAGGAGAGACAGAGACACTCCAGAATCTAGACCATAAGCCTGGAAGTTAATGACCTTTCAATGAGTTGAAGGATAACTTAGGTCAAAAATGAAGAAAAAGAGACTAAGTAAACTGACCAAATATGTTTTTCCAAGTCAAACCAATTACCTTAGCCCAAAAGACCAAAATAGTTGTTATCTATCAGCTGAAGAATAAGAAATGCTAAAATGTGTGGCAGGCAGACATTCTGCTGGGTGCATTCTGCTAGGTGGGGATCTCAACAAAACGTAGATCGTAACCCAGGGATCTGTTGTGTAGCGTTGCTAACCACCTGTTGGTTCATGGAACACACTTTAAGTAGCAAAGACTCCGGTGAGTTTTATCCTCACAGTAACCCATCTAAGGTAGATACTGTTATCTCCACATACAGATGCCGGCACTGAGGCTGGGAGTCTGGGTGATTTCCCATGGTTTCCTGAGCTGGAATTCAAATTCAGGTTCATCTTACTCTACTGCACCATCCTCCTCCCTTCACTAAACTGGTTAAAAACTCACTTAACCAAATCCTAATCAATAAGAACTCTCCAACAGAGCTTTATGCTTTTTAATCTTCTGGAGTTCTTTAAAACCATTATAATGCTCCTAAGTCTTCCACTCCACCACCAGCCCTCCTCTCTGTGGCCTAAACCAGTGATCCTCCAACTGGGTGTTAAAACCACTCTGCAAGGGCACCTGGGTACCTCAGTCATTACGTGTCTGCCTTCGGCTCAGGTCATGATCCCAGGGTACTGCACAAACCTCTTTACCTGGTCTTCCCCATTGCCAGCCCCACATTGAGCTCCCTACTCCGTAGGAAGCCTGCTTTTCCCTCTCCCACTACCCCCGCTTATGTTGCTTCTTTCACTGTATCTCTCTCTGTCAAATAAATAAATAAAATCTTTTAAAATAAATAAAACCCTTTTACACTCTGAAATATCTAAAAGATTTTTAGTAACTATGGGTTTTATCTGCCAATATTTTCTATATAAGAGATTGAGACTGAGAAAAATATTTATTCATCACTTTGTCTTAGAACAATTTCAGCAAATAGTAATGTAAATGCCATGTTTGGGAAAATTAAGCATATATTACAAAACAGAAAAAAAACCAGTACCATTGTTTTACATCTTTGCAAATCTCTTTAATGGTTGGTTGAAGAGAAGACAGCTGGATTCTCTTATCTATTTCTTTAGTCTGTTGTGCTATGAAGAAAATTTGTCTTCATATAGATATGCAGCTGGAAAGGGAGGAGTATTTGTATAGATTTCTTAGATAATTGTGGCTATTCTTTGATACAACAACGAAACTTGACAAGTGGTAGTTTTTTTTTTTTTTAAAGGTTAGTTGCAATTTGAAATCTAAAATTCCATCAAAGAACTTTCCAGCTCTGACACATTAAAATCTATTGGTCTGTCTTGCATTTTGAACAGATATTTTTACCCATGTATGATTTCATAACATCACACATTGGCCATTTGGAAAATAATGGTTCTCTGAGTCATGCAGATATTCTATATGTTGTCCCTTTCATGAATTATCAAATAATATATTTTTTCACATTACCAACCATCTCATCATAAAAGCCTTTTAGTATTGAGAAGCTGTCAAGTTCATGGTAGTAGATATAAGTTTTTTTAAAAGCTCAAATTTTATTATTGAGACAACAGTGTTTTTGTTTTGTTTTTGTTTCAAATGAAAGCCTCACTTCATCTTTGGGAAAATATCTAGGAGATGCTGTTGTTTCTCAGTCATTCATTCAAGTACAAACGGGGTTCTCTGAATGATGTGGCTAGCTCAAACAATTGCACAAGTGCTAGTCCTTGAAAAAAGCACACAGGCATGCTTTAGGTATAGTTCGCATTTCATCCTGTATAATATTGAATGATCATATATTTTATACCTAAGTATAGGTTGGAATTTAATGACAATAATTTTTCCTGCCCCATCACTTATTCTTTTTTTTAAAAGATTTTATTTATTTGAGAGAAAGAGAAAGTAAGAATGAGAGCACACAAGCAAGGGGGAGGGTCAAAGGAAGAAGCAGGCTCCCCGCTGACCAAGGAGCCTGATGCGGGACTTAATCCCAGGACCTGGGACATGAGCCAAAGGCAGAGGCTCAACAAACTGAGCCACACAGGTGCCCTTATCTTAGGATATTCTCAGAAGCACAGAATCTGTAAGAACATACTCCCTTAGCCATCAGAAGGAGACATCATGGCACATGTAACCTCTGGAAAGTCCCAGCACCCAGTTATGGGAGGGTTTTGGAGACTCCCAAGGTTCCCCAGATCACACTTTGAGAACCGCTTACTTAAACATATAAAGAGCTTCGGGAGAGTAGAGATGGCAGAAAACTATATCAGGCCAAGTTCCTACTGCCCCATGTAAAAGCTTATCTATGACCATACCTAGGCTTTCCACACATCCTCCTTTGTCAGCTCTCTTTCCTGAAGGAACCTCTTCTCCATCTGTATTCAGCCCCTCTTTCTCACTGGCACCTTCTGTATGTGCATTTAAAGATTTATTTATTTATTTGGGAGAGAGAGAGAGGAAGGTTGTGAGTGAGAGGAGGGGCAGGGGTGAGGGAGAGAGAAACCCAAGCAGACTCCCTGCTGGGCAGGGAGCCCACATGGGGGTGGGGGGTACAAATCTCAGAACACTGAGATTGTGACCTGAGCCAAAACCAAGAGTCAGATTTTTTTTTTAAAGATTTTATTTATTTATTTGACAGAGAGAGATCACAAGTAGGCAGAGAGGCAGGCAGAGAGAGAGAGGAGGAAGCAGGCTCCCTGCTGAGCAGAGAGCCCGATTCGGGACTCGATCCCAGGGCCCTGAGATCATGACCTGAGCCGAAGGCAGCGGCTTAACCCACTGAGCCACCCAGGCGCCCCAAGAGTCAGATGTTTAAATGACTGCACCACCCAGGTTCCCCTTTATGAGAATGTAGGCATGATCACGTCTATCCCTTCCCCCAAACATACCCTAAAATATCTCTTTCCCTGTTTTCCTCTCACTTCTGCCGGATGTCTCTCAGCTTCTGGAGCTAACTGAGCCTCATTCTGGGATTCTTTACCCTCTGCATTTCCCTTACCTTTTTTTTTTTTCTTGGTCAAGATTTTATTTATTTATTTGGTAGAGAGAGAGAGTATAAAAAGGGGGAGCAGCGGGCAGAAGGAGAAGCAGGCTCCCCACTGAGCAGGAGCTGGATGCGGGGCTTGATCCCAGGACCCTGGGATCATGACCTGAGTTGAAGGCAGATGCCTAACCCACTGAGCCACCCAGGCATCCCTCCCTTGACTGTCAATGTTCCTCCAAGATTCTATCCTTAGCCCTGTCCTCCTTCTTATACAAGCTTCTTCCTCTCTGGTTCCAGCTAGCTTCTGTATGATGACAAGTCCCAATCTCAAAGATCTCTCTCCTCAGCTCCAGACCTAGACAGTCAACAGGGTTTGGAGATTTGGCCTTCCCAAAAACTTGTTAAATTCCATTAGGCCAGGACTAAGTGCTGTGTCTTCTAGTTCCAACACTCCACTCAAACAAAGTGAAGTAAAACAAAATAGTCTTGCCCCTAACTCCTTGAATGCCTTGATTTCTCTTGCTCAAAAAAAGTGCTCAAAACCCAAGTGCTGTTCCTGATACTTCCTTCTCTTGTCCACTCCATACACGGAATCAGCCTGTCCCTTATTAAATCCTTAATCGACTTTCTATTCGTCTTTTTATTCTTAATGCTACTATCTAAAAGAAAAGCTATTTTATTATTATTTTTATTTTTATGTGCTAGATGAAGGTTGGCATTTTGGATATATCATCTTCAATCTACACTATGACTTTTTCTTTTTTTTTTTTTTTTAGTATTTAAAAAAATTTTTTTTAAACATATAAGGTATTATTAGTCCCAGGGGTACATGTCTGTGAATCACCAGGTTTACAGACTTCACAGCACTCACCATAACACATACCCTCCCCAATGTCTATAACCCCACCACTCTCTCCCTACCCCCCTCCCTCCGGCAACCCTCAGTTTGTTTTGTGAGATTAAGAGTCTCTTATGGTTTGTCTCCCTCCTGATCCCATTTTGTTTCATTTATTCTTTTCCTATCCCCCAAGCTCCCCACATTGCATCTCCACTTCCTCATTCAGGGAGATCATATGATAGTTATCTTTCTTTAATTGACTCATTTTGCTCAGCATAATACCCTCTAGTTCCATCCATGATGTTGCAAATGGCAAGATTTGGGGGTTTTTTCATGGCTGCATAGTATCCTATTGTAGATATATACCACATCTCCTTTATCCATTCATCTGTCGATGGACATCTAGGTTCTTTCCATAGTTCAGCTATTGTGGTCATTGCTACTATAAACATTCAGGTGCATGTGCCCCTCTGGATCACTACATTTGTGTCTTTAGGGTAAACACCCAGTATACACTATGACTTCTTAATCCCATTTTACAGATAAGGAAATAGGCTCACAGATCTTCCCGATTATCCCCTTTTCCCAGCACTGAGAGCATCAGGGAAAGCTTCGTGGAGAAATCTGACCAGAGCTTTGAGGGAAGGTGTGTTTTTTAATGGGATAGGAAGAGAAAACCATATACCATACTGGTTCAAGAAAGAGTTACAAGAAAGAGCAGAAGGAGGAATGTTTCTGGAATGTGTTTGTGAACATTGATGTTATAAGGAGATATTTCTACTTAGAGGCAATGAGTTAAATCAAGCAGCCACTAGCAAAACATTTTCAAAATGCCTCTCTTTCCTTTCTTAATATAAAAGACTAACAACAATGGCTACTAAGTCCCAGTGTGCTGGGTAGACCGCTAACGCCCTCATCTATTTTGCATGTGACCTTTGCTACAACCCAGCTTTGGAGTCGCAATACCTGCATGTGACAGAATGGGAAACTGAGGCCGAGTCACTTCCCCCCATCTATCCAGATGCAGAAATGCAAGCACATTCTCTTTTCACTAAAGGCAGAGGCACCATAGACCCCAAATCTCCACCCCGTCCCCCACCCAACTAACTACCAACTCCAGCCTCTACCAGGGGCCCTTTTGGTAAATATTTACTCCCTTTCCTTTAAAAAGTGTCTTTAGCTAGAGCCTCACCGTGCAAATTTGGACAGTATTAACTAACCGTGGACATGGTTTTCACGTCAAAGACCGACCCACGTCAGTGAGTTTTACATTCTTCAAAAAGAAAAATGTGTCCCTGATTTTAAGTTGATGGCTTAACTTTAAAAGGAAAAAGAAAAAAGAAAGAAAGACTTTTTGGTGCTGGTGCAGAGACAAGCCCAATTAAATGCAGCTTGGAATCCCAGATGGGCTCCTGTACCAGGAAAAGGACATTAGGTAAAAACCAAGGCAATCGGAATAAAGCACTGACTTTAGTTAATAATAATATATCAATATTGGTTTATGAATTGGGACAAAAGTACCATGGAAAGGCAAGGTGTCAACATTAGGGAGAGGAGTACCCAGGCTAGGGGACTCTCTGTACTATTTGTGTAGCTTTTTCTGTAAATCTAAAATAATCCTCAAATCTTACTCTAATTAAAAAAAAAAATCCAAATCTGTTTGCATAGATGTGTTGGTAAGGAGAAAACATGACCACATTCTGTATAGTTTAAACGGCAAAAATACTGTCTGAACACGGTGCTTATGAAAAGGGAAAGTGGAGTTTCAATTCATTGTTCAGTATCCAGAGCAACAAAAGTGTGCACTCCACCCCTGCCCGAACTCCGTGGGGCTGATGATTCTATTATTTAACCCACTCGTCCTTACTCCCCCCTCAACACCTCCCACCCCCAGGATAATGCCTCCTGGAATTCTTTTTGGCACAAACATCTTGTTTCAGTACCGTGTTTAGACTAGGATGGAAAGAGGATTATTTACACTACACAGGCAACCCAACGTGAAAGGATGGGCCACCCCTACACTTTACTCAACTTTTCTGTAAATACCACACCCCAGCAGTCACTCACCGACTAAGCAAAGCAGTTCAAGGGGTGAGACAGCTGAGTCTTTGTCATTCTTAGCAAAAAGTTTCATGTCGGCTAACAGCATTCTCAAGTCAGAAGGAGTTCTTTTTACTGGGATAGATGATTCAGTAGGGCAAAGGTTTGTCTTCCAAGAAAACTCGCCTTTTCGAGCTGTAGCAATGAGGGGAAATGACCAGGAATGAACAATCATCATTGACAAGGCCTTGGACAGACTGATTTACAGAGGCCTGTTTTATGCACAAGTATTTGAGAAAGTTGGTTCTCAAACAAAGTCCTAAGTTTTCCTTGTCCCAATAATTAAAACCCCTCACCTCAGTTCAGAGCTTTAGAATCTTACCTCACATCATCTCATCTGACTTTTACAACAATCCTATGAGATACCCAGAGCAGGATTCATTTTTCCAATGGTTGACTGATGTCCCCAAGTTGGCATAGCCTGTAAATACAAGGGTGGTACGTGAACCAAGGTTTCTGAACCATCAGGACCCTTTCCTTTCACAGGTATTTATTTATTGTGTGCCTCCTCTGTGTCTAGATCTCTGGTTGTTCCTGAGGATAGAGCCGTACCTGAAATAAACACAGATCTTGGTCTCAGAGAGCTTTCAGCCCCGCAGAAGAGCAAGAGAATAACCAAGTCAGTGAACAGATGCATGTGTCATTACAGATTGTGATAAAGACCATCGGGGAAATAGAGGGAAAGCTAACCAGACAAAAGTCTCTTTAAGAAGGTGACATTTTGGCAGAGACCTGAAGGAACTACTGAGGCATGTACTGTGGAAAGAATGATCCAGACTTCTTGGGACAGAGGTTGTAAAGGGCATGACACAGGTGGAAAATGCTTGCAAGGAACTCAGAAGCAGGACGTGGGTAAAGAGAAGGAAAGCATGAACCAGAACAGAGTTGGGGAGATGGGCAAAGAGGGAATCCTTCAGACCTCTAGGGGTTCCGTAAGGGGCTTAAATTTCATTCTACTCACATCAGGAAAGTACAGAAGGGGTTTACGTTTGGATTGACATGACTAGATGTGGGTTTCTAAACATTGTCCTGAACACTAGGTGAAGAACAGATTGAAGACTGATCTTGTTCTGTCTGTCGGGGTATAGGCAAGAGTGGAAGCAGAATGATCAATTCGCATTAGCTGGGGTTATGGTGGCCTGGACCAGGGGGGTGCAGGGAGGGTGGAGAGAGGTTGACAGCTAAAAGGAGAATCAACAGATTGTAGGAGTGGATTAAATGAGGAGCGGGGAGCTGGAGGAATGCATTGTTCAGTAAAAAACCCAGCCACAGACCATACATGGATTCATTTATGAAAAAGAGAAGAACACATTTGTTAATTAAAGATTCTAAAGGGTGTATCACCTGAGTTGGTAATTTGGGTATAACAGAGAGAAAATCTCAAAGACCACAGTTTACAGAAATATCCGTATTTCTCTTCCATGTACAAGTATGGCACTGGAATCCTGGCTCCAAGCTCATCAGCATCTCAGGCCTTCTGGATCTTTTGGTTTTCCTAATACCCAGATCCCACTCTGGGGTCTGTGACATTGTGATTTATAATATAAGAAATACGCATTTGGTTTCTGGTGCAGAACTCCTAAAATCCTTGGAATTTCCTAAGTGATTAGGATAGTAAAGGCCATCACCATAAGGTGACTTTTGTTTTGTTTGGTTTGGTTGGTTTTTAAAGATTTTATTTTTATTTATTTGACAGAGAGAGAGATCACAAGTAGGCAGAGAGGCAGGCAGACAGGGAAGGGGAAGCAGGTTCCCTGCTGAGCAGGGAGCCCAATGTGGGGCTCGATCCCAGGACCCTAAGATCATGACCTGAGCCGAAGGCAGAGGTTCAACCCACTGAGCCACCCAGGTGCCCCAGTGAGGTGACTCTTGGAAAGCACCTAAGGATGGGGGCTGGTTGCCCAGGGAGCCCATGATGTGCTTAGAGGTTTGGAACTTTCAGTCCCACCCCCACCTCTGGGGAGGGGTGGGAGGTCAGAGAGTGAGTTCAATTTCCAATGGTGTAATCTGTTGTGTTTATATAATGAAGCCTCCATAAACCCCCCAGAAGGATGGGGTTTGGAGAGTTCCTGGGATGGTGATTCGGAGGGAGAGGTGAACTCAGAGAGAGCACCCCACGTGTACCTCTTCCGCCTGGCTGTTCCTGAGTTATATCCTTTGATAATACACCGGAAATATAGTAAGTAGACTGGTCTCCTGAGTTCTGTGAGCCGTTCTAACAAATTAATGGAACCCAGGGAGGAGGGGGCTGTGGGAGCCTCCAACTTAGATCCAGTCGATCAGATGCACATGTAACAGCCTGGACCTGTGGTTGTTATCTAAAATAGGCGTGGTCTCATGGGACTGAGCCCTTTACCTGTGGGATCTGGGGCTATCTCCAGGTAGACAGTATCAGAATCGAGCTGAATCGTAGGACACCCAGCTACTGTCACAGATTGCTTGGTGTGGGGAAAACCCTCCCCTCTTAGAGGGTCCCAGGTGGCTGCTCTGACTCTGGCCATCAGACAGCAGAAGGGAGGGGTGCCTGGGTCGCTCAGGTGACCAACTTGGGATTTCAGCTCAGGTCATGATCTCATGGGTGGTGGGACTGAGCCCTGTGTGGGGCTTCGCACCCAGTGTGGAGTCTGCTCGGGATTCTCTCTTCCCTCTCCCTCGGCCCCCTCCCTGCTCTCAAATGCATGTGCTCTCTCTAAAATCTCTAAAATAAATAAATAAACAAATTGTTTATTAAAAAAAAAAAAAGTTGAAGGGAGGAAAGAGAAGGAGAAGGACATGTCCTTTTCCTCAAAGAAGAGTCCGTGCCATTGCACCCACCAATTCCCCTTCTCTACCATGAGCCAGAGCTCAGTCACAGAGCTGCAAGGGAGGGAAGCGTAATCTAACTTCTGGGTGGTTCTAGGACAGAAGATGAAGGGGGGAGTCGACACGGGGGGCAACTCTCATTCTGTGCTGCCCAGAGCTGCTGTCTCCAGTGTCTCTTTTCCAGGAAGCAGGTGGTGGGTGGCGATGGACAGACATTTCATGTTTCCCCTTATGGTTAGGTCTTGCTTCTTTTGTCTACTTGGGGAATGCATTCATGTACTATTTGTGTCCCGCCCCTTTTTTTAAACTAAAGAAGGGCTGAAGAAGGAGAAGGAGCTTGTGCCAACACCAGTAAAGGAGTTGGAAAGGAGACAGCCCTAGAGGTGGGAGGAAAAATACATTGTCAGGGAGGCAATGAGTAGAGCTGTTTCGAGAAGTAGGGGCGTGCCCACACTCCTGAAATTTCTAAAACAGCAAGATGAGAACAGAAACTGCTTGAGTAGATAGAAATCATCGGCAACCCTGAGAGGACCAGTTTTGCTTGACACATGGGAGTGTAAGCCAGATGGAAGTGATTTGAATTAACAGGTGCCCCCAGAAACAGCCACATGTACACGAAACCTTGCTGTTCAATAGAAAACACGTTTCAGCTCAACGGAGAGAAGACGTGTACTTCGGTAAAGCATGTTGGGACGACTGGTTCTCCAAAATTCTGCAAACTTCTGACCCTTTGCATTCTATGCAGAAGTTCATTCCCGGAGAATTGAAAACCTAAACACCTAAATGTGAAATGCAAAATTTTCAAATAATTTAGAAAAATACATCTATGGGAGATGGACAAAGATTTAGTACAAGTGGAATTCGTCGGAAACAACCATGAGTGCCAGACAGGATATATACCCAATTCTTGCCTCCAAAGCAGCAGGAAGGGAAGTGAAGCTGGGGAGAGGGCATGTAGAAGACTTGGATTCTGTCATTTTTCTAAAACCTGGAGAACCTTTGACAGTGTTAACATTGTCTATTCTAAGGGATAACCATAAAGTTTATCATATCATACTATTCTCTGTACTGTGTTTTAATATATAACAACATTCCTCAGTGCTGAAAATTTCGTAGGAGAGGAGGAAGTGGAATAAAGTTATAGGCCAGTGTCTTCGTTTGTTCAGACTGTTGTGACAAAAACACCATCGACTAGGGGGTGTGGGGAGGGGCGGGCTTCCAAACCACAGGAATGTTTTCTCACAGTTCTGGAGGTCCAAGAGGAAGGCACTCATGGTTGTTTCCGACGAATTCCACTTCCGGGTACAGAAACAGCTGTTTTCTCCATGAAGAAGACAGCTTCCTCACTTGGAGGAAGTAGCAAGGGAGGTTTCCAAGACATCGTCAGGGCACTAATCCCATTCAGGAGGGCCTCACCCTCATGACATAATTCCCCACAAAGGCCCCACTTCCAAATAGCATCACACTGGGGGGGTAGTTTTCAACATATGAATTCGGTGGGGGCAGGTGGGGGCAGTCCATAGTCTATGGACATACAGCCTACAGCAGCCAGTTTGGGAGACGAACCATGAGAGACTGTGGAGTCTGAGAAACAAACTGAGAGTTTTGGAGGGGAGGGGAGTGGCAGGTTGGGTGAGCCTGGTGGTGGGTATTAAGGAAGGCACAGATTGCATGGAGCACGGAGTGGGACGCATGAACAACGAATCTTGGAACAGTGAAAAAATAAAATGAAAATAAAATAAAATAAAAATAGAACAGCATAATCCAGCATAGAACAGACTAGAAAATCTCCATGTAAATCCCACGAGTAATGTTTTATGCATTGTTTGTTTCAAATGCATAACATGTGTGTTGGTGTGTGACTACGTGTGCCCAGGCTCATGTGTGTGACAGCCTGTGCTTACGTGGCGTGAGTGTGTGTGCACAGAGCTGCTTCCTAAAATGTATTTCTTAGGATCATGGTCAAAGGAATCTGAAAGCCATGGTGGGCAAGCGTACACAAGTTTTCAAGCTGGTGGGCTATGAAAGGAAGCAGAGCAATGGAAAGTAGCTGGATGTTATGGGTGGTTCAACAGGGGAGGTTTTTGATTTTTTTTTTTTTTCCCTTCTGTATCTTAAGTCTGTAGATTTTGGATCATGTTCGTGGGCTGATGGAAGGGAAGTGAACAGAGAAGCAGAGTTTGGGAATCAGGCTGGGGTGCTGGGTGGAAGTGAGCGCACGAGTGGGAGATGCTGGGCACTGATTACACACACAGGGGAGTGTGTGTGTGTGTGTGTGTGTGTGTGCATGGGGGAAGGCATTCCTGTGCTGAGAGTCTGTGTGATGTGACAAGGCAGCTGAGCAGAGCAGGCTGGCCAATGGACCGCAGGACAAAGCTCTGGCAGCAGGTGCTTCTGGGGTTCAGGAAAGACAAAGGGGTGATAGTGATCTAGGAGATGAGACTTCTCCAGAGTCATGGGGTGGACCCAGGGATAGACGCTGAAAGGGGCAAGGAGCCAAAGGGGCACTGGGGAAACGGGATTCCCTGCAGAGAGGACGTGGGGAGAAAGGGGAAGAGTTCTGGGAAAGGGGAACAGAGGAGAGACAGGCACAGACCTTTAAATTCTAGTCTGGAGTGGAAAGTGGGATACCAAGTTGACACCTTCTTACTGAAGGTCAAGTTACAGGTAGACAGAGTAATAACGTCTAAAGGCCTCTGTTTACTAGGTACTAGTCTATAAATCATACAGTTATTTCCTAACTTATTCATCATAACAACCTTATACGGCAGCTTTTACTTAATGAACTTATTTTACATTTACAGATAGTGAAACTGAGACACAAAGTGTTAAGAAATTTGCTGGAATGGGACGCCTGGGTGGCTTCATCAGGTAAAAGGCTGCCTTCAGCTCAGGTCGTGTTCTCAGGGTCCTGGGCTCGAGTCCTGCATTGGGCTCCCTGCTCAGCGGGGAGCCCACTTCTCCCTCGCACTCTGCTGCTCCCTTTGCTTGTGCTCTCTTTCCCACCCCTCTCTCTCTCTCTGTCAAATAAATAAATAAATAATCTTAAAAAAAAAGAAAAGAAAAGAAAAGAAAAAAAAAACTTGCTGGAGGTCACAAAACCAGCAGGTGGTAAAGCAGAGCTTCAAATCCTGCCCCAGAGGCCATGTCTTAACCATTACTAGTCCATACCAAGCTCCCACGGTAGGCTGCTCTATGGTAGACAGTGCATAGTTATTCCAGACGTGACTGGTCCACAAAAGGGAAAGCATGATTTGGAAAATAGCATCTTTGTCTTACAGTGCCTCAAACGTTTGCTATTTGGTCTGAATTATATACCCACAAGTCATTTTTGAGTATGTGCTGTGTGCTAGGCATGCTACTGAAATTGGTTAAGGCATTGCCCATAAAACCTCTAGTAAACACACTTGTATTGACTGACTGAGAAGAGTAGCAAAACTTCTTTGACCCTGGACTAACTTTTAAGTTAAAATGTATCATCACCGAGACAATACGTTATATGTGAAGACAGATCTTGGTTCACACTTTATCTCTGTCATTTATTGCTGTGTGTACCTTGGCTAAGATGCTCATTTTTGTTTGAGAACTTAGTGTTTCCATAATTAAAATGGCAGAACACTGATAGGGGCCCAAGAAAGAAGAGAAAAAAAGATGAGCTTGCTTAATTGGCTTGAAATGACTCTATTTTGATTTACCAAATTGCATTGAATAAGATCACACATTTCTGCTGAAATAAGAAATGAATACAGACCAACAAGTCACCAAGCGACTCACAAAGGATGGAAAGGCCTGTGGTTGAGCACCTCGGTTCTTCACCCGGGGACGACGCCTGGAACTTGAGTTCTCTGGCATGGTGTCCACGCTCTGTAGGTAGATTATTACATACTAATAACTATTTTGTATTTTCTTACTACTTTGCATCATTGACCTCCCTCATATTTTAAGGTTGCTTATCATTGGGAAAAGAAGGAGTTTTCTTCTTAAATTCTTTCCGGTTGTCTGCATGGCCATGGAGCTGTAATGGCCCTACTACCACTTAGAGCTGCCCCAAGGGGCGTCCCTCATTTCTCGGCCCACCACCACTTAAAACTGTTGGACTCCTCTTCTCAGCAACATGCCACCATGGCTCCATGGCCCTGAGGGAGGAGTGAATGTGGACCATCTTTCTGTGACTGCTTTGTCCATAGGTACCATCCCCACCATGCTTTCTGAAGGGCGGAGTCATGAAAGAAGGGGGCCTCCAGCTGTCCACCAAACACGACGACGCTCCCCTAGCCCACAGGAGAAGCAGCTGTACTCGTTAGGAGCCCTTTTGGATGCAAATCTCACTCACAGTGGCTGAAAGGGTAGGAACATTTATTATTTCCCTACAAGAAAATCAGACATAGGTGTCCTAGGGTTGAGTCAACATCACCATCAAGGCCCATCTTCTGGGTATCCTCCTACTCAAACTCCTTCAGCATGTTGGCTTCTGAGGTGCTTTTTTCTAAATTGAAAAATAGTTGACATATCAGTTTCAGGGTACAACATCGTGACCCATCAACGGTACACATATTGCAATGCTTATCACAGTAAGTGTGGCTACTATCTGTCACCACACAAAGTGATGACAATATTAACTATATACCTTAAGCTGTACTTTTTCATCCCCATGACTTATTTATTCTATAACTTATTTCGTAACTGGAAATTTGTACCTTTTAATCCCCTTCCTCTATTTCACCCACCCCCCACCCACCTCCACTTTGACCACCACTCCCCCAGAATTCTGTTTCTACTTTGTTGTAGTGATTTTGTTTTTCAGGTTCCATATATGAGTGAAATCATGAACTATTTGTCTTTCTCTGACTGACTTATTCCACTTAGCATAAGACGCTTGAGGTCCATCCACGTAGTCATGAATGGCAAGATCTCATTCTTTTTATGGCTCAGAATATTCCATGGTATGTGTGTTTCACATTTTCTTTATCCATTCATCTATTAATGGACACTTCGGTTGCTTCTGTATCTTCGCTATTGTAAACAATGCCACAATAAACGTAGGGGTGCATAGGCTTTTCCAAATTAAAATACCCACCTGGGATGGAGTCCCACATCAGACTTCCTGCTCAGCAGGGAGTCTGCTTCTCCCTCTGCCTGCTGCTCCTCCTGCTTGTGCTCTCTCTTGCTCTGACAAATAGATATATAAAATCTTAAAAAAAAAAAAGGAAAGAAAGAAAAGAAAGGGAGAAGGAAGGAAGAAAAGAAGAAAGAAAATATCCAGAAGGGTAATAACTAGGTTATATGGTACTTCACGTGCTAGTTTTTTCCTCTACTGTTTTCCACAGTGGTTGTACCAATTTAGGTTTCCACCAAGAGTGTACAAGGGTTCCTTTTCCTCCACAATCTCACCAACACTTGTTACTTCTTACCTTTTTGGTACTAGCCATTCTGACTGGTGTGAGTAATGTCTCATTGTGGTTTTAATATGCATTTCTCTGATAATTAGTGATGTCGAGCATCTTTTCATGTATCTGTTGGCCGTCTGAATGGTCTTCTTTTGGAAGAATGCCTTTTCAGGTCCTCTCCCTATTTTTCTAAGCAGATTATTTATGGTTTTTTTGTTGTATAAATTCTTTATATATTTTGGATTCTAACCCCTGATCAGATATATCGTTTGCAAATCAAGATCTAGCTGCTAAGCGTGAATTTCATTGTACAATAATATCATTGCTTCCATGCCCTTTCCGTGGAGAAAGGATTTTGCTAAGAAAGGCAAGTCCAGCCAGATGAAGGACTGGCATTGCTTTGGCTTTGCTGCCCCCTCGTGGCCAATTTGAGGTATAATAGACTGCCTATAACCAGCCCGCAATGCGGGAGCTGGGAGAGGTCCTTGGTCCCAAGCACATCCTGATTGACCAGCACTCAGGGGAAGGCACAGTCTGTTTCTACTGCATTCTCTCTGCTAGTGGTGAACATCCACTTTAGGAAACCACTGAGCTAGTCCAATTCTTTCATTAGACTAATGGGAAAACCATTGCCCCGAGAGGGGGATGGATCTCTAAGGAAGACAGCTAGGGGAGGAGCCAGTAACTCAGGTCTCTAGACCCCAACACTCTTTCCACTGTGTCCTGCCCAAAGCAAGCCTGCCAGGCAAACTAACCTCCAGAGACCACCTGGGCTCACCTGCCAACCAGGGAGGGGATCCCTGGTTGGACCCTGATAATGGCGCATTCAATGTTTTAAAAAAGCAGCCTGTTCCTTGTTTGTGACCTTAGTTCATTTCCACTCGTCTGGAGCCCAGGCCCACCTCTCTGCGTCCTCCCCTTTTGGACTAGTTCCATCCTCTGAGGTCCCACTGCTCCAGCCTCCGTCCCAGAGGAGCTTATGGGGTTAAAGAAGTCGGCGCTGGCAGGACAAGGAAAATCGGGGAAGTGTTTCATGGCATCAGCTCACTCTGCACACTGCCCCTCCCTGAGTCCTGCAAGCCCGGTGTGGTTAGGCCCCCTTCACTCCAGGGGGGTTGAGACCTAGGAACAGCCTTAACCTGTTCACGCTCACATATCAGTTCGTGTCAAGGTGGGTGAAAACCGTGCCCTTGATTAATGGACTGAGAAGCCAACTTCGGGGAACTCAAACCAGGAGCTAGTGGTGGGAGCAGGGGGCCGGGTGGGCAGCCTGGCTACCGTTTGCTTTCTGAAAACCTTATTATGAAGAATAGCGTTCACAGAAGGAAATGCACAAAAAGCAAAGACAGCTCCATGACCTATGTCAGCCAAGTCAGGAGATAGGAGGATGACAGCGTCCCAAGGCCCTTTCCCCTTCCTGACCACCACCCTTGCTCTCTCTACAGTTCCTCATCGATGCAGGCATGCAGCCCCGAATGGTAGTGTGCACTTTGTAGAAACGGAATCTTATTTCAGCATCCTTTTGGGTCTGGCTGCATTCAACTCAATATCTACTCATTCAACTCAACATTCAACTCAATATCTACTCACAAATATGTTCCCTACAGTAGGACACTGACCTACTACAATTTTGTTCGTCCTTTTGTCAGTGGATGTGTGGGTTGTTCCCAGGTTTTGTTAGAATGAACACTAGAACTGCTGTGAACAATTGTGTACTTATTTCTTGGCATATGTATGTATTTGTGTGTGTGTGTGTGTGTGTGTGTGTGTGTATTTCTCTTGGGTGTATGAGTATAGTGATGGAGCTGTCTCTACCATTTTGGGCTGACCAAATTGAGCTGTCATAACTAAGTCCCACAGATTGGGTGGCTTAAAACAACAGAGAGGTATTCTCTGACAGTTTTAGAAGCTAGAAGCCTAAAAGACCTGCTAAGGAGTCAGCAGGTCTATGCTCCCTTTGAGACTCAAGGGAGGATCTTGCCTCTTCCCAGCTTCTGGGGGAAGCAAGGAACACCTGTGATTCATGCTTGTTAGAGCTTCCAGCTCGGCCACTATGATCTCCGCCTCTGTTTTCACACGTTCTTCCCTCGTATCTACACACCGTCTTCTTATAAGGACCAGCCGTATTGCACGAAGGGCTCACCCTACTCCAGGATGACCTCATCTGGATTAAGATGCCATTTCTACACAGGGTCATATGTGGAGGTTCAGGGGGTGAGGACTTCCACATGTCCTTCTAGGGGGACACCACTCAATCCATAATAACAACTAAGAATAGAATTGCTGAGCGGTCCTATCAGATCCTGAGAAAGGGTGTGAGTGTAGATAGCTAATTGGTGCTGTGGGGTCAGGAAGCAGGACTGAGGGCGGCACTGGGACCAGGGTGAGCCAAGTGAGGGGCCGGGAGCACATGATGTGAGGCGGACTCACTCTCAAGGGTGTGCCCTCGCTGCTCGTCCTCGTGCAGCTCTGAGAGAAGGAGTAGATGAAGGTCACCAGGAAGGGAGAAAGCCAGTGAAGAGCTCCTTGATTGGCACTATGGGCCACTAGACCCAGTCTCACCGGGAGCCTCTAGAGAGCCCTGGAGACTGTGCCTCCCACTCATCCCATGGAGGCTGGGAATGCCGGGCGTCCTTCCACTGACTGCTTTTTTGCCGTGGGTCATCCCTAGGCCACTGAATCCCCTGCGCGCTGCTGTGAAACTTCTGTGGCACTGGAGAATGGTCTCGGGCAGGGAAGCAGGGACACATGGGGGCTTGCACTGGAATACTGTCAGCATGCCAGGTGTTTGCCACACCTTGTGCCTTGCAGTGCTCAGACCGGTCATTTGGTGCATCGAGTCTATTATGTTACTGAAAGTCCAAGGCAGCTGCTGGTCAAATTTCCAAAGAAAAGACTCTGAATGGGAGGGTTACTGGAACAAGCTAGCCTCCTTGCTATAGTCGGCCCCAGGGCCATCACCGATCCTCAGCATCCTTTGCTCAGTCCTGCATTCTGTGATACCCTCAGCCAGCACTTCGTTCCTGGAGGCTCTGAGCAACTGTCTACCTTGGCCTTGTCGGGCTGTGGTGGCAGCAAAGGCCCATTCGCAGTTATCACCAGGCCCCTGGAAATGACCGGGAGATATCCCGAGAGTTCCCCAAGTCCAGACACTCTTGCTCCTGCTCTCATGGAACAGGCTAGCTCCCCATCATAATCAGGGTCAGTGACCCTGCCAGCGTCTGAAGTCCCAAGTGATCTCACTGCAGATGTAGTTTTAAAGGCAGTGGTAAAAGTGCTAGAAGAAGAGAAGTACCCCTCCTCCTGCCTTCTTGCCCAGATGCACAGGGACAGGCACTTCTAATTTTGCAGAACCTAAAGTTGTAGGGCAGGAATCAAGAAATTCCCCAGGTGGGTTGCTGGAGGGAGCCATTCCTACTTCCCCTCCTCAGTTCCCAGACTTATGCATTCTAGTTGTTGGGCACCCAGCAACAAATAGTGGCCAGTGGTTGAACATGAACCATTTCCTGGAAAGCAGTGCTCCAACACAGAACGGCTTTCTCAAGCTGGTGCCTTGAGTCTTTAAGAGGACAGGTCAGCCTCCGCTTGACCAGTAGGAACGAGTGGATCCCGTTGTCACGTGTCCTCGGTCAAGTTCCCTTCTCCAGGAAATAGGTCCTTTGGTCTGAGATGCTACAGTTCTCTGCAGTAAAGCAAGCATTTGCTGGGTTTATTTGGGGAATGTCTAGTCTATCTTGAACTGTTGTCGGTTCCTGTTCTTTGTCTTAATGACTATGGCAGTTAAGTCTCAGTATCTGCTAGAGAAATCTCAGTTTCCTTCCCCATTGGCTATGTTTCACCATTTGCATTTCTAAATACATTCAAAATCA
This sequence comes from Mustela nivalis, assembly GCF_964662115.1. Taxonomy (NCBI): domain Eukaryota; kingdom Metazoa; phylum Chordata; class Mammalia; order Carnivora; family Mustelidae; genus Mustela; species Mustela nivalis. The sequence goes on along the minus strand of NC_139028.1, from coordinate 80,414,871 downwards.
TCTCGTCAATGCCATAAACTGTGTTGGACTTTCAAGTGGGATTGCGTCAAATCTATAGTCCGTTTTGGAAAAACTGACACCTTCACAACACTGATTCTTCTAATTCACAAACACAATATTTATCTCCACATGTGTTTGGGTCTTCCTCAATCTCTCTCCACAAGGTTTTACACGTTTCTGTGTGGGAGGCTTGCCCATCTTGTATTTCATTTATTCCTAGGTATTAGATATTTTTGATGCTTTTAAACTGGTACCTTTGAAATTCTTAAACCCGGGCTGCATAAAGATGTTGACTATTTTTTATTTTTTTCAAGTAGCTTCTACCTCCTCTGTGGGACTTGAACTCACAACCTGGAGATCAAGAGTTGCATGCTCTACCGACTGAGCCAGCCAGACGCCCCTGTTCAGTTAATTCTCATGTATTGATTTTGTATCCAGCTGATGTATTCAACTCACTATTTATAATAATGTCTGCGAATTCTTTCAGATTATCTTAAGTACATAATGTTATCTGTGAATAAAAAGGGTAATTTTCCAACCTAAGGAGACTGTAGCAGAAAGGGTGTGGGTTTTAGAAGTGGATACTGTGGTTTGAAGTCATCATGCCCTTCACCTATGCTGATCCTATATCCTCGAGAACATGAGAACAAGACTGTGTAGCAATGGGTAGAACAGATACTCAACATGGGAAATCTTAGGAATTCAGGGTATCTAGTTGCCGAACCATTGCACCAGCTCCCCTTCGTTCTTTCTGACCGGCAGGAAAAACCGCCTCTATAGAACATCTGGATTCTCTCTCCCTCGGCTTGGGCCATTGTGGTGCCTGATAGACGCTGAGCCGCTCACATCACTGGCCGCGGAGTCAGCCGTGGAGGGTCTATTTCACAGAGAACCCACAGGCCTCGCTTCAAGCCTTTAAAGTTTTTGTTGTTGCTGTTCAAAGTGAAGGCTGAGAGGTGATCTCATCTGCCACGGTCTGTGCCCTGCGATGGCTGCCAGCTGCTCGGTGGAACCGGGCCCCTAAGGTCAGAAGCAGCCCAGCAAGGCAGGCTTTGGATTTGGAAGACGGGGCTGGAACTCCCAACTCCCAGCCTTCTTAGCTGACGGGATCCTTGGCAAGTGGTTTTCTCTGCTCCTGTTTCCTTCACTTGTAAAATGGAAGTAGGAATATTTATCTCCTCAGGGTCCTTTTGTGGATTATACTGGAGTGTTTGGGAAAACAATTTGGCTATTAATAGGTATTCAATACATTAAAAAACAAAACAAAACAAAAACTTTGCCTGTGCCAAGAAGTCCGTTGGCGGTCTGCCCGGACACCGATGGGGCTTGCTGCTGCCAGCGCGGCGGACACACATCACCAGCATGCCCCGGGGAGGAGGTTACAAATCAAGACCCTCGGGCCACACCCTGGACCTTTCCACCAGAATCTGCATTCCCACAGGATCGCCAAGGACTCATCAAGTTTCAGAGGAGTCCCAAGGTTTGTGTTTCCAATAAGCCCCACACAAGGAGCAGAAAGTTAGAGGAGAAACTGTCGACGACTTTGCAACGAAGGTAGGTCTGCTAGAGTTACGGGCTCTCCCTGCTGTCTATCCTTCTCCAGAACGGCTGCTGTTGCCATGCAGTCGAACTCCGACGAGGACTTGCTCGAGCACAGAAAAGCCAAACCACTAATCTGAATAAATAAGCATCAATTTTATTGAATCATGAATAATTTAAGACTGGTACAATCATCGGCTTTATTCTCTATGACGTGGGGGCGTGATCTCCAGTAGATCATTGGCAAATCCAAAAACCTCATGACAAATGAAAATTAAATAGGGAGAGGCCGGGAGGGAAAGAGGAAGGAAACATACCGTACACAAAATACTCAATTCCTAGTTTTCTCTTTAAAAATGGCTAGAAAAAATTCATCAAAATGCAGCACTTTAATCGATTATTTACAATTTCTATGTTACAATGAAAAAATGTACATCTTATAGGACATATTTCATCAACTGCTCCACTGGAAACAACTAGATTAAAACAGCAAACCTTCCATTTAATATCCACGAAGTTGGATTCTTTTCCTTTTGAAGTAGATTCGCCATGATCAAATTCGAGTCCACAGAATTTCGAAGTTGAAGCATCGACAGTGAAATAAAAAATGTCCCCAAGACACAACAAAGGTCTAGGCAAGTCTCATTCCTTGTCCCACCCCTCCCCCACCCCCAAACTTAAATTAAAAGATATTCCCATCTCATTTATGGCCTGTAGAATTCTTGGCAGTTTGGGAAGAAGACTTTTGGCTTCCATTGGTAACTCAACATAAATGTTGCATAGAATTTCATACATTTCAAAATTAGCCTAACTGTAGAAAAAGGCAAACTGGAAGCATTTCGGACAGAGCCCTAAATGAGTACAAAGTCACTTTGTCAAAGGTGAGTGACACTAAAGTAAAACATGACCAAAATTAGAAATGTGCATATCAGACAACCCTGCTTCCCGAAACTTTAGGAAGGACACGGAGTTGTGAATCCCACAAGGGCTACCCTACTTGAAATCACCGGTCATTAGCCAGGTAGCACCAGGGACAGAGGTCTCGGTTCTGAACCTGGACCCAGCGGGAAGGGAAGTCTGTAGTAGAGGGGAGAAGACAGAGAAGGTGAGAAAAAAGGAGGAGGGTTTCAAACAATATTAGCAGGTGTCTACTCACAAGGTGACTGGGAAAACTGCCCCCAAGGAGAAGTCCATTTTATCTCCTCCCAAATTCACAGTATGAGCGTGTAAGGTCATCGTTGGGAAACAGATTGAGAAGGACCACTCTTCAGGTTTACCAGAAGGCTCAGGGTGTGGCCCGTGGTCACAGGCTAAATTCATGGTTTGAAGTTTTTATGGGAAAAAAAAAAAACAAAAAAACCAAAAAGAACACCAGAACAGAACAAGACACACTCACACACCCGGATGGCTAACGAAGGTTGCGCACAAGAGAGTCTGAGTTTACGCAGATGAGAGCAAGGACAGCACAGAGAGCTTTTCCATTCACTAGCTAAGGGGACACGTTCTCCTTTTCCTCTAAGGAGGAAGAAAGTGGTATCATCCAATGTCATGCGAGCAGTTTCAGGTCAAGTTCTTGTGGTAAGAAAATGAGAAAAAAATGTACAGAGACATACCTTCAGAAATAGAAAGTGTGAAAGGTGGAATAAAAACCCTGATCGTTAAACGGAGACACCCCCACCGGGGCCTGATAGAGATTCTCTTCATAAAGCATAAACTAACAATGTACAGATATACCACTCTCTGTAAAGGAAATACCAATATGTTGAAGACACATCCTAGTAGGGTGTGTATCGGCAATGTCATGTGGACTTGGAACTTTTGCCTTTTCCTGCATCAGACAGATCACTGTCCAGGCAGAGTGTTAGTTGGAGACTGATAAGAATCTTAAAAAAAAAAAAATGCATCTTTTTTTTTTTCCTTTTTTCTTTTACCCATGGTCACACGCATCCACACAGATGAGTCTTTTGGATGAGAAAAGTCACAGCAACTTGAGTCCTCCTAATGAGTGGATGACTTTTTAGCCCTGTTTGCTCTGATGGGGAAAACAAGAAAAAGAATAATGGACCCCAGGCAGGCACAACACTCGTAAATGAACACGGTTAGTACAAAACCAGTAAGGCATCGCTTTGGGAAGGTCAGCACCGAAGAGGTCAGGCAAGACTCGTCTGGACGGAGGCCGGGGCTTCTGGAAGGGAGCGGCCGCCGGCCCCTTGTGGAGTTGCGTCATGTTGGTTCTGAGGAAAGTGCAAGTCTTGTGCGAGGTGACCTCAGCACCCCATCTGAGGTTGGGGCTGGCACGCCTGAGGTGTCGATGTGCGTTCTGAAGCCTCGAGGACAGGAAGAAAAGGCAAGGTCCCGGCTCACCGGCGCGTGGAGGATGGGGTCCTGGTCCTCCTAGAAAGGACACGCCCACCCCCAGCCCCAGCAGGGCCCGGCGAGGTGTAAACCCGTGGGGATGGACAACCAAACAACCAGAACTCAGCAGGACCAAACCGAAACTCAACTCCTGCGGTTCTTTCTTTCACCAAAGTACTGATTCTGACCAAAGGTTGGGGGGGGGGGGCGGGGAGGAAAATCTTCAAAATCAAAGAGTCAGAAGAGGGCGGGGAAACTCAAACCTCATTTGCAAGGGGGTAACCAGTTCAAAACAGACCCATTCTCACCGGCCACAGTGTTTGCAGAAAGAAAAACCTGATTCACGGAGACAGGAGGAGGAGGGCGCAGACACGCGCGCGCTGTCTGCGCCGTGGTCCCATCCGCTCGTGCACATTCCACTCACGCTCGGGACCGACCAGAGGCTGCCGGGTCTGGGAGGTGTGGCTGAATGGGAACAGGCAAAAATACCCCTCGGGGAAGGAGAGCACCATTTAAAAAGCCAAACAAAACAGCAAGCGGGCTTCGCGTTTGCCTAAGGTGTCCCCTCGCCGTGCTCTGCGCTCTGCTGAGTGGGACCGGGCTGCGCCCGTGCTCTTAGCACCAGCTCTCTCCGTGGCCCGCCGCGGGGAAGGCGGGGAGGCAGAGGCGGGCGCCCACGGCAAGACCCAGCCAGGGGGTCGGTGTGGAGGGGCAGCTGTGTTGCCCGCATTTCCAGCTTGGCTCCAGTCTCTCTGCTCTGGGCAGCTCGCAGCACGATGCTGTTGGGTTTCAGAGCTTCCAAGTGGGTTCTTGGTTTGTGTGTGTGTGTGTGTGTGTTTTCTTTATAAACCTTTCCATTTCAACGGTGATGATCCTTTCCCGAGAAGTAACTTCAGTGTCTTAGGGAGGTCACGGCAACAAGGCAAACGATAATGAAAATAAACGATGAGATAGTGCAGGTCTCACTGTGGAAGGCAGCGGTGCCAAGGCGGCTGGCCTGGGAGGCCCGCACCCAAGTCGAGGCTGGAGGACGAGGGGTCTGGGTATCCCTGCGGCTCTCACGCTGCGGCCGGGGGGCTGGCTCAGGAGGGCATCTTCAGGGGGTGCAGGGGATGCGCATGGAGCGGGGCACGGAGGGGAGAGGCAGGCAGGCTCCATGGCTGGCCCCTGTCACAGAGTAGACTCTAGGGACGAGTCAAGGATGTCATCCTGATGGCTGTTGCTGTTCGAGTCGCTGTCGTAGCTCTGGGGGCTGGAGTAGTTGGCCGCCTCCTGCAGCCTCATCAGCATGTTCATCTGGGGAGAGAGGGAGAACATGAGCGGCTTTCGGCCTGGCAGTCATCCGCCTCCGGACTTTTCCAGGCTCCTGCTCTGTCCTCCAGACTCACCCTGGGCTGCAGCCCACAGCAGAGGCCGTGGATGAAAAAACAAAACTGTGAACTTCAGGCCAGGCTTCCAGGTTTCCAATCCTGCCTCTAGCACTTAGGAGCCACATAACCTCGAGTAAGTTACTTCACCTTATTGTGTCTCGGCTTCTTCATTGGCCCCATGAGAACAATCGTACCTGTCCTACCACGTTATGGGTGTGGACTGAGTGAATACAGGCAGAGCACAGAAAACAAAAGAGGAAGTCTTCTACGAATCCAGTATTTATCTTGTATTTCCAAGTGACGCACCTTACTCAAGCACAGCCCTCGGGCAGCGTGGAGATGCCCGTCCAGCCGCCTGGGCACCACTGATAAGTGAGGCACACGGCTCCCCCTTTGGACAGCAACAAGCCCATGCAGATGTCTGGCTCTAGCCAGAGGGCAGCCTGGAGCTGGCAACGCTCCCGCTCATGCTGAGGCCACCATCAGCCACCAGCAGAGCCACAAAGCGCAAAGGTGCCTAAATACTGAGGCAGGAAACTCCAGGCAAGCTGTCTACCATATCTGTGCCCCCAAGTCCTCCTCTGCAGAGCAGAGAGAACAAGAGCACCTGTGTCTCACAGGGTCGAAGGACAGGAGAAGCCTCAGACCCGCCAAACAGGGGTTGGTGCATAGGAAGGTCTCAATAAAGGACATCTGCCATCATCACCATCATTTGTTTAAAAAGTTTAAAGAATGTTCTGAGACCTTCCCTGCCTACAGTCTGTTGGTTATTTGTTTGCCAGTGAAAGGGGAAGTAGGAATGAATTTTATTTACAACTGTAAATTGTGTCTTTTTGATTCTATGTAGCAAGTTAGTTAGAAAGAAGGGTGTCTCTGAGCTAGGGCCAAGATGTGAAGCAGCTGGGCATGAAATCCAGCTGCTTCCCAGTCAGCTGCCTCTCAGGATGCCTCATGGTCTCCTGCCAGGGTGCAGAACCACCATCAGCGGGGCCTGTTGGTGTAGCCACGACTGGGTAAAAGGTGGAGCCAAAGCTCAACAGGCAATCCTGGGCAGCGATTATTCACTCATCAAACAGCCCCAGTGTATTTACAGTGTATATTCTCGAACAAAAAACGAGTCAGTCCTCTTCTCCCAGAGGTCTCAGTCTCATGAGGGAGAGAGAGACCGGTCAGCAAGAGACAGCAGGCCCTGGGCAGGGAGAAATACCAAGTATCTATTTGTTATGTGGGGGTGACTGCCCAGCACAGCTCACTTCTGGGGACCTGGGGTTGGAGGGAGAGTTCTGTGTAATGGTTCCAAGAGCTCCAGGCTTTACCTAAATGCCCTTATGTTTAGTCAGGGACACAAATACTCCTGCGTAAGAGAAGAGGTTCTGGGGACGAGGGAGCCATGTTTTCCTCTAGAGATCTCCTAAATTCTATTTTTTATGTAAGGAAAGAGCTCATGAGCTTGCAGCTACAAAAACATCTCCATGAATCTGGCTGTGGCCATAATTCATGTTGGATGTGGCTGTTCCTTTCTTCTGCAAACACTCCCACTTAAAATATAGTTCCTGCTGAAGAAAAGCTCCCAGGACCACAGCTCCTTCCTGCCAGTCAGAAGGATGTCAGACAACTCACAGCAGCAGTGATGATGATGATGACGGTGATGATATTTATCAAGCAAATCAATTAGTCATCAGGGAAAGAACAACAAGTCAGTTGTCTTTTAATCCTGATGCATCCCTTATGAACGTGTTCTTTCATTAAGTAATGCAAGGGGGGCCTGGGTGGCTCAGTGGGTTAAGCCTCTGCCTTTGGCTCAGGTCATGATTCTCAGTGCCCTGGGATCAAGCCCCGCATCGGGCTCTCTGCTCAGCAGGGAGCCTGCTTCCCCCTCTCTCTCTGCCTGCCTCTCTGCTACTTGTGATCTCTGTCAAATAAAATAAATAAAATCTAAAAAAAAAAAAAAAAACGAACTTAAAAAGAAGTAACGCACGTCCTATTTTCTGCTGTGTTGTTCCTCTTGCCTTAGCTGCCAAGGGAGCTCAAGGGTAAACTGAAGGCATGATAATGGTCACCTAAGTGTGGGAGGCTCTGGGATATGTGCTTCCACCTTCTTTAATAGAGTTTTCGATTTATTAGGTCTAATTTCACAGTTTCACGTAGGCAGAGAACACTGTAATTATAGTGTTAGTGTCCCTGTCCAGGCTCTTCTCAAAGGGCCTTTATTTGTTCTTGTAATGATGGGTATAAGTAAAAAGCTCAGGCAATGTTACCCAGACTTAGCTCAGGTCGCTGGCCCTGGGACCTGTATTCAGGCTGCCCTGTCCCTGGGAGCCCCTCGTGGCCTCAGACCTCTCTGTGCCAATGCTCCTGATCAGTTGGCTCGACCTTCTGCTCCTTAGCAACAGAGAGCTGCCTCTGCTTGGTCACTAGTGGGAGAGATGAATGGGGCAGGACAGCACGTGATAAAGGTGGCACTCTAGTCAGAGGGCAAAGAGTGGGATAGGGGTGTTGAGGCTGGAAAAAAATCACATTCGTAACCTTTTACCTTACACCGGAACAAATGTCAGAGGGTTCAAGGCTGTAGTGAGAAACTGACATCATGAGAGAGCATGTTGGCAAAAGTGTGACTAACCTTGGGGTCGGTCCAGCCTTCCAAAGTGAGACCCTGGCTCGGTCCCGTCTCTGTTCCCAGCATGCCTTGCGTCACAACCAATACACAGTAAGTGCTCAGTAAAAGCTGAGCCGCTCCGGGAGCTAAGACTCACCAGTGGGTCTCCTTCGGCGTCGCTGGGGGGCAACTGCTTGCTCGCAGACCCTTCCCGAGGCATGGAGTAGCCGTCGAAGCCAACATCCTCAGGCCGGAGCTGCAGCAGGGGAGGCCACTCGTGCTGCTGTGGGCTGGCTGCCCAGGGGTAGGTGTCCATCACCCACTTGGCGGGGTCCTCCCAAGGGGCCCGCCTTCCATAGAGCTGGAAACAGGCAAAGAAGGAATAGTCTGGGAGTGGCCCGAGACCTCTTCTGCAGCCCTGGTTTTGCAGCCTTTGGAAACCTCCTTAAGCCCAGCATGATGCCTTTCCCAATGGAGCAACTCCACTTCCAGAATTCTAAGGAAGGAAGCCACCCGAGGTACACACAGCTTGATGTGCTAAGACTGAAGGCAATGTGATATAGGGGTCAAAGGTGCTGGCTTTGGAGTCAGGCTGACCTGGGTCCACATCTTAGCTCTGCCACCGCCTCGCCATGTCCCCCTAAACTCCATGCTTTGTGATTCAATCTGAAAAGCAGCCCCAACTGCGTGATTTGAAGCGTTTGCTAATTTCTGTGGCGTAAATCCTCCTCCTATGACCCATTTCAAACTACCAATATGGAATCATGGAATTTGGAGTCGGAAGGAGGTGCTGAGCATCAGCTCACACAAGCTGGCTCTAGTGTCCCATTGGAGGCGCCCTACTCCCTGAGGATGACCTCCCACAGAGATCAAGGGCCGGGCATCAACACCACAGTGGTGGTCACCAATAGCCCCGGTTGGATAAAACCCCATTTCCTGAAGTAGCTCGGACTCTCAGAGCCCCTCCCGGCAGCGCCGGTCATTTGCAAGCCAGCACTCTGTTAATAGAGGTTAGGCACTGGTATCAGAGTTTTAAGTCTCTCTCTCAACTATTATCCTTCAAAATCATAACAACTGACAGAAAACAACATTTTCACTTAACTTAAGACCTTTTCTTAAGCCTTAACTACTAAATGATAAAATTACTGCCGTGACTTTTACTGGCAATGTCAGGAAATCTATACTGTCTTTCAAGGACAGAAACCCAGGACGCCGCCCCTCCCTGAGCGGGGCTGCCACCAGGCCTCGTCTTCATCTTCTCTCTAAGGTCAGCACAGGCGGCCGCATCTCACAGCTGATGGCGTGTCAGCAACGCTTTACAAATACTGAACCGCCGTGGGACTCCAAGGGGAAGTACGAGTGCCCGAGTGTCCCAGTTGAGGGGACAGACCCAGGGAGGAAAGGCAGCAGAATGGGAATCCAAGTCTGCCGGCCTCCCCACACCCCCGAGTCTGAGACGTGGTAGGTGTGCTCGCCCAGCACGGTGCTGGCTGAGGCTCTGGGAGGCTCCCCCCAGCCCACAGCAGCACAGACCAAAGACTCCTGAACCACCTTGTCTGCCCGGTGGCTCCCTCTGCCCTCCCATGACTTCTACAGGTGAGAGGGGCGGTGAGAGGACCTGCTCACAGAGCAGAGCTGAGCTCTGACTGCCCAGAAGATCACATCGATCCGGGTCCTAGGCTGCCCCAGCTGGAAGGAACTGGGGTCCTCTGGCCTCATTTACCAGATGGGGTTGTCAGGGCCTAAACAGAAGCGCCAACCGTGAAAGGTTATGGAGAGGAGTCAGATTCAAACCCAGGACCTCAGCTTCCTCGTCTGGGCCTTTCTTCCCCTCTCCACCTCTCCTGACGGAGTCTGCCTGGTATCATCAAGGCCACATGACTCAGCCAAAACCAGGCCGGGGAGAGGCACACCACTGTCCACCAGACAAGGATGTGCCAACTTGGCTGAGTCACGGCTGCGAACAGCATCTCTGACCTTTATGTCTGATTTGTCGGGGAAGCCACCCACTCTGCCTGCACAGCACATGGGCTTACCCATCCCCCCAACTGGTGACGGACTCCACCCACGCTCAGGACACGCACACCCTCCTATGACCTCACTGCTTTCTCAGACACCTGCACCCCTCCCGTCTAGCACCCTGACCCTGTCTGTCGCTAAATCTTCCCTCACCTGGGGCAGTGGGGAGTCTCAGGATTCAGCCTGGCGTTCTAGAGGCTGTTCATAGTCTGCGCACGAAGGGACGATGGGAAGGTGTGGGCGTGTGCCCGTGCGTGCATGCCAGGAAGGGAGGGGACACACACACGTTTGGGGGATATTCAGAACTGAAGAAGGCTACTCCTCATCAGAAACATGCCTACGATTTTAGAAGCTTCTCCCACCAGAGGGAGGTTTGGGCCGCCTTTCCCAAGCCAGACCTCACGCGTGAGTGAGCGTCTACGTGGCCCTACTTCTGGAGTCAGTCTGGAGGAGGAGAGGCTCACAGCCGCAGAGAAAGAGGCTGGGATGTGGAGCTCGTCCAGTCCTTAGTTTTCAAATACTTGCTCTTCCCCTGACCTTACCAATGAGTAGCCTGGAGAATCTTCTGGGCTTCACAGAAGCCAGCCAGAGAAAATACTCCTCTAGTCTAAGCTTCTCAGATCACAGAGAACCTGAGACCTACAGACAGGAGACTCGCCCAGGGTCTCAGCGCCGGCTGGGTCATCGGATAAAGACCCCAATGCTCTCCCCTGCCCCACAAGGGAATACGAGTCCTTTGAGTTGCTCTAAAGACCTCAGACACTTCAGCAAATGTTTACGATGACAGCTCCAAAGGGGAACAGAACTGGGAACTGAGTCATCAGACAAATGTACACTAGGCCCATGTGAACATCATCTGCAAGGACAGAAAATATTTTTACAAGCTTCCACACTCGCCACTAGACATGTTCAAGACCCGGTGATGAATGGCTGGGCTGGGACCGTGGCAGGCAGAGGAATGATCATAAAAGCTCCTGGCCCCACGGCAGCAGGGCCCTGAGGCAGCTCCGGGAAGCGGCTGAGACAGCTGGATGGAGAGACAGACAGATGGGACATTCACCTGCCCCTAGGCAGGGAGGCACCTGGCGTGCCCAATGGCTCAGGAGCTGTGGGCTGAGACAATGGCAATGAACTCCTGAGCCTCTGTGAGCCTCTGACTCCACACCAGAGGCCCTGTTTGCCTGCTCTGAACCACAGTACCCCCATGGCCACATGCTCATCTCGTCTGGTCACGTGAGGAGTAACCCCACACAGTGCCCAGCACACAGTCAGCGTGGATTCCGGTAACTTGGGGCGGGGTGAAGGGTGGGGGTCAAATTTTTTTTTAAAAGAGAGGCAACCTTTGGTTACATGAAATCTTATGGAGAAAACTGCCCTATGAAATACAGCACTTTGTTCTCTGAGCCACCGGAAGCTTCTGGGAGTTAGGGGGTCCTCAGGACAGCTTGAAAATCCCAGAAGGAAGGGAGGAGTCGGCCAGACGGTTCCAACACTGGCTCATCATACTCCTCCCACTGAGTGGACTTGGCGAATAGTCAAAAACTCTCGTGAGCCTGTCTCCTCACTTACAAGGTCATCTTCGAGCTGTTAGAACTATAAAAGAGATCATGCACATCAGGCCCCAAGCAGCACCCAGCAAGTAGCAAGCCCTCAGTCAACGTCAGCACCCAGCAAGTAGCAAGCCCTCAGTCAACGTCAGCACCCAGCAAGTAGCAAGCCCTCAGTCAACGTCAGCAGACCTTCCTTCAAAACCAGAGGCCTGAAGAGCACACCAGGTTTCCTCTTGAATCAGCAGATTCTGGTGGTTTTCCTGGGCTCCCCAGGATGATGAGGTCACAGGTCTGGGGCAAGGTGGCTCACTTCCAAGCAGCTTGGTAAAATGCTAACTGTGGCACACTCTTCAAAGATGGTCTTTCAAATGACCTCACAGCATAGGGAAGTCATGATTTCCTTGCTTCACACTAAACTGGTAAGTCCCATGAGATGGTGGCATGTCTCTGTTCCCTGCCCCCGATGGAATGGTCTATAGCCATCCCCAAATCCTTTCAACCTGTTGCCTTCTCACTCCTGGTGGGAAGGAGACACAGTGCTCCTTCACCATGAACCCCAGGAAGGGCAGTTTACACTGTGCCCAGAAGGCCTTTGAAATTCAGGTCTAAAGGAGCAGGGTCCTGGCACGTCCACCCTGGGTGAGGACCAACAGGGAGCCACCTGATGGGTAGTTCAAGGCTGGAGCACTCCTTGTGTCTCCCCACTCCTGGTTTGGGGCTCACTGTGCAAAGGAGGCCGGCCTTTAACCAACAAAGCCCAGGGGTTCTTCCAAGAACGCTCTGAAGTCACTCCCTATCTGTCATCACAAGATAAATTTGGAGCAAAGAAGAAGCAAATGAACAAGTGAAAGGCGAGGCAGAAATAAGAGGAAATGGTGCATTTCCTCCACCTCTAATTCCTCTACTTGTTTTGAGCAGCCTGGGGGTCTTCCAGAGGGGCCGGGCATAGCGCAGCCCCGGGAAGCCACGGAGGGTGAACAGAGGAGAGGGGCTTCCGAAATGCAACAGACTTCAGGAGTCCAGCATGTAAGACAAGCTTCTGCTGGCCCAAGAAAATAGAATGACTGCATAGCCGCTTGGCTTTGTGGCACTAACAGATCATCTGATTAAAGACTAAATTAGGGTCCGGTGACCCAGGCCAGTGAATTTATCTACCCAGGAAGATTCTTACTGCCAAGATCTAAAATCCTCACACCTTTGTTTACGAAAGTCATGAGACACAGGAGAAATGCTGCCATCAGGGAATGGTCTTCACACATGACCAATGAATAATTTGGGGCTGACCAAGGGACCGCCTAACTTCGTGCGGGTCTGCCTTCAGAGTGCTTTTCTGTTTCCGCAGATCCCTGCATTTGCAGGACCTGCGCTTGTTCCATGGAACAGCAGTCACAAGAAGCACGGTCCTTTCCCAGTTCTTGCCGTCCCACACGCCCCTGGAAACCATGGGCACCGCTGCATGGCATGAAGCTGTCCCATATTCCCTGGACTCAGCCACACATACAGCAGTGACACACATAGACTGCAGCCACGAACGGGCTATACCCCACATATGCACGTGGGGGTGCCCCCTCCTATGCCCTCCACAGGCACACAGCAGCCTCCTGGGTCTCCAGGTGCCCAGTGTGGAGGAAACCAAGGAGCCCTTGGGAACTTGATGGGTTCCCGGATTCTTCCGCTGTGCCTGATGCCTGCTCATTACTCAGCGTGGGGGCTGCAAGCCTAGGACCTTCTCCAGGGGCCTCCAGGCTCAGCAGTGACCCTGGGGCAGGCTCCAATCTGATGCTAAGCCTGCAGCATTCAAGGCTGGGCTGCATGAGAAGCAAGCGGTGCTGCCTTCCAGCTGCTGCTCTGTAAGGACTTGCAACCTCATGGGCTCCAGGGTCCTCCTTGGCAGGGGGGCAGGGGGTGGGGGGGGCAAGGTGTCCCAGTGGCAGGTAGTGAGTACTTTGGGGCCGAGGCCTCAGAACCTGGATTTCAAGCTAGAGGCCTGAATTCAAATCTCAGATTCTTCAAGCGTCCCTTTTATGACCTTGGGCAAGTCACTTATTCTCTTTGAGCCTTAATTTTCCTCTCCTGAAAAATGGAGAAAAGAACTAAAAAAAAAAAAATCTCTGCTCAAGTCCCAGGACTAAGGCAGGGCTTGAGTCAAATAGCAGAGGAAAGACTGCTTCCCAAACTGTACGCTTCCCTCTCTTGTGCGCTCGCTACGCTGGGCCCTTTCTGGCCGCGACTGCATTTAAGCCTTGTGGTGACTCCTCGTGGTGGAGGACTGTCACTCTCCCCTTCTGTCTGCAAGGGCACTAGGGCACAGAGAGGCTGCCAGCTTGCCTGGGGTCCCATATTAACAATGGCAGAGTCAGGATATGTCCTACACTGGGCCAGACGGAGGGCCTCCCCCGTGAGGGATGGTCACGCCACGTCTGTCGGGTGTCTAACGGAGGAGATACAGACAACTCCTCTGGTCACCAGAACAGTCCCCCACCACCCCCATTTTGAAGAGGCCTGTGGCAAGTGTGCTCCTCACCTGGAGTCCTTCTCGGACGGCTTCCAGGAGATAGGGGATAATCGAGTAGTTCCACAAGTCGGTGAACCACACCCTGGAGCCATCCACGTCGATGGGGCAGGATAGGAAGAGCCGCGGGCCTGGGGACCACAGGGAAAAATCAGTCAGAGCTGAAACAGGGGGTGGGGAAGGGGTTAAGAGAAGCCATGGTCTTAACAGACCCCACAGGAGGGACCCTGTGATTTTCTGAATGGCAGTGTAAGCACCGCCTCCCCGGGATTTCTCTCCCTACGAGAAAATCATCCGAGAGAGAGAGAGGAGAGGCTTTAAGGGGAGAGATGTTCACTGCAATGTGACGAACGCTGAACCCTGCCCGCTGGAACCAGAGGTGCGCCCAGCGTCAGAGAAGAGAATAGGTTACGTGAACGACGGTATGGCCACAGCTGATTACTCTGCAGCCCCCGAGGAAGGACTGTGAAAACGGAGCCTCAACACAGACGCTCCGGGGACAACGGGAAATAAAAAAGAAAAGAGCATCCTGTGTGCACGCTGTGTTTGCACCCACACAAAGCCTACATGTCCGGACAAGGACAGAACACCGAAGCTCAATTAACATTAGGTGAGGATGGTGGGATGATCTTTTTTTTCTCTGAACCCTAAGCTTCGGGAATGTTGATTGTGTTTTATTTTTAAAGTGGAGCCCATGTGGCCGGGTGCCCTGCCCTTGGGGGAGCCTGGCAGTGGGGGCTCATCAGGGAGTTGGCATTGGCGCAGGCCGGCTGCGAGCTCTAGTGGCTGTGCAAAGAGGGGGAAAGAGTCAGCACCGGATGCTGATGACTGGCAGCACGGGGTCTGCCCAGGCTGTGACCATCCCTCTGTCCCCTTCTCATCCGTGTGGACGGTGCGGCATCTGGCTGACTTGTGCCTGCCAAGTGCTGTCCCGGCCAGGGCCCCAGAAGCAGCGTCCGTTCCCCTGGCTGGCCTCCCACCTACCTATGGTGACGTCTGAGGAGCTGTGAGCCTCCAGGAAGCGGTTGAGGTGATGCCAGACCTTGGGAATCCAGTCGATGATTTTTACCAGCTCCACATTCCGCACTCGCCCACTGATCTCTGTTTCCATGAGCTTCCGCCTCAGGAACCGGCCTAGGAAGCCCTTCACCGGCTCCGTGTGGTTGGCACAAAGCACCCACCTGGAGGAGAGGAAGGTTTCTCCGTTACGAGGACAGGCCTCACTGCTCTGAACACTGCACACACATTAAATCCCAGTTCCCTCAGGGCAGCCCTGTGACAGAGCTGCGACAGCCATCCCCATTTCACAGATGGAAATGCTGAGGCACAGACAGGTTGCACAGCTTATCCAAGATCAAACTGCTGTTTAATATACAGAAGGGCTAAGATCAGAACCAGCATGGTCCAGCTCCAGAGTCTGAGCTCTAACCGCTGAGCCTGCTATGTCTCGTGCTGGAAGTCGGGCTGTGGGCTGGCCTCTGGGGCTGTGACAAAGACTAAGACGCAGTCCTTGTTCCCCAGAAGCACACAGTCTAGTGGAGGAAGTAGAAGAGCAGAGGGACGAGACCTGACAAAGCCCAGGGAAACAGCAAAGCCTCCCGGAGGAGCAGATGTCTGAGAGCAGGAGGGGCTGGGGAAGGGGGTGGAGACCAGGCTGCCACCTTCGTACAGGTGTGTGGGGTCTTTGAGGGAAAAGGCAGAGATTCAGTGGGACCAGTGTAATTCAGCGTTCAGACTTGACCTGCCCACCCACGGGGTCTGATTCCATGTTGGAGGTGATGGGGAGCCACTGAAGGACTTTAAGCATGATGGTTTTCTGGTCAGATCTGGATTCTGGAACGCTCCCTCAGCTGCCACTGGTGCAGCCGAGGGCCCGCAGGGCGCCAAGCTGCGGGCAGGCACAAGGGTTGCAGCGAAGGTGTGCCGGGAGCTGCGGTGGTGGGGAGGGAGGAGGAAGCACTGATGAGCCAGGACAGCCTGGCTGCAGAGGTGACCGTGATCTCAGGCCTAGGGGAATCAACATTTCGGATGACCACAGTTCAGGTCCACTTTCAATAGCTTTCCCTCAGAGACGCCTGCAGAACGGCCAGTGAAAATGAGCCAGGGGCCTAGCCCAGAGGGGCTTCCCAGCCACCTCGAAGGGCCCAGGCAGGAGAGGGGCAGCGGGGCAGTCAGGTGGGGCATAGGGTATCCAGCCACGCAAGGCAAGCCACATCACCATGTTGCATGACTGAGCTGGACAGTCCTTCCCACTTCCCGAATCCCAGCAGTGACAGCACCTTGGTAGAGGGCCAGGACCGTTGGAGTACAAAGCCCCACAGACCCAGCTCTGAGAGGACACTCAAAAGCAAGAGCTTCCACTTCTCAGGATCACTTGGGGCGGAGAGATGCATCACCAGGGACAGGCAGGGGGCAGGGGGGCAAGGCCAGAGCCATGTCCTTGACACGGCTACCCTGGGGGGGAGACTCAGGGAGACCCAGGCTCCCATCTCAGCTCTGCCGCTGACCGGCCAGGTGACCCCACGCGAAGCAATTCTCTCAGCCTCCCTGTCCCAATGTGCAAGATCAGTCTACCTCGTTGAGGCTATCATGGGAACGAGATGGGTTACACCCGGGCAAATGCTCAGCACGACGCCCGACACAGGCACCCGACAGCCGTGCCTCACCTGAAGTTGTGATGAAGCTGCAGATTGGGAGTAGAAGAGGTAGCCTGGTTCATGGTGCCGATTATGTAAGGGCTGCGGGGACGGGAAGGAAAAGAATGCTCGGTGAGTCAAAGGTGAGCCAGGGAAGGTGCTAGCGGAAGCCCACAGCGCCCGCCCGAGCAGGCAGATGGCTGCTTGCCTCCCCAACCCCGCCCGCGGACCCCGGGCTGCGGGGGCAGCGTGCCCATGCAGCACACATCCCGTAGCTACCATCCTCTGGGGACCATGGGGCCCGGAGCTGTCCTTTACCATTTCTGGTCCTTGCAGTTGAGCAGCCCGTTGAAGATCTCGCCCAGGGAGCTGACGTGGTGCAGGTTGTCCAGGATGATGACGAGGGGCATGTCCCCAGCGCTGTTCTCGCTGCCGCACTGGTCGGCAAGGTTGGACAGGTACTGGCGCAATTCCTGGGGAGGTTGGGGGAAGACTCAGCGGGGGAATGCTCCCCAATAAAGACGCACGTGCTCGAAGCCTTTACTGTGCCCAGGTTCACACAGGTGGAAAGGCCCCTGAGGAGGCTGTGGTGAGCCTGTGTTGAGGCACTGTGGGGTGCCCAGGCATGGTTGTGTTCCCTGCTCCTAACACTTCTCTGCAAGTGTTGCTGTTTTTCTTGATGTTGTTTATGATGCCAACCTTCCAGAACATTCCCAAGGGCGGGTGCCTTATACATGTCTGTACTCCCACAGCACCTGCCTGAGAGCCACTCACACAGAAGCCCCTGATGGACGGATACAGCAAAGGAGCGCTCCCCCCGCACGGCGAGTGCCATCATAAACAGACAGCCAGCGGCACAGGGGAGAGGGCCTACATGCCGAGGGGGCCCTGGATGGTTGGATGAAAGGGTAAGCTCTGGGCTGAACTGTGGAGAAGAGATAGGGGACTGGCTTGGGTTGGAACTAGGATGCATCCCAGCACGGCTGTGGTTAGGGATGTGGGTCAGAAGAGGAGGAAGAAGGATAATAGTGCAAAAGAGGAACAGCTGAAACGGCGGGCAGACGAGCGGCGAGGCACCAGAGTGCCTGGCTGCTAGTGTTACCATCTAACAATGGTGGCCAGGGACTTAGAGTCTCACACACAGAATCTCTGCAGCCCCACAGTCACCTTCTTGGGTGGGCACTGGGGTTCTCTCCGTCTTACCAATGAGGAGGCTAGGGCACATCGGAATCAGGGGCCTGGCTCCAGACTCGGGCCTGCCTCGCTGTGGGCTCCTCACCACACCATGGTCCCATGCACGAGCCCGGTAGCTCAGAGGGAGATGCTTCCCCTCCCTCCGACAAACACACACACAGGCCACCCTTTTAAGCCCAAGTGTGGCTTGCTAGCATCAGGAAAAGCCCCACTTTTTAAGTTACTAGTAATTTCTTCTTCCTTTAGCCCCTTTCCACCAGGGGTTCGTGGCCTCAGATACCTGACAAGGACAGCGTTTCCAGAGCCTTCCTTCCCCTACTCAGGCTTGTGGGGTATGGCTGGTAAGCTGCATTCTACCGAGGGTGCTGGTCAAGGGGAACGTGGGAGGGGGCTCAAATCTAGCCTGGGCTCGACCCCTAACCATGTGTCTGCGGGGAATACTTCTCTCATTGGTCCTGGGACAGGGTGCTTTTCCCTAAGTGGGCTCACACAGAGACTCTGGGCACTGGCACTCTGAAAACTTCTACTTCTACCCCGACATCAAAAATCACCCAGCAGACTGAATGGCGCAGATTACCGGCCTGCCAAACATACTGAAAGCCGTCATCTGGGAATGAGGTCCAGCAATCTGTATTTCGGACCATGCCAGGTGATTTGTAAGGCAGAAGAGTCATTTCGCAATTGCCTCTGACTCAGGGCCAACGTGAGCAAATCATCCAACACCTCCCACTGCATGAACAGCAAACAGGATTGAGAAAGCACTTCCTGGGACCAGGTCCAGACTTCCCCAGGGGTACCCATGAAGCAGGACTGAAGCCTGATGCCAGCTCTGGAGTCTAGGACTCTGACTTACACTCTAGTCCACCGTTCTGCACCATTAAGGGGTCCTAGGCACATGGCCACCCGCCTTGAACCTCAGGTCTTGCCTCTGTGACATGAGGAGCCACGACCTCCCCCTCAAGGGTACTAGCGTGAGGCAACCAGTTTGCTGGTCATGGGCAAGCGGTCAGTGATGGGAGCTGTTACTGTGCATGTCCTCACCGTTCCTCAAAAGGATGTTTCATCCGGAGAAACAAGAGCGCCAAGTAAGCACGTGACAAGTTCTCAGCAAACCAGAATGGATGCTTCTGGGGTGCTCCTAAAGGACTCCTAGTGCTGGGCGTCCCAGCCAGCTCAGAGTGGGCCAGTGAGAGGTGGGCCACCTCTCCTTACAGGTGGCACCCCTGGCTGCGCCTTCTGCTCCCCCATCCTGACGTCCTCCACAGGCTTCCGCAAGCCCGAGTGAGCCCACACAGGTGACCGTGCTTCCCCATCAGGGCAGGGGTGGCCTTGATGGCCCCAAAAGGGCCATTCGCTGCAGGCCGCGGCTGAGCGGAAGCCTCCACAGGACCTCCTCACCTTGCTGGACTTGTGGTCCACGTTGAAGGTGGCGATGACGCCGTCGGTCAGCTCCCGGCCCTCCCGCAGCACGAGGTACTCGGACAGCCGGTTGGCCAGGTAGGTCTTCCCGGTGCCGCTGGGGCCGGAGAGGATGATGCGCCGGTGCTCCACCAGCAGGGACACGTAGCGCTGCAGGATGGGCTTGGGGATCAGGGACTCGAACACCAGCGCGTCCAGGCTGTTCTCTGCGAGCCCTGCGTTGGAGAGGGACAGGAAGGGTCTGGAGTCCTGTATGACAGGTGGCTCTGCACGTGCCCCCGGGACTGCCGAGCTCTGTCCATGGCAGCCACTCCCCCGAGACCTCTGCCCATCCGGGTACACGGGAGGCAGGGCACAAGCAGCCACGGCCGTCTGTCTGCTCATAAGCACCGTCTGGCCCGACACCTGGTTTGGCCGACTCGCCCAGACTCAGCCTCCACTCCGGCACCCAGGCCCTGGGGCCCTGTCTGTCCTCTGCAGAATTGCAAAGACGCTGGGCTCTGCTTGCCTGTCTGGATTTACCGTGCTGCTGCTGTCTGCCCAGACCAGACTCGAGTCTCCCATGTCTGCCAAGACCCTGGAGTGGCCGGTCACCCTGTTCTCTCTTGTGCCCTAAGGCACTGCTGCCCACACTCAGATATGCCACAAAGAAGGCCACCCCTTCATCTTGAGAACGAAGAACTGCAGTTTGATTGGGGATGTGACGACGGGTAGGGGAAGCCGAGAGGCTACCCAGCAAGACCTCTGAGTCTCAACAATGTCAGAAGGAAATGTATCTTTCCCCTTTCCTAGGTGGGACCACTCCACCAGTCAGGGCTGTTGGTTTCTTTCTTTTTTTTTTTTTTTGGTAAAGATTTTATTTATTTATTTGAGAGAGTGAGTGAAAGAGAGCATGAGCAGAGGGGAAGAGCAGAGGGAGAACCAACCTGGGCCTCGGTCCCAGGACCCCCAGGATCATGACCTGAGCCAAAGGCACCTTCTTCACGGACTGAGTCATCCAGGTGCCCCAGGGCTGCTGGCTATTTATTTATTGGGAAAGCTTTCATTTGTAGTCAGAGAGAGAAAGAGAGCATGTGTGGGACCCCAAGACCCTGAGATCATGGCCTGAGTCAAAACCAAGTCAGATGCTTAACCTGGCTTTTTTAAAACAACTATTTTCTTGATATCATTCTCAAAAGAAGATCTATCCAAGGTCACTGTCTAAAACCTAAAACAGTTTTGTTAAAACTTACCTTAAGAAAACTAGTGTAAGTAGGTTAAAAAGTCAAATGAAAAGCATTTATTCTATTTTATTTTTTGTCAAAGATTTCATTTTTAAGTAATCTCTACAACACCAACTGTGGGGCTCAAACTTACACGCCTGAGATCAACTGAGCCAGTCAGGACCCCCATTTATTCTGTTTTATCATATAGTATCTTTCTTCTACAAAATTATTCACCGCAAACAGACCTCACAAATGCATTTATATGCTACTTTCCAATCCTCCCCCAACTTCTGAGAATAGCCCCTACATGCAGGAGACTATTCCAGAATGACCACGATGAAGGTTTCTAAATGACTTATCTTCTGGGTACAGGCCTAAGACTTCCCTGGTACCGAGCTCAGGGTACCCTACACTGGCTAGAACTCGATGCAAAGTGTGGAATGCAGGGTCTCTAGTCTAAACTTAATCATGAGACAGGAAAAAACCCACAGAAATCTCTCTCTACATACACGCTGATGCTCTTTTGGTCTTTCGCGCTAAAGCCCCCTGGAAGTGACTATTCTGCCCATGAACTCACTGCAGGGTGTGCCCAGCCACACCCCCACCCCCGGGACCACTGCAGTGGACCGTCTGCAGCCCACGATTTCAGCTCCAACTCTTGTATAGTTTATGGTGTCCTGAAGGCAGGGGTTAAAGCGCTGCTGGAAAACAGAAGTCAGGTGTTGCTTAAAAATAAACCTGAAGGGATCCCTCGAGATGTTGAACAACCTGGTGTGCTGACCACGGTAGATTGGGCTGGGATGGGGGCCGGGCACATTCCACCTTGGCAGACCATCTTGTCCCGGTTTCTACAGAGGGCTGGTCTCTGTGACAGATCACTCCTTTTACCCCTCAGTGACTGTAGCTGTCACCTCCAAGTCACCCACGCTCACCAGCACAGATGAAACGCAGTTCAAGCCCGTGACAGATAAGGCTTTCCCTGAGGGGGTTCTTGTAGAGCGGCACTGTTTTTGGTGTGCCTAGTACCCCATCCTCCTGCCCCTTCTAGTAGGACTCTTCTTGTGGGGAGCGCATTCCAGGGCCTTCAAGTGGGGCTGACCCAACACCTTCAGTACCCAAGGGCCCGGGCTGGGCTAAATCCTCTCTCAGGCCATGACCGGTTCAGTGATGGCTACTTGACTCAGGTGGGCTAGAATCACCTGCTGGAATTTTCTGTCCCACTTTTCCAAAAGGACATTCTCTTCCTTTTAGGTTCCTCAGCCAGAAGGATGAATTGGGGCTACCTGGGCCATTTCTACAGCTGTGCACAGAGCTCAGAAAATATGCCAAGCTGAGGCAGGACTGGCTCTCAGGGCACTGTCGGGATGCCTGGATCCGGCCGTGTTTGAAGCGCTCCCTGCCATTTTCCAGGTGCATTTGTTCCCGCTAAAGCTATCTTTAGCATCCAATGCCACACGCGTGCAGTTTTGCTCATCGACACGGTTAAGAAGGCTGTGTGTGAGGCTCGCATGGTAACACAGTACTCGTTCCTGGCAGAACAAGGTAAGAATTCATGCTCCTAAGGAATGGTGGGGCGCTTCTGAAATACCTTCCAACCAGGAAGCGAAGCTTACGTCAAACAACTCCCAAGATGCCCTGTTAAAACTATAGTCAAAAGCTGTGCCTTGGGGTGCCTGGGTGGCTCAGTTGGTTAAGCATCTGCCTTAGGCTCAGGTCATGATCCCAAGGGCCTGCGATTGAGCCCTGTGTCAGGCTCCCCACTCAGCAGACAGCCTGCTTCTCCCTCTCACTCTGTGCCTCTCCCCTGCTTGTGCATGCTCTCTCTCTCTCTCTGTCAAATAAATAAATAAATAAAATCTTAAAAAAAAGAAAAGAAAAAGCTGTGCCTTACATAGTAAGTATAGTGTTCATTAATCCATTCTTTGGTGGGGGTAAGGGGAAGTTCATAGACTACAGGGGAAAGGGGGGGTTTGCCGTCAAATATATTTGTGTCTTCCCGGTAGGAGTCCATGTATCCAAGGATGGTGTTAGTGCACCCGTACACTCCTGTCTTCCTGTCCCCTGAATACACAATGATGCAGTTTGCTAGACTCATTTGGCCAGGATTCTGCCCCCACAAGATCCTCTGTGGGCTGAGAATCCCTTGGCACGCACTTTGGCCTGGGGCCTAGCATCCCCGGGTGATAAGGCCGCCGGAGACGCCAGCAGGGCCGTGCATGGGTGAGAGCGGCTCCCACCTGTAGAACGGGACCATGTCCAAGGCCGGCTGGCAAGAGCAACCCACGGGTATCGGTGGAGCCCTGTTTCCGCAGGGCTATTAAGATGCCAACATCTCAGAGTCATAAGGCTTAATGGGACCTTTTGTTATATAATTTCAGCAATAAACTAAAACTATCTGCTTCCGGTGGTGGTGGAAAAAGCTAAGGGCTGTTGAACTTGCTTAGGTAAGAGCGACTGTGATTGCAGGGGTTAGAGAAGCCTGCCCAGCCCCCCACATGCGTGCAAAGCAAACGGGGGCCACGGTTTCCTACACCAAGTCACAAAACAAAAACCGCAATTCCCCAAAAACCCCGACCTCCGCCGTCGGCCGAATTACCTTTGACGGTCACAGAGATGGTCGTGTTCTCGCCGACCAGATAGCCACAGGGAAGCAGCTCGGGGGTCTCCGAGGTGTTGCTGCGCTTGATTTCCCCAATGCTGTAGCCCAGAACACTGTCTGAATTCAGCCCCAGCTGACTCACGGGGTCGACGTGGATGATGTATTCCTGGGAAGAATAAAGTCAAGACCCCATCAAAGATGTGGCTAGAAATCTGCCCGTGACTCATGTTTTCCTTGCGAGGGATTTCTGATCATCTTCTCTCTCAGTTGATGCCTGGGTTGAAACCGAGCTGTGGAACGAGAAGTGTCGGGGGGGAGGAGGGGAGGGGAGAACTTTCTATGGGGATGGCGTCCCGAGTACCACAGGCCTCTTTAAGTACGGATTTATTTGGTTAGTGACGTGGAGGGAGCCCTAACATAATCATGAACGTTTAGTCTGGGTGAACCAAGCAAGGAAACGTTAGGCTGCTTTTCTTCAATTCAGCTGAAATCCTGAAGACACCAGGGCCTGGGAATAGTGCTGGAAAACTCGTGAGAGAGAAATTCTGACAAGAACTCTCCACCAGTCCCTCCCCTTGGCTCAGAGCAAACACCACACGGATGATAAAAGGAGCAAACCCCAGGGCTGCAAGAAAAAAAAAAAAAAGCAGCTTTTGATCTTTAAACAGGAAAAACTGTGTTTAATTTGGAATGTACGCCCTCTGAGGTGAGTGACCAAAAGGTTTTAGGTCAGTGAACCTGGCCTGGAGGTCTGTGGGCGAGGAGGTAGCTGGATGGTGACCGACGTAGAATTATTAAGGACAGGTCTCACGACCTTTAATGGTCTCACTTCCCTCCCCGTGATGCCCACAGGCTCTTTTCAGCCTAAACTGCTGTCTTTTTAATCCGAGGATGGCCCAGCTCCCCATCAGCAGAGCTCAGTTTTGGGCTCCAGGCAGCAGGTCAGGTCTGCCTCAGCCATTTCCATCTCTTGCCCAGTCACATTACCATAGCCTGCCAAGATGGGCAATGATCTTTGGCTGGAGAATAGGGCTTCCTGCATGAGAAGCCACCTGAATCTAGAAGCTAGAAAGAGACTGGAGTGTACTAGTTAAGTCACGTTCTAAAGTCACACCAACTCAGCTGGGTCAACATGGCTGCATTCTAGCTCCATGACCTTGGGCAGGTGACCCGAGCCTTACCTTCCTCCTGTTTAAGTGGGAAAATAATAGGACCTTCCTCACAAGCCTGGAAATAAATCGGGGCTAATGCTAGCATGGTCTCTGGCACCAAAAATGCAGGCTACCGATATTACTCAACACTTAAGATTGCTGACTCCCTTGAGGACAGTAGAAAAAAAAAATGTCCAAGAAGCTTCTCCCAAACCACCTTCTGTTTGAGGTTCACCTCAGGTGAAACATCTGGTTATTCCAGTGATGTGACTAGAACAAATATAGAAATACCAGTCTCTTTGACTCTGGCCATCGATCAGATGTTAATGTCACATAAAGCAAAAATCATTCACAGACTCTGAAGCGTTGGCTGGGATGCTGGGCAAGTCGGATCCAGTCCCCGGGAAATGAAGAATGGAAATGGCCCTGGCCACAGGGCACTCAATCCAAAGTATATTCTAAGTCAGTTCAATATTCAACTAGCAGTTCACCACGCGAGGCTCAGACAATTGCCTGAGGCCAGGGAAACGGCTCTCACAGGCTGGTCAACCACCGCCAAGGGTAGCCAGGAGCAGGCTTGACCAGTCACCAGCCAGTACTCACTATCCTCCTGTTACTAGAAGTGCCCAGAGACTAGCCCCAGCAACACAAGGATGGGGGCAGACCCAGGCAGTGGCCATGTTCCGGACACAAACCACCCCTTCCCTCCCTGAACCCGGGCCCCCACGCTTCAGGCAGACAGCCGTAGCCATCCTCTTAGACACTTACTTTGAACAGTCGTCTAACCACCCCATCGAGCACATCCCACTTCGTCTTGCCACTAACTCCAATGCAGCCAATAAGAAAGAGGTGTGGTCTGGAATCCTAAGGGTAAGGAAATGTATGCAGGTGAAAAACAGGCCGATCTTTTCTGACACAATTTAGTAAGGACTCAGATTGCCTTAGAGCGCCACCAATGGTTTGAGAGGGGAATAAAAGTCCCATTTGTTATAACGCCAGACACACCGTAGATGGAAAACAGTCATCTTAAAAACTTGCCCTGCTCTCTTGCAGAAACAGTACTCCGTGGGTCAGGAAGAGAGGATCTCCTCTCTGGAATCGAGAACCTTCTGAAGGTGTGCCGTGTATAGTGCAGAGATCACGTCCCTGGCCTGGAATGCTCTCCCTTCTCCTATCTGCCATCTCTCCCTTTCCAAACCTTGCTTGCAAACTCACCTCTTCCAGGAAGCCTTCAATGATTAACCCATCAGGCTCAGAGCTCACATTGCTTCACTGGTTCTGTACCGAACTGATACAGGAACATATTCTGTAGTTATTTACTTTTAGGTATTCATGTCTTATTTGTAAATCAAGTTTACCTCCTTGTTAGATCTTAAACTCCTTCAGGATAGAATAGGTTCGATTCTTTTCTTCTTTTATAAAGTTTATTGCTTTACTGCTAATTAAAAGTTAAAACATACTCAATTCAGAAGACAAGGAAAACTCTGGGAAGTTGACACACAAAAAATACTTTTTCTATGTCTTTTGAATTTTGCCCACAGGGCTCTCTGCACAGGGTAGGGCTCACGAATCACAATGATTCAAGAAAAATTAATAGAATATTCCATTTTGTTGCATTTTAAAAATCTTAGCTCTGACAGGCTCATAGGGATAGAGAATTAGGAGAGGGCCGGCAAGGGGTGGGGTGTATGTGGCAGTTAAGCAAAGTCAGCAGAGAAAAGAACACCAGCCTTACGGTGGGATGATCTGGCCTTACTAGTCACCCTGTGACCTGAAGTAAATGACGCCTGGGTGACAAGTTTCTCAGCTGTAAAACGGAGGGGACGCCGTGCAGCTGACCCGCGTCACCTGGACCCTGCAGGGATCCAGAACAATACAATTTCTCAAGGGACTCAAGCTTCTGTGAAATGTAGACTCGACCTCTTCCTCTTGGGGATCGCTGGATTAAGGCCCATCCCCAGGTGTCCCCTGCATTTTTTATAAGAACGCTCTAAGCATGAATTTTCCCCCTTGACAGTCCTATCCTGCCGTGACTTAAGCTCTGAAAACGGACCTCTTCAGATTTATTTTTATATATAAAAATATACGTATTTTTAGGTTCGGTGAGGAGAAAAGTCACTGGCAGCTCCAAACTCTGGGCCTTCCCCCTTCTACAAGACCGGAGGGCCAGCCACACTGTAGAATCCTCTGGCAAAGAGGGTCTGGCCATAGACGGCTCTGCTGCGGTGGGCACAGCAGGCTCCCAGGCAGTCAGTCCTCCACGACAAACAGCATGTCGGCAAGGATGCCAAGAAACAACAAACAAACAGCTGAAGAGGACTTGAAATAACCGCTCGTGAAATCTTTCTTGCTTCTCTGAGAGAGGGTCATTTCAGTGTCGTGTGGACTGAATCAATGACGAAAAGTCAACTCTGCCAACCCCCACCCCTACTCCCCAAATTGTCCCTAGTGTGGGTGTGGCCTCCTCAGGCTCTGGAAGAGAACTAAAACTACTCAGAAAACTCAAGATTCCTCAGCCCGGGGAGTCAGGCCGCTCCACCGGCTTCACGTCAGCCACCGCGGTGTCCCACCTTGTCTGCAGGCTCTGAACCCTGGACAAGACTGGTGCATTGGGTCGGCTTGCCTCTGTGCCTTCCGTGCTAACTGTGCTTAGCTGCCTTCTTTCGGGACACATTAAAGTCAGAAAAGCCGTTTCCGACGGACGTTAGTGTTTCATTAGTTTTGTGCGAGTGCAAGAGGGGACGATTTTTAGTATTATTAGACTTTCCAAACACGAGAGGGAGGGAGGGGCCGTTTGCTCACATTAATTGTGTCAAAATGCTGCCGGGGATTGTGGTTAGTTAAGGAAAGTGTTAGTAGGACCTCCGAATCACCTTGGGCGTGGAGGTGATGCGGTCTGAGGATGCCATCACTAAGCTAGGTAGTTCTACCTGGAGAAGGGACAAGCAGAGCGGGGAAAGGGATCCAACTAACCTCCTTCCACTTCATTTCCTCCTGAAAGCTGACAACTATCTTAACATGCCTGCCTCCTTCCTTCCGAGCCGAGCATTCACCAGTGTCATCCAGCAACATGTCTGCGAATGGAAAACATCAACAGCCTTAGGCACATGGGGACAGCAAAGCCGGCCTCCTGACACCCCCGCTGCTCGTTGGCACCGCAGCAGGACAAACCAGGTGTCGGGGTGCAGGGACGTGGGGTGGGGTAGGGGAAGGGGAGAGGGCAGAATGGAGAATGCAACCACAGAAACCAATGGTGGACCAACCAAAGAACCAGCAGGCTCACGATGGGCCTTGCCAAACGGAAGTGCGAGGCAGGGGCTCAACCAAAATGAGAGCAACGTAGCATTATGGATAGGAAATCAAAGCATCAGCCTCCATATGCTTACAAAGAAAACCTAGCTCGTGTAGCTCATGATGGTGCTGGCCGGGAATCCATCCTGAAGGCAGGAATACCACAGACCAAGCCATTGCCCCAGCTGTGACCAGCTACTGTGGGGTTTTTATGCAGCATTCAGCTTGTGGGTCAGCCTCTTAAAATGGATCAAACGGAACTCAGCATGGCGGACAAGAGGATCCAAACTCATGGCTTGGAGACCTGGGGGCACTGGAGCAAAGCATGACAGCAGTCTAACGGCTGAGCTCATGTCGGTAGCAGACGCAAACCCACACACACACACACACCCCAAGTGCACACATGCCTGTTGCCTCTCCATTTCATCTGTTCATCTGCTTATCTCGGGGCTCTTACTTGGAGACTGGAGTGCCAGCTGCAGGCCCTGACCTGCCCCCGGCCCCGGGATGCCACTCACCCAGGCTGGTTGACTCCGTGAGGTTCAAGCTGTGCTGGGAGAGGCCCATGGACTGCCTAGGGGAGGCCGAGAGGGACACCTGGGAGGGTGCCCGGCTGCAGCCACTGCCTTGAGACTCGGACTTCAGGCGGTCGTTCTCAGCTTTCAGCTTCTCTATTTCACTCTGCAAAGAGTAAGGGAGGGGTTCGCTTACTAGGTGGATGGAACACAAACAAGCATCTTCTGGAGCAGGAACTGGAAAGTCCCTTGCAGGGATCAGGTGGGAATCCCAGCTGAGGCCCAGCCAGTCACACCATTGGAGAGGTCCGGCCGCACTGGCTGCTCTTGGGTATACATAAGACCTGTCTGGCGAGGCAAGGGCCACCCTTGTGGAGAGCTGGCCTTTGGAAAGAATCAGAAATGCTTCCCAGAGTCTGTGGAGTCTTTTTTTTTTTTAAAAGATTTTATTTATTTATTTGACACACACAGACAGAGATCACAAGTAGGCAAAGAGGCAGGGAGAGAGAGAGAGGAGGGAGGCAGGCTCCCTGCTGAGCAGAGAGACCGATGTGGGGCTCGATCCCAGGACCCTGAGATCATGACCTGAGCTGAAGGCAGAGGCTTCAACCCACTGCGCCATCCAGGCGTCCCTGCTGTCTGAGTCTTAACTGAGAGTCTTACAATACAAGAGGTTTGTGAGACTCTGGGCTTGGCGAACTTCTTTTCTGTAGGGCTCAGAGCCTTTAGGAGCTGCTCTGCATGGTGGGGCTCGGAGGTGGCAGAGTGTGCAGCAGTCCTGAACACAGCTAAGCCAGGAGTTCTCCATTCACAGAGCCTCTCATGGAACGAGTGTCCCATGGAACCTCCTTTGGGAAACGCTGGTTCTCCAGTGAGGCCCCATGTGGCAGAGCCCATAGGGCTCTTTTGTCTCTACACGTGTGTAGGGAAAACCTACCACGTGCACAGCACTGGAGCTACATCCAGAGAAAGAGACACAGAGAAAGAGTAGCCAGAAGACCCAAAAGCCTTCTAGTCTGAGGGGGAAGGGAGGAGGGGCTCTAAGAACACATTTGAAGGAATCCAGATGAGGGCACTAACTCTTGCAGATGCAGGACCCGGAAAAGCTATGGAGAGAGGGAGGCTAATCCTTGAGGGACGTGTCTGGTCTGGCCGTGCACAAGGCTCTCCCCACAGAGGGAACACTGGGACTAGGATAGAGAAACCTCTGGTGCAGGCAAAGGTTGCAGTCAGGGGCTCTCTCTGGCTGATGAGTCTGGAAACTGGAATTGCGAGTGGGTGGGTGGCAGATTCTGGGTACAAAGGATCCCATAGCAATCTCTAAGACCAGAGGAAGGAGACGGCCGCAAGCAAGACAGGACGGCAGAGCTGCTGGAAGGCACACAAGACAGGGACGCACAGTTTCACCATTACTCTGAAAAGAGTCAACTTTGAGGGCAGTGGGTGGCTCAGTGGGTTAAAGCTTCTGCCTTCGGCTCAGGTCATGATCTCAGGGTCCTGGGATCGAGCTCTGCAATGGGCTCTCTGCTCAGCACAGAGCCTGCTTCCCCCTCTCTCTCTGCCTGCCTCTCTGCCTACTTAGGATCTCTGTCTGTCAAATATAAATAAATAAATAAATAAATAAATAAATAAATAAATAAATAAAAGACTCAACTTTGAGCAATCCCAGGAAAGGCATGAGAAGAGGAGCCTTGCTACTTTGGAAAAGAAAGAAAAAAGATAAGAGTGGAGAAACAGGTTTGAAAGGCAGAGGGCTGCCACCTTTGGCAGCGCTGGGGGGTGTGGCAGAGAGCAGCCCCCTCACCACTCCTTCCCAGACAGCCTGGGGTTTGGGCCCCCGCTCCGGGGCTCACCTGCATCCTGTTCATGGCCTCCCGGAGCTGGTCGAGCTGGTGTGCGGAGCTGAGGGCTTCTAGGCGGATGTCCGTCAGCTTCATCTCCTTGTCTCTCAGCTCATTTCGGAGCTGCATGACCGTCTCGGCTTCACTATCGATGCACTCTGAAATGCTAGGGAAGGAGAGGTGTTACTGATGGGAGCAGCTCTGGGTTCAGCTCCTTTGAGTCCTCCACTGACCACTGGTCCCTGTCCGTCAGCAGGTTTGTTCGGCAGTCACCCCATCTGACCAGCCAGCAGGGATTCCCAGAGGCCATGATACCAAAGCCTGAAATTTACAGACTGACTTGCTTCTCTGTGCTCTTTCTTGGCAGAGGTCAGTCTATTAGGATGGCTTGGGTTGCCTTTCAGCAAAATTCCAATAATCTGGGATAAACAGCAGCGGGCAAAAGGGAGTAGTAACCCTCGGGGTTTGAAACCGGCCCTCCATCCCAATGTGTACACAGCTGGGGCCCTATAATGACTTTGCATGGCCCTTGAGATATAAATTCACTCAGAGAAGAAGGGTCAACTGTCTGTTTTAAAGATCAGACACTCTAAGTTCAGACACCTGGGGGGTGACTTTTATTTGCTCAAAAGTGAAAATAACGGAAAGACTCCAGTAGAAGGTGTTAATCTACTCTGGGTCGCATTCTAAAACTCAATCTTTGGGGCACCTGGGTGGCTCTGTGTGTTAAGCCTCTGCCTTCAGCTCAGGTCATGATCTCAGGGTCCTGGGATCGAGCCCCGCATCGGGCTCTCAGCTTGGCGGGGAACCTGCCTCCCCCTCTCTCTCTGCCGGCCTCTCTGCCTACTTGTGACCTCTGTCAAATAAATAAATAAAATCTTTAAAAAGAAAAAAAAAAAACCCTCAATCTTTTAAGTGTCTTAAGAGTAACACTTTTTCCTTCCCTCACCTGCCCACACTGCTTCCTAAGCTCATCCCAAGGAAGAGAAACCTCTCAGATCATCAGAGAGCAGACAGGAAGATACGACACAGCAGTCCCAGTTTTATATGAAAACTGAACAATAGTGTGAGGTTCGATGTCCTTCCAGCTGCATGCCAGATCGGGGGATCCCGGGACCCCGTGGAGTCCCTCTGTCTTAAGGGGTGGTCCTCCTAAGCTTAGGTTTGCTGTTCAGATACCAGGCAAGCAGCACTAAATGGAAGATCACAAAAGTCATAATGAATGGCCATGCTAGGAAAGGGGACCCTCAAAAAAAAAAAAAGTCTGTTGATTTCAAAGTTCATTGGATCTGGGGTTAGGGGTGATCCAGAATAAGCAGCTTTGACATTTCTTGGACTGAAGATAGGAAAAAAGGGGGAAAAAAACAAAACAAAACAAAACAAACAAAAACCAACAACCACATTCATAAAGTTACAAAGCTGAAGCTGATGATCTCCGAAGGACATGGTGAGCGTGTGGTCTCTGCAGAAGTAATTGTGGAGCCCACTCTCCAAGACCAAGTCCTGGATTTGAGGCCAAAAAAAGCCTGACCTGTAAAACTGGTTGAGGGTGTGGAAACGTTCATTGCCAGAGGGAAACCATTTATAATGGTTAAAAGAGATGTAATGTATTTGGGGAGCAGAAAGGACTAGAAGAAAAGTTTAACACCTGCATGGCCAAATCTTTTTATTGTTATTTTCTCAACCTGCATTGAAGGGTTTTCATTTGAGAGATGGTAAGAGAGGAAAACTATCTCTGATTTTTAAAAGTGGTTAGTGGTCGGATAAAAATATATGTTTGTAAAAAATAAAAAATTAAAAAAAAAATGTGGTTAGTGGTCAAGGAAGTTTCTCAGCTTCAAAATCTTCTAAAACCTCTAATAAACACCAGAAAATGTTATGATTATTCCCACTCCATGCCTATGAGAAACTAAGGTGAACAGATCTGGGATAAGAGGCTAGAACATGACTTCAGATCTTTCTCTCCCCACCCCCCCGCCACCTCTGTGCTTTGACTAGACGATGGTTTATAAGGTTTGACTATATAGTCACACCTTTTCTGGTTTGCCAAGGTTTGCAGCGGGAACTTGCAAACACTGGTTTCTTCTTGAGAGAGGAGTATGGTTTCCTGGTTTAAATGGAGTGTGAAGTCTGAAGAAAATTCCATCATGACACTCCACTCTGCTAAACTGTGCCCCGCACAGACCTTGCAGGCTCTAATTCAGTGCAGGGAGTAGTTGGCTTTGATTCACACCGTCAATCTGGTGTGTCTGGCCCTCTGGGGCAAGCGTTTTGCCCCAATCCCCTCCACATGGTCTGTGCCTTTCCCCAAGAAAGCTTTTGCAGCAAGAGAGATAAGACTTCTTCAGCACCCACTTTGTGGAATAGAACACACGGGCTACTTTGCAAAACCTGGCCAATGACTTGGCAAAGAGAAGCAAACTAAGATCAAGTTTGTATTGAGAATAAGTGCGCCGAGAGTACTGTGCTCCCCGAAAATAGCCCAGTTCTCAGAAACACACAGCTGCAAGGTGACATGGGAGGGATGTCCTACTCAACACAGAGAGGATGTTCAAAATTAAAGTTCAAAACTTTAATTTTCTAACAATCTCTCTACCCAACGTAGGGCTCTAAGCCATAACCCCAAGATCAAGAGCCTGGCAGAATCCACTGCCTGAGCCAGCCAGGTGCCCCGAAAACTAAGTTCTTCTGCAACAGTCCCAGCTAAGTTTTAATCTCTAACCCTAGCGCCCAGGTTCCTTCCACGGTAGCCTTCTGTTACGTCTCTGAAGATTTGGTTGCACTCAACAGGTTACTCCCTGCATGGCTGCTGGCTGCTCCAGGACCAGGGTTCTCTGCATCATTTCCAGTGCCTAATCACACTGACCAGTATGTAATAGGTGCTCAGGCAAATGCTTACTGAATACACGAACAACTGTGCCAGCTAGCCGAAGAGTATCAGTTTGCTCCATCCACTACTAACTCCATGGAGATGTATTACAATTATCCCCTTTCAAACAGGGGGAGGGTGAGTCCTGGAGAGATTACCGTGCCCGTGGGAAAAAAAAAATCAGGGTAACAGAATCAGGATAGAATCTGGTGCGTCTGCTTAAGTCTAGAGACCATGCTCCCGAACTGTATCCAGCAGGCACGCAGTACATGCTCATCCACGTCATGGACCACTTACTGAAGCAACCTGATGTCGACTTTTTCCTACTCAGTCCCTACCATGTTACTCCCCTATTTCCGCTGTCCCGGCCAGATGCAGGGCTGGTGGCATACCTAATTTTAAATGCCTCAAGTGTGGGAAACACTGTCTTCCCACACCACCATTCCTTTCGCCCACAGGGTAGGCACTTTTCTGGGCCCCCGACTCCTCTGCCTTGGGTTTCTTCTTTGAACTTCCTCTCACTTCTAGATTTGCACATTCTTACAAACCCTTCAAGGTTGGAAAGAAGCATTTGCTTTCTGCCCACCCGCTGGAAAACCAGACCAAAAACAAACATCTCCAGTGTGCATGGATGCTGTGGAATGCTGGAGAAGGGGAGCAGACCAGAGTCTGCCCCGCCCAGTCCCTAAGGGGAGAGCGGGTTTGGAGGCAGCGTTTCTCGGGATGGCTGCCGGGAAGGCTGCTCGGCCAAATGCGTCACCCACTCTCCCTCATCCTCCCCGACTGCCTGGCAGCACGTGGTCCAGCGACCGCCTCCCTCCCAGCAGTTTCTTTTCTCTGCTTCCAGTTTTCTTCCCACCTCTCCCCGTCTCACTGGCTGCTCTCCTTGCGCACCCTGTGGTCAGAGCACCCCGAGCTCAGTCCTTGGCCCTCTGGCTCCTCTCTATCTTTATCTAGCCCTGTGGAGAATCCTCCAGGTTCTCAGCTTTCAGGACCACCTATGAGCCCACGTCTCCCAGATCTAGACCTCCAGGAGCCCCAGGCTGGTTGGCATCTCCACATGGGTGTCTGCTGAGCAACTCGGACTTTACACAGTCAAGACAGGGCTCCTGATAGCCGCCCTGCCCTGCCCATGCCTTCCATCCATTCCAGAAACAATGCTTCCACACACCTAAGTACGCAAGCTGCAAATCTAAGAATATTCAAGGATTCTTCTTCTCTTTCTTTCACACCTGACATCACCACATGCTGTCAGCTTTCTTCTAGAACACATCTTAAAATCCATCCAGAACTCACTACTATGAGTTACCTCACCTAATATCTAAATGTCTGCAAATCCAACAGTGCCTACCTCCCTGTGGTTTATACTGTATTTTTTAGGGGTGGTGTAGTGGGGACAAAGAGCAAATAACTAATAACTTGAGGAAATCTACATGTCAGGTGGTGACACGGGCCATGGCGAGAAACAGAACACGGCTAAGGGGGTGATGGGGATTGCTGGCTGTGGGAGGGGGCTATTTTATGCAAGGGATGCAGGCAAAGCATTAGTGAGAAGGAAACACTGAGCACCTGAAGAAAGAGAGTATCTAGGGGAGGAGTGGGACAGGCAGAGGACACAGAAAGGACAAAGGCCCAAGGGTGTGTGACTAGAGTGTTCCAAGGACAGGAAAGAGCCCACAGTGGGGTGGACAGTGGGGGAGAGTGCTATTACTGCCTTTACGTGGTTGCCTTACTTCCACTCTTGCTCCCCCGAATTCCTTATCTGCAGGGAGCAGACTGATCCTTGTGAAACATGCATTCAGATGATGTTACATTCCTGCTTGGAACTCTCCGGTGCACGGGGCACCTAGCTGGCTCAGTCAGTGGAGCATATGGCCCTTGATCCTGGGGTCATGAGTTTGAGTACCACACTGGATGTAAAGATTACTTAAATAAACTTGCAGGGGTGAGGGGAACCTCTCCATAGGCTGCCTGAGTAGCTCAGTCCACTAAGTGTCCACCTTTTGATATTGGCTCAGATCATGATCTCTCAGGGTCATGAGATCAAGCCTGAGATAGGTCTCTGTGCCAAGCCCAAGATTCTCTCCCTTTGCACCCTCTACCCTGTGTGGCTGTCTCTCTAAAATAAATAAATCTTAAAACAAAAACAAAAACAAAAAACCCAAAACACCTCTCCAATGGCTGATAACCCATCACACATAGAAGCAGATGCAAATTTATTTTGACTTCAGTGCCTCCCATGTTCTGGCCCTGCCTCCTTCCATGGCCTCCTTCTTGCTACTTTCCTACTTCCTATCATGCAGCAGCCATACTTGCCACACAGTGACCACCCCTCCCAGCCACACCCAGCCTGTCTCCACCTTAGGCTCCTTGAGCTCTCTGGGGGTTCAGGAAGGCTGCAGGGAGCCTATTTCCTTCCCCTCCCTGGTGCGGAGATTTCACTTCTTCCGTTGTGGGTGGGACAGCCCTGCTCAGTGGACTGGGAAAAGGGGACGTGTCTCTCCAGGCCTGACCCATAAAACTCTCCTGCACTCTCTCCCCTCCCCCACTTCCCACCTGCTGGCTGGATACAGAGTTCTCAGCAGAGAACTCAGGTCTTGTGAGATGGCTCTTGCAGAAGATGGAAGGAGCCTTCTGTGGCAGGCTGCCTGCTGATTGACAATGCATACCTGTCCTAGGTTCAGAGTGAACCAGAGATCAACAGTCCCGGGTCAAGCCACGGAGCCCTGTGGCCGCATATGTTACAGCAGCTAGTGTTATGGAGCAGAACTTACCAGTGTGGTCCCTCTTATCATGCAGATCTCAGCTGGAATATCCCCTCCTTTCCTGGCCACCCCATCCACAGTTGCTGCCAGGTACTCTGTGTCCCAACACACCATTTTAATTCCCAGTGTGAACCCTTAGCTCATTGTTTTCTACTTTATTCAGATTTCTTTCACATCTGCCTCACACCCGAGGATACAGGGTCTATCAGAATTGGAGCTTCATCCGTCTGGTTCACTGCTGTACCCGGTACCTGGCGTGGAGCGAGAGCAGGAGCCAGGAGAACTCGTGGCTCTGCTGTTCCCTGTCACTCACTTCCTGCCTTATGTGGTGTCCAGGCAGTTGGTGTGCTGCAAAGACTCAGCCGAGCCCCTCATCCACACTACATGCACCCATCCCATAAGTCAGCCCTAAGTCACACAGGTGCGGCTGCTGTCTTCAGCAGCGTGGCCTGCTGGCTAAGTGGATTTAGGGACAGCTCCCTACATCTGGCCTCCTGAGATGGAAGGGGCAGAGGAAAAAGGTCCTTCATGCATAGTATCTGACTGGGCCCTCACAAGTATTTAGGGAAGTAGATGAAATTAACCTCATTTTCACCCATGATGAAACGGACATGTCCAGATACCCACTTTCTTATCCAACCTCAGCCACAGTGGCTCTCTTCTTGGCACGGTCTCATCTCACTAACTGTCCCTGCAAAGCACGTGGGCTGCCGTTCTCTCACTCCTGGCCTGGTATACCACGGCCTCTAAGGGAGTTCCATCCTAGGGGGCAGGGGCGATCCTTCTCATCTCTGCAGGGGGCTGGCTGGCTGTGCCACCCTCTGAGCTGACACCTGGGTCCCCAACTGTCCATCTCAAGCCATTCCTGATGTGTTCCTGCCTCTGGAGTCTGGGCTGTTCTTTTCAGATGGGACAGAGGACTGTCTCCCTACACCCCTAATGAAGCAATGATCAGTGGGTGCTCAGTGGAGACCATGGGAGGTTGGCTGGGCAAGAGAAGAGGACTCTTTCCATCTACGTACCTCAATGCCAAGGGAAATGGCATCTAAGCCAATGTCACATGAGCAAACACTTGTCTCATTTAACAGAAGCAGCTGCGTTCCTGAAAAGCTCTTTACAAATTGACTCATTTAAATTTACCAGGGGAGTCCCTGGTGACCAATCATTTTACCAAATATAGAACCCTTTGGTAAAGAGAAATATATCACTGAGTCTTCTCCATTTGTTAAACTTCCAGTTGCTGAGGGCTGACCTCAGAGAAAGAGTCAACACCAAATTTGGATCAGAAAAGGATGGCATAATCTCTTTAAGTCTTGCCACAAAAATGAGCTAAGGGGCGCCTGGGTGGCTCAGTGGGTTGAGCCTCTGCCTTTGGCTCAGGTCATGATCCCAGGGTCCTGGGATCCAGCCCCGCATCTGGCTCTCTGCTCAGCAGGAAGCCTGCTTCCCCCCCCCCCCTCTCTCTGCCTGCCTCTCTGCCTACTTGTGATCTCCCTCTCTGTCAAATAAATTAAAAAAAAAAAATTAAAAATGCACTAAAAATTTCAGCAAAAACTAACACTCATAACACTATCTTCCCCTTTCAGCCAGATGGTTGTAGCCCTTTCCCATCCATTTACCTCGTCTGATCCTTACGATCAGATAAGGAGCCAACAACCATTATCCCAGTTTGACAAATGAAAAAATGAAAACAGGGAGGTTAAGCCCTTGCCCATGACCACTCAGTGATGCCATCAGACCAACAATGGAAGATTCCTCTCTCTCTTGACCTCTCCAGCCCTAAAGCATTGGAAGAACATGCCCAGTCCTATGAAAGCATGATGTACAAAACTCCAAGGAGAAGATGAATGGTAACAGGACACCTCTCCATTCCTATCTGGGAGGGCTCCCGGGGGCCAAAGGCATTGTCTGACCCACGTGACGTGCATCCCCAAGGGACAGACTCACAGGGAGTTGGAGTGGGAGCCCCTTAGCAGTGGCGTGGAACCCGTGGACCCGTTGTGCGGTAACTTGGGTGAGGAAGGCAATGAGGAATCGGTCATCTCCTCGATGTCAGAATGAGAGGATGCGGACTTGGGGGACTTCTTCTTCCCAAAGGCTTGCTTGAAGGAGCTGCGTAACTGAACACATGAGACTATCAGTCAGGTCGGGGCTGCAACCAACACTCAGGCCTTGGCCGAACAGAGACATGCAGACAAAAGAGCAATTAATTCTCCCACGTGTCCCCCCGACCAATGACAAAGGTTCCCAACAGCTCTCTTGAATCAGTGCAGTAAGGGAAGAAGAGTTATCTGGTGCTGACAGCTCAGAGGACTGGACCTGTGGGTGACATTCCATGCCTACTCCTGCTTCGAGGCTAGATGCCAACAGCAAGACAGAGCCTGGCTCAGCAGATGGATGGCGGGAAGATGAGGTTACACAGCAACAAAGCAGGAATGCTCAGAC
The DNA here is from genome assembly GCF_964662115.1 of Mustela nivalis. NCBI lineage: Eukaryota > Metazoa > Chordata > Mammalia > Carnivora > Mustelidae > Mustela > Mustela nivalis. The sequence goes on along the minus strand of NC_139028.1, from coordinate 80,377,000 downwards.
ATGGGGACGGATGCAGAGATTAGTCATATCAATGGATGGGTTAGCTTGGTATCTGATATTAACGTCGGTCTCGCTTACCTCATTGACCTGCCAGGGAAAACGCAAGCAAAAAAAATGGGGAAGGGGAAGGAAAAAAGACAATTTTTAACAGAGAAAGCCAGTGACAGGGAAAGCCTCGGACTTTTCAGACACAACATGGCCAATAGTAAACACCACACACAGAGAAGGTTTCCGGTAGGAACATGAATCTTCCCGAGCATTACAGGCGTCTTCCTTCATTATGAAAGGAAAGGAACAGCGCTTCGGGGAGTCCCTACAAGCCAAGTGCTTCCAGCTTCTTTGGTGGAAATGACTGCCCCTGACCTTCCTTTGATTCTCACACTTCTGTCTCTTAAGGCCTTATCTTTTTTTTTTTTTTTTGGCATGTCTGTGTCTTCTTTTCTCAGCAAGAATAGCTTCACTGCTGCACTAGTCCCAACATGGCTGTAGTGCCTTCAGAGAGATCTACTTAGGAGTTCCTGCTGTCCTTGTATACACATAAATGATAGAATAAGCAGGGAATTAGCCATCTCAATTGCTACTAAAAAAAAAAAAAAATAGGTATTTCTAGGAAATTTATTAACTATATTGGGAAAAAAGGAACTGGCATATCACAAATTCCCCAAATTATGAGATGGAGCTGAAAACTCTAATGAGAACATCAAGAATTAAAGTGCAGGGTCTTCTCCGAAAGCGATGATAAGCATGTATTCTTCTAGACCAAGAAACTTAAGCTTTGTTTTGAAAAAAGGTCTTTTGAAAACTAATTTCCATTTTACTAAAACCTTTTTTCTGAAAACACCCTGGCGGTTTTCTTAGCCATTAAGAAATTCTGAAACAGGCCATTCTGAAATAGTTACTGGGATTTTTTTGCTCATCAATATTAGATCCATAAGGAATGGTACATCCAAGTGAGGCTGATCGAGAGCCCAGTTCCTACTTTTCATCAAATTTCCAGTTATAGAAACAGAAGGATCTGGCACACAAACCACCAACCTCAAGACTTGCCCCTACCTCTGGCAAAGGGCCACGTGGAGGAGGAAATGACAAAGATTAGACAGAATTCAGCTTCGAGATCATCTGAGAATGCCCACTCTCTATCTTCCCTTCTACCAACAATCAAGAACTGTCTTAGTGCAAGTAAATAAGTTTTAGTTCTTGAACTGGAGAAAATGGATAAACACGGTTTTTCATAGAAAATAATTCTCTCTCATCACTTTGATAATCAAGTCAGACCATATTTTACCAATATCATATTGGAAACAGCAACATATGTTAATGCTATTCAAGGCATAGCTGATGAGTTGACTAAAAGCCATTAGTAACGAAGAAAAAACCTTCATCAGAATGATGAGAGGGTCACACTAAACTGGTCTTACGGTCTTCCAGCACAAGTCATCAGCAACCGGAATTCCTCAAACTGCGACTGCTCTATGGCCAGACCTCGCCACCCATCCAAGATAACACAAAATGAGGAAGAAGTGTATGGAATGGATGAGGACACTGAGGTTACAATGGAAACACGATGCTGTCGGCACTGATGGATGGGGTGCTGTGAGCACTAGCCTGTTTCAGATCAACCTGAACTCTCTGCACTGAAGACAGGGAGCAGCAAAGACCAACCAGAGCTCCCCAGCCTTGACACAACTAAAAATGGGTTGGTAGGAGGGCACCTGGCTGGCTTGGTCCTTGCAGCATGTGATTCTTATTTAATCTCGGGGTCGTGACTTCAAGTCCCATGTTGGGCATAGAATCTACTTTAAAAAAAATTGGGTGGGTGGGTGTAATATTCCCAGGAAAATGGGAAAAAGCTGCTCAAGACACCACTGTACAGGAATTTGAGTGGCTCACTGGGATTAAGGAAACATAGAGAAACAATACACTGGAGACTGGGTCTATTAAACTTGCCATTTTGAAGTACAACACCCCAGTTTAAAACCTTTCACTAACTCCTAATATCTACATTATGAAACTTTCACTTTAGAGGGCACGGTTAAAAACTGTTCGGAGAAAATTGGTTTCATGCCATCATTGGTAACTGTGTAAAGAAACAGATAAGGATTCTGGATAATGATGGGGTAATTAGCAATACACACTCCAAAAATAATAATAATAATAAAAATAATAATAATAACGAAAAAGAAACCAACGAAGAGTAACTTTGCTCTAGTACCTGGAACTTCGCGGCTAACGTTACGAGGAGGAGGAAATGACACGTATATGAAATAAAAGATGAGTATGTCACATAAAATCTCATGGAACAGAAAACTCCAAGATGGTGGTACTTTTGTGAGTCCTGGTATTTGGCTGAGCACAACACTGATTTTGGTAGAAACATACCCACAAGCTTCTTTGGATCCACTCCCAAAGTTCTATGCTCTGGAGTAAAGAGCTAGCCCGGGGGCTCTTTCTGGGGGTCGGGGTGGGGATACTGGTCTGCTGGTACCCACGAAGGTCTCTGGTTGCACACTCACCCAATTCTTTCTCTTCTTTTTCTTGGAATCACTCTCTACGTTGCTGCCCACGCTGGAATGGCTGGTGGCACTGTTGATGCTGGACACGCTGTCCGAGGAGTGTTGTCTGCGGATACGGAGGTCTGCCGACTGTGAGGTGCCGTTTCCTGGGGATGCAAGGCAGGAGGTCAGCAGCGTGGCCTTCAGCCCATCCCTCTGTCCCAGGGAAAATGACTCTTACACCTAAATCCACACACCCGGGCACTGCTGGGTATTTCCCATTAGACATGAACTTCTGCTCTCAGCTGCTGGTTTTAAGATCCTTGAGCAGGTCCACGCTGAGTTCTCTTCAGTCAATTACCTGAGGGCCAGATCAAGCCATCTCCACCAAAAAGAAGCCAAGGGAGGCTTCGAGAGAGAATTCCCTGCCCCTGCCACCAGCTTTCTTAAGCTTGAGACCAGGACCCGATGACGTTTCTGAACCGTGGCAGACACCTGTGTTGTCGGGGTGCCCCTCACCACCCCACTCTGCCCTGTATGCTTCTGCCTCACTAGCCTTCTCTTGACCCCTCAGGAATGCCGAGCCCATCTCATCTCAGGGTCTTAACGTGTGGGAGCCCCTCTTCCTGGTACGCGTTCTTTGCTCACTCAGGCTGCCAGTCCCTTCCATTTCAACTCTGTCATCACGTTTCAGAGACCTGGTATCTGACATCACGGAGATGCCAAATACAGGTTGTGGCCAGTTTTCCGCACAAGCACAGAACTAAACCCACACCCTACTCTTTACGAGCACTGGCTGCGGAGTCAGAGAGACCTGGGTTCTAGTCCCACTTCATGAATCTTACTACTGTGACCTCTGGACGGGGCTCTCGCCCCCGCAACCCAGTGCTCTCATCAATCCAATGTGGAGAGGACCAGCACTGCCCTTGTAAGGTTGGGAGGAAAACGAGAGAGTGAATAATTTACAACACTGAGCAGAGTGCTTAGAACACAGTGTGTGTCCCCTAAATGCTGGCTGTCACTGCGACTTGTACCATCACCGACAACATCACTGCGGCGGGAGGGAACTCGTCCTCACAGCCCCATCTGGCCCCCGGGTAAGATACACACGCACGAAGCAACTGACTCAGAAACACTTCCTTGGATGAACACGAGATGCTCATTTCAGGCTGGCCCGTGTCCACATGTAAATATAAGGACACCAGCGAAATTAAGCAAAACACTTTTGACACTTCACCCATAGAAACAGATTTTCTTCCATTTTTGAGCTATATCAGGGCAGAGACTGAGCTGAAGGAGCTATCTTCCTAGAGGCCTGAAGTCACGGGCCACAAGTGTCCTCCTCCCGGGACCATCTGACCGACAGGGACATGCACCCCGGGGCAGGGAGGCTGCGGCACACGTCATCAGGGGAAGGTTCCTAAGGGCAGGCAGGTTGTTGGTCTGGAGGCTGCCCCCCCTTCCTTTACCTTTGCAGTTGAGCTCTGGCGTGTTAATGACCCCATTAATGGCAGCCTGGGCAGCTGCGTTCTGTTTCTTGAGCAGCTCGATGGTTTTCCTTAACTCATTCAGTTCTGAGTCCTGAGGAACAGCAGGAAATATTGGTCATCCTACAGTCATTCTGTACAGAGTCCACATGAACAACAACTCTGTTTCAGCACGGAGCAGAGAGCATGAAGGAGTTCCACAAAACCTCGGTCCCCTCCCACAGGATGGATTGAAACACACCAGAGCAGCAGAAATGGGGGCACATGGGTGGCTCTGTCAGTTAGGCGTCTGCCTTCAGATCGGGTCATGATCTCAGCGTGCTGAGTGGGGAATCTGCTGCTCTCTCTGCCCCTCCACCCTGCTGGTGTTCTCTTTCCCTCTCTCCCTCAAGTAAATAAAATCTTTTTTTAAAAAGCAGCAGAAACAGGCCTGTGAGAGATGAAGGGCTGCGGCCACTTCACACCCCGCCATTTGGATCAGATGTGCACTCAACAGAGTACAACTCTTTATGATTCGATTCCAAGAGTTCAAATACACGAACATCCATACCCTTCTCTGAAACAAGAGATCGTCAGTTTGGAGCTATGCTGTCAGTTCTAAGCAGGGAGGGGAGGCCTTTACCTTTTGCTCAGCCGTCATGGTCAGACTCTGGAGCCTGATGGTCATGTTCCCAAGACTCTGTTCAAAGGCTGCCACCAGATGGGCCTGGAGAAGGAAAGACACAGCCTCAGTTAGACTGCCTCGCAAGGCAAGAGGGCCCAGGGGGTGCTGGGTCTTCAGGGCTGAAATCCTCACCGGAGCCCGGTGAGTTAGCTCCTGTCTAATTCTTCAGCCCCTGGAGCCCCACTTTCCATCTTTTTGAGATCCAGTCACTCCAGCTCATTGTGTCCTTAAAGACCCTGTGCTTCTTCCCACCTTAGGTTCTTTGTACCTACTTTCCCCTCTGCCTACAGTGCTCTTCCCCCACTGTCTTCCTGTCTGGTTTTTTTTCTTCTTCTTTTTTTTTTTTTTTTTTTAAAGATTTTATTTATTTATTTATTTGACAGAGAGAAATCACAAGTAGATGGAGAGGCAGGCAGAGAGAGACAGAGGGAAGCAGGCTCCCCGCTGAGCAGAGAGCCCGATGCGGGACTCGATCCCAGCACCCTGAGATCATGACCTGAGCTGAAGGCAGCGGCTTAACCCACTGAGCCACCCAGGCGCCCCCTGTCTGGTTTTTATATATCCTTCTCAAGAGATCTCAGCTCGTGTCTTCATGACACCCCCAGATGGGCTGGTTCTCTCATGGTTACTCTTGAAAGCACATGGACTATTGGTCTACATGCATGTTGGTGTCACAGTTAAGGACGCGTGTACTCCAGCAACTACTGCCTCCTGTCTTCCTCCTCTGCTCCTGTGAGCTTTGCTCTCCAAGTGCCAAGCTCACAGGAGAGGCTCACATTGGGCACGTTTGCAGAATGGGTGAACACAGTGGTTGGGCTATTTTGTTTATTCTAATCCCGGTTAATAAAAAGCCACGGATAGGCCCATCTGCTCCCTCCTTGGAGAAACCTTCCCCTTCCTCCAAGGAGTTACAGTTTTCTCCCAAGGCCCCTCCATACTTTTTTTTTTTTTTTGAGAGTGAGCAAGTGAGGGAGAGAGTACGTGCTGGAGTAGGGGCAGAGGGAAAGGGAGAAGCAGGCTCCCCCATGAGCAGGGAGGCCGATGCAGGGCTTGATCCCAGGACTCTGGGATCATGACCTGAGCTGAAGGCAGAAGCTTAACAACTGAGCCACCCAGGTGCCCCACTTCCATAATTTTATATACCTGTTAGAACACGACATCAGACACACCACTATTTCATATGGTACTAAGACATCCTGAGAAATGCTGCCAATTCTAATTAAAATATGCATCCCACTTGCAGAGATGTTAAAAATGTAGGGAAAAAAACGCGTATATTAAGAGTTGAGAAATGAGATGCTTTTGTCTGCCCCTTTCTCTTCAACCCTCTTCAAGGACAAGATGCAAGGCTCTTCCTTCCTCCAGAACAGCCCACGATATATTGGTTGGTTGACTGAGGGACCTGATAATATGGTTAAAACCAAGAATAAGGAACAGACAAGAGAGCTAATTCTATTGGCAGCAGTATCTCCATCTATAAAACTTTTTTTTTTTTTAAGATTTTATTTATTTCACAGAGATCACAAGTAGGCAGAAAGGCAGGCAGAGAGAGAGGGGAGAAGCAGGCTCCCTGCTGAGCAGAGAGCCCAACGTGGGGCTCGATCCTAGGACCCCAGGATCATGACCTGAGCCGAAGGCAGACGCTTCACCCACTGAGCCACCCAGGTGCCCCAATTTCTCCGTCTATAAAATGGGTGCAGTATCTACTTTCCTCCCAGGGTTGTTGTGAGCATTAAGTGAAACAATATAGGTGAACACAGGTCCATAAGCATAGGAATAAACAGACACTGTGGGGAAAGGAAAGGAAGAGGCTTGGGATGGATGAAGTGACAAAAGACAGGATGAAAACACAGGTGGGGACAGAATGGGAAAGGGTGGTGGGAGAGGAGTGGGCAAATACAGGAGAAAGAAAAGAGCTAGCAGGGGGACTGTGACTCCTGGGAGGAGGGAGAAGTAAGATCTGATCATGGGGTCCATAATATTCTAGAGGAAGAGAAGACTGATGTACTCGGTGAAGAATCAAAGTGAGGGAACAACCAGGGGACAGGTGGGACATTGTCCCGGGTCATGAGGAGGGTCAGCGGACATTTCAATTTAAAGAGGAGAGATCAGAGAAGTGAGTCAGAGGCCTCTGTCACTAGACTTCCTCTAACTGAAACAGCTGAGGATAAGGCATCTCTAGCATGAACTAGAGATGTTCTAGCATGTTGGGTCTCTTTTCCAACAGCTGTAGGAGTTAGCAGGGAGCAGGACCTCTCGTAATAGAAATGTTAAATGGACTGCCCAGTTTCTTTCTGATTGCATGCTCTTTCCCTATTAAAAATTGAGAAAATGCTGTTGCATTTTAAAATCAAGAGATATGCTTTTGTTTAGTTTGCCCAGGAGAATAAGGCAGAACCAAAGCCAATCAATTCAAGAGAGTTTACATAGTGGATGAAGGAAACAGGGCCAGGGCCAGGATGTTGAAATGAATTACTGCTAACCTTGCGTTTCAAAGGAACGCCAAGGTCAAATTTAAACGACCAAATTTCCATTTATTTCCATTCTTTGATTGCCACCCAGGGTTCTGTTTGTGGGCACTCATACTTTCTATTCCCTCAAAAACAAAAACCTGACCCCAAGAAGGCTGCTATTAAGAAAGTGTTTTTGCAAACTCAAGAAGAAG